>NC_053162.1:57320131-57659963 GCF_016835505.1 Polypterus senegalus | reverse complement strand
TATTGTTGAATTTATGCACTTGATGAACTCAAAAGCATAATTCTTACTTCACCAACTATCTAGTACTTTCACATTTCTGGCAACATAATCATGAATATCCTGGAAATTCAAACATCAAGAGTTTAGTTTCTCAGCCAGAAAAACATTATATGTATATTAAAAATTTTTATCTCATCAGGTGTTGCTTATTTTCACTGAGTAAATTCATTCCTGTTTTCATGTTAATGTTTAGATTAAGATTTTTTCAACAAAACTTTCTATTGAGTTTCAAATTTTATGACTGAATCAATATGAGGTTTCTGGATCAAATGTCATTTCAGATGGTCCACTTAACAGTCACTCCATGCTTTCTGTGAATTTCTTCATTAAAAGATCCTACCTTCAAACATATTTTGCAAAGTATACTATCAGTCCCAGAGTAGATAAAAATTTCTCCCAGAAGCACATGCTGCCCGGCACTATGCAGTATGACATTCCGTCAACCATATCTGTGTTAAACCCCAAACACCATTTCATTGTTATACTACATGAACTCTCTTCAGCTTTGTTCTTAGACACAGTTAAAGTGGCAAAGAAACAATAGTGTAAGTGACAAAATAACAAGAGCACAGACTGCTTCATATAGTTCAATTTTGTCTGAAACTCGTTTAAATTGGGTTAGTGATTGATTTAATTTAATTCATTTTAATGTCTTTTTGAAATTTTAACTTTGTTTGTAAAATTTGGTGAGTGACCATGTAAAATCTGTGAGTGAAGCTCCTAAAATATCTTAGAGGAAACACTGGTATTGGGTGATAGCAGCCATTTTCCATATGTCTTCCTCACCTACATGACATGGATCAAAAACCTAAAATTAACAGGACTCAATTGGAAAAAGGAAAATAATGTAGGAACTGACAAAAGGGAAAAGCTTAACAGACGTTGAGGGTGAGGTGGCAATAAATGAGTTTATGGTGACTTGGCAGAACTCATAAATGTGTTATGGGAAAAATGTAGAAAGCAACTTCTAGGGTTATTGTAAGAGATCTGTGGGAAGTGGAGGGGTCAGAGGACTAGTCATAACAATTTCATTTAATGTTTAGGCTTACTAAGAACTTAATTTTGGTAAGCGTCTGTAGACAGGTATATTTATTTTAATGTTGTATGTTGTGTTGCCTTGTGACAATATGTTATCCTGTAAAATTTCAAATGGGTTGCCTAAGTTTGATTGGCATCTTTAAATTTTCTGTGTGAGTGAGCGTGTGAATGTAACTGCGACAGACTGATGCCCCATCTTTTGGTTTGTTTTTTGTTATTACAATTTATGTACTGGATTATAGACTTTTACTTTAGATTTTGAAATATTATTGTCTGTTATACCTACATTTTTATCACTCTTTAATTTAATATTGTTTTTTATCAGTATGCTGCTGCTGGAGTAAGTGAATTTCCCCTTGGGATTAATAATCTATCTATCTATCTATCTATCTATCTATCTATCTATCTATCTATCTATCTATCTATCTATCTATCTATCTATCTATCTATCTATCTATCTATCCCTGCATATATCAAAGTCATCCAAATGCTCTGAATCTGTATAATTAGATCTGGACCACCCTGTATTGTCACACACATGTGATCGGGGGGTATCTGAAAGGTCTTAAGAATAGTACTACCACGCCAGACCAGGGTTTGGCGAGCTGCACTAACTCTCTTTCTTAATCTTCTGCAGACCATCCACGGTAAATCTCACCAGGTCCCGGTGCAAGTGATGACATCACTTCCGGTCCTTGAGCCACCATCTTTTCCTGTTGTATTCAGTTCTGTTGTGGACTCAAACCTGTGATCATCTCGATCAATTTAAAACCCATTTGCAGTTAAGGCATCTATCTATCTATCTATCTATCTATCTATCTATCTATCTATCTATCTATCTATCTATCTATCTATCTATCTATCTATCTATCTATCTATCTATCTATCTATCTATCTATATGCTTGCTTTTTGCATTTGTTATTTTGATTTTCACACTTCCTTCCTTGTGCCCAATGCTTGCTAGGATCGACTCCAGTTTTCCCACAACACTACTCAGGATATGCAGGTTTGAAAAATGGATGGATGGATAGTTTGAATGTATGCTTCCTTTGTTTAAATAAATGAATGAAATAAGTTAAATGCTCTACGGGCAAAGTGTGTTGGTGTTGGTCATAACACATTCTACAGCCAAATGCAATAAAGGGACTTGAAACAGATGACTCTGTGCTAATTTATTGAGCAAAGAGCCACTGAATAAGATAACTGGAGAAAGTGGATGCCCTGTACCCACCATCATTTAGGTCGCAGTACTAATGATACATCTCATCCGTTAGGCTCCCAGCTTGGGTGACTAACTGGGTGTCTTGACTGTGAGTCTCATCTTGCTGTATTTCACCTTTTCTATGAGTGGGCCACAACAAATATTGCAATATATTTATGGTGTTAGTTTCTTAGTCAAAGAATTCTTTATTCAAAGCATTCACATATTGTATTCGAATCATACTCTGGTATTTGCTAGCAAAAAACATTTCATTTTAATATTCTGAGTCACAAGTCATTAAATGAAACCTATGCTCCTATAAAGCACAATAGCTCTGAAATTATGCTGGATTTAAAGAGAAAGCGGTCATCTCAGTGGCAGAGATGCTACTGCTACTGTGTACCAGACTAGAAATTCCAGCCCAATCACTGTCTTTATGGAGTTAACATGTGTTTGTGTAGGTTTTTCTTCAGGAACTGCAGGTTCATGTCCATTTCCATGACTGTTGTATTACCAGGTAACTGTGAATTAACCTGGTGAGAGTGTAAGGAGTGCGGGTGCACCATTACAGAAATTGGCCTTGGCACCCTGAAACTAAAAAGATGGATTCATCAAACGGAAGGATACAAAGGGATATCACGTGTCATGAACTTTTCCAGCTGCCAGCATGTTGAAGTCGTTTTGCTGTTTACATTAAAAACTGATCAGTGAATGCTTCAGAAATGTAATGTTTGTGATAGTTATCACTGCTTTCTGTCAGTTTATATTTCTCCTTTAACTCTGCACTTGCAGTCCAAAGAGTTCAAAAGAGTCCTTCTGGTATTTAAGCACAAGAAAATAAGCAGCAGCAGTGTTGTTTCACTCATCTTTATCGCAGAGTCGATTGCTTACCTGTAGCTGGTGAGTAACCAGAATGACTGTTTTCCCCTTAAGTTCCTTTTTAATGCAGTCTTCAAATATGTGCTTCCCAACATGCGCATCCACAGCTGACAGAGGGTCATCCAGAAGGAAAATGTCTCTGTTTGAATAGACAGCTCTTGCCAGACTTATCCTCTGCTTCTGCCCCCCTGATAAGTTCAGGCCTCTTTCACCGATCTAGATTGTTTAACAGAAAAACAAACATTTCATGCATTTTAAGCAGTGCTTGCAAACTGCATTCTAATTATTCTCCGTGATTCGGAGCTCAAAAGTTGGGAATCTAAAAGTCTAATTAACCTCCAAATTTAGTGCAACACGTAAATAAAGAGTCTGCCTACAATGAAAACCTCCACTGTGGTTCTCCATGGACTGGTGGGGCTGCCAGGTTTTTGCTCTGAGGGGTTTAATGCAGAACAGACTGCTCAGGCCCTTAATTCATAAAGCATTCATTTATTTGATTTGTATAATTATCTCATTAACTGAACACATGTGCAACTATTTATTCTTTACACAAATAGTTTAGATTTGGGTAACTTGTAATGAATATATGAAGTTAAATTGATGGGATGTATTCAGCTAAAGAATTAAGTATAATAAAATTGTGAAATTCTGCAGGTCACATTATATTATTCTAGGTAATAATTTGTAAAACAGAGACATATTACTTGCTAGTCTTTGTGTTTGACTAATTTTAGACCTTGCCATGTACATGTATTAGCCTGCCAAGGCAGAGGTGGCTGAACACTTTCTTCACATCTTGCGGTTGGTTCAGTTTATTCTGTAAAGCCTCCAATTACATTCCCTACATTTAGTGTTCAAATTTAACAGGCAACATCTTTGGTTTATTCACTTTGAGCTTTATGGGCTGCATTTGTCCCTCTTCCTATGTGAGTAAAGAGCAGGCTAGTCAGCGGGTGGAGATGGTTCGGTGCCAAGCCAATGATTGATAGGGTTTCTGGGTTGAGGTCCACTGGGAGGCAGGGACATATGGCATTAACACAGTAGATCTGAATCTCTGTTCCATACAGAGACCTACAACGGAGTTAAAGCAGACACAAATGTAATGCTGACTGGCAATGGACATGGGCAGAAACTGCGTTCAGCTTCTGTATCGGGAAAGTCTAGAAATATGTGATCAGATCAGATTTGAAACTCTTAATGAATGCTTTGCAAGCTTCACCCAGCTTATGATTTTAGCCCAAGTTGCTGTTTCTATGTAAAGTTGCAAATGAGTAAAATATGCAATAACGCTACAACTTAATTAGCAATTAATTTTCTATGAAATTCTCTGCACCTGCTGCTTTCACTGAAGCAGTTAGCCTAATTACACTATTATTTAAACCCATCTGGAAAAGGGCTAATTGTTCACTATTGACATACATATGCATATACATCTGAGAGAGGAGTTCTTATGTATCTGTGAAATAAAGTGAAGTGAAAAAGGCTTACTTCTGTCATATCACCATATGGGAGAATGGCCAGATCAGGCTTAAGGCAGCAAGCATAGATGGCCCTTTGGTATCTAAAAATGTAAAAAAAGAAATTAGTATCAATATCTGTAAATTTGTAAGCATAGACTATCTAGTTCCCTGTAATAGAAATATAGCACTGAATAGTGGATGAATGGACAAACGTTTAAACATTTCTGCTTCAAAACAATGAACAAAAATTGCTCAACTTTCTCCGACCTTGGTGCTAAGTTAGTTGTTAATTGACAGAATACTGTGCCATTGCTGGTTACTAAGGAGCTTTTTTTTCGGTGCCAGTAAAATTGTATAAGAGCACGTTGCATGGAGAACAGTTCATGTAGCAGGCCTTAACTTAACTGAGTATTGGCTAAAGGCTCATATTATGGGCCAGCAGTGGTGTGTATATTGTGGATATCTGTCCATCGCCTAGAATCTCCACAGAATGCGAGAACAATCTCAGTTTGGAGCCCATTGTTATTATTATTGTTAATAAGCTTAAGTATTACAAAGCTTTATGGCATGTAAGGGATTATGCTGATGGGCATCAAGCTCGGTGTGCAGTGTTTAGTAGGTCACCTGGCCTTTTCATGCTCCAACAGCAAAAAAACAATTGATCTAATGAGCCCAATAATAATAATAATAATTTTGAAAGCTCTTCATGTACAGTGTTTCTAGGAGATGGATGGATTTCCAAAACACATACACCATAACTGGCCCATAATATGACTCTGTAGCCAACATTACTCAGTGTAGTGTCCTCAATGCAAAGTTCACTCATGCAATTTTTTAACTTGATTTGTTTTTGTTTCTTGAACACGTGCAAAGCCACATCCTCACAGCAATCATCCCAATGATATGTCTCGAGACATGGGGGAGGAAACTGTAAAGGGAATTGCATTTATGATTGAAGAGATTTAAAAAAATCAGTGCTAAAACTGAAGAAGAAAGGCATGAAGGAATGTTCTTTACCAGTATAGTAACTGGTTATGGAGGCCCTATTTGTTCCAGTCTGCTGTATATAGTGCTTTATATGAATATAGCATATATCATTCAGTCTGAAGTCTATTTGGATTGTATAAGCCTTCTATTTTCCACCTATTGTTTTCTACAATAATAAAGCAGCATGGCCCTTCTCTAAAGCTTAAGAAGGCATACATGGCTACCAGCTAAAAATGTGTTATCACATATGTTTCAAAGCTGTAGAAAGAAGCTACTGCACAAAACATTTAGTGCTCACTTTTATGTGTTTTTTCTTCTTCTTTTTAAGGGTTTTTGGCAGCATGCAGTCCTATTGTAAAATAAATCATTTTTGTTTCTTGCAAAATTGCAATCAATACAATAATGACTTTCAGAGAAGCGACAACCGCCAGTCGGGCATATCTTATCATTTGCGTTGCTTCCCTGGAAACCCTTTTGTGACAGAAAAATTCACCGCCTTGGTTTCTCTCTACTGTTTTTTTTAATCGCCTCACCTCTGTTCCTTTCAATTATTTCCATGCTGAGTTTATTTCCATCATCAAGAATATTTTTTTCTTGTCTTTGTCACAATTCAGGTACATTCATATTTAAGTACACAGCTACATGTCTGATATATTGTGGCTTAGGGGCAAATGAAAATGGCTTTCTGGATGTTTATTTCATCAGAGCATGGCAAGGTTTCTTCCATTTATATAACTTGTGCTGCCTGAGTTAAAGACAGTGTGAAGGGAACTACAGTAATTATCTTGGTGGTCAAGCGAGCCTGGCAAACACCGCTTGCGATCAGCAAAATGTAATAAATGGCCTACAGGAATGTAGTTAGAAAGGTTTTAGATTTGAGTGGAGAAAACAAATAAACCAGTTGTCAGTTTGTTCTCCTGCTCTAAATGAAATCCAACCTGCTTGTCCCCATTGCATACCTCTTCTCGTCAAATGGCTGCCCCATGACAATGTTACTTCTGACAGTCCCATGAAATATCCAGGCCTGCTGAGATGCGTAGGCATATTTCCCATCTACTGCTACTGATCCATGGAGAAGGTGCATCTGAAAGGAGGAGTTGTGTTACTGGTCTACCAGATCTACTTGTATCACAGTTGTTAGCAGTCACTTGTGATAAACTGTGCAGTGCTTGACAAATGAAGAGTTAAGCCTAGCAGAACTGGACAAGAAGTCGTTGGAAAAAAAGCAGTGAAAGAAAAAATAAACCTCTCTTTTACTACAATTGTAGTCAATTTCAGAAAAGTACCAGTCTTAATGAATACATTGAATTGTGTTTAAATACAATCTTTCATTCATTCACTTTTAAAAACTGGGTGGGCAATGGAATGGACAAAATTGACTTCAGCAAAATGAGAAATGACTTTAGGTGGTGTGCCCGGCCTTCACAGGTCACGCTCTCCTACTGCACACACGACCACAATAGAGTTACAATTCAACAATACCTGAATGTCTTTCAGTTGTAGGAAGAAAGAAAAGTTTTTTCAGAAGATTTCATATAGACCCAAGGAGTAGGTGCAAAGATAACCATTCACATTATTCTTGGGTGATGCTTCTTACATATGTCATTCTGACTGGGCTCCCATGATGCGATGTGAGTGCCAAAAGCAACTGTCGTTTCATGCCACGCCAAAGAAGAACTTTGTCTGCTTAAGTAACTAATTGGTGTCCTTTCTTTGCAGTAGCTCATTTCGTGTGACTCCTGCTTTAAATCTCTCTATATATAAAATCCAACGTATGTATGTCTGTCTATCTGTCTGTATGTTTGTCCACTTTCACGAGAGATCTTCTTAAGAGATTTAGATCAGGTTTTTTACTATAATTTATTTGAACATGTCAGTTGATTTTGCAAATTCTCTCATCGTATTACAGTTCAGTTGTGGCACCAATTTATTTGTGCAAATCCAACAGAGAGGCTGTGGGCCAAGAGGAGGGGGAACGGGGCCCTCCTCACTCAACGCACCAGCCTCCGTTCAAGTTGCTCTACCTCTACCTCTTTCCACGTGTGTTGGAGCGTACCTTGCCTCTGCTTAGCTAGTGATACCTGTTTGTTCAGCAGACATTATTATCTAGAGATGGTTAAAGAGTAAGGTTTGACATTTTTGAGAAAGAGATCACAGCAAAGTGTGTTTGAGATGGTATCTGCTCATTGGCAGAGATATCACGGCCATATGTTCTTCTCCCCACGTGGGGGATGAACTCCCATCAGAGCAGAACACGATCAGATACAGTGGCAAGTTTGACGTTGGTGCGCACCTACCGTCTGCTTGGCCAGAGATACCTTGCCAACTTTTTACATTTTTGGCAAAGAGATCACAGCTACATTCTTGCTCCTGATAGCAAAACCAAATATACTGTATATCAAGAGGCCCTTGAATATGAAAGCTATCAATTTAAATTCTTCTCAGTACAAATTATTACATTTTTTTTATTGATTTTTAGTTTGTCCTGTTTCACTACAATGCGGGTGGAGCTGCGTGGGACAGCTAGTTCAATAATAAAACAAAAATACTCTAAAACTCCACGAGAACACAGATTGGGATATAACACGATTACCATTTGGTTGCTTTCATCCTTCCACGCAGAGTATCACAGATATCAATGATAGTTACTAACTCATCTGAACTTTGGCTGTCCTCACTAATAATGAATGACTGGTGGGTGCAGGATTTTACTGACACTTGTAATCTGCGGTCTACACATTCAACACTGTGCTGGTAGGGAGGTATTTGTGAATGATTCTGTAGCTCTACAAACTGTACTGATATAGCCATCGCTAATATCTAATGGTAGATAATTAATATCCTAACCAAACCAAACAATGCAGGCCAGCACCCAGAAAACACAACTGTAGAAGAAATAATAGAATGATAATTCTTATCTTCTTTCTGGGCAGCACGATGGCACAGTAAGGAGACCAGGGTTGGCGCCCTGGGTTCTCCCTGCATGGAGTTTGCATGTTCTTTTCGTGTCTGCATGGTTTTACTTCTAGTACTCCGGTTTCCTCCCACAGCCCAAAGACATGCAGGTTAGGTGGATTGGTGATGCTCAGTTGACCCTAAGAGGGTGGCTGGGGTGGACTCGCGGCCTGTCAAGTTTTTGTTCCTGCCTTTCATCCTATGGCAGCTGGGATTGGCTCTAGCCTCCCATGCAACCCTGTTCAGGACAAAGCGGTTTGGAAAATGGGAAATGGGGTCTTCTTTCTTTCATACTTCCACTTTCAACCTTTGACATTTGGGTCCCCAGGCCTGAGACGAACAGACCCATTCAGGGGCCCAAGTATGTAAACTGGCAGTATGAATGTGAGGATTTGAACCTCAGTTTCTGGAGCCGTTAGACAGCACTGACCACAATGAAGCCACTGATTAATCTGGTTTCATTTTTTGCTTTGTTAGAAGTCACCTTTGACATTTTACATTTTAGGATGAAGTGTTCATTACTTCCAGATGAAGACTTTTACATCTTAGTAATGTATTTTTATACAAATCTAAAAAATAAATGAATGAAAAGTAAAAATAAATAAATGGAAAAAAAAGATTTAATGTGTCTCACCTGACCTAGAATGGCTGAAATCAAAGAGCTTTTTCCACCACCGACATTCCCACAAATTCCTAACAATGTTCCCTAGAAGAAATAATTTGAGCTTTACATTAAAATCTAAACATCTTATAATTTTGTAAATTTTAGCTCTTTACAAGGGGGCCTAGGATAGTAATCATAATAAAAGCATATGCAAAATCTAGATAAAATAAACTTGAAATGGCAATAGTTTACTTTTATTTAGCAAAAATCTGCCAATAGGGAAAAAGATTTATTGAAATAAGTTATTTTTGATAAAATCTTACAACAAGGAAATAAGATTTTATGGCTTGATATAAAAACTTTTCACTTCCTTGGATTTCATTTTTTGCAGTGTTGAGTGTAAATAATGTTCAAAATATGTGCTAAATAGCAACAAAAAATCCAAAAGTCATTACATTAGAATGATGACTGATAATAATTATTATTTTACTGTGGTTTATGAATTAGTATTCATTTGTGGACAATGACCACTTTTTTGGTAAACACATACATTTTTATCAGAACCTTTATTTGGGAAAGCTTATCCACACATATACAGTATGGATATACAGTGTGCAGCAACTATTCGTTAGATGTATGATTTAATATAGAAAATACTGGAAAGAGGCAAAATATCCAAGTTCTTTAAAAAAATTATGTAACATAAACAAACAATATTAGGATCACAATAAATTAATGGCAAATAAACATAAAGAACTAAATCCCTTTCTGTGTGTAACTAAAAACCCTGACCTTCACAGATGGAAATAATAATAAAGGAAAGTGAGCGAGAACAAAAGGCACTGTTTAAAAATACTTACTAAGTCTTTCACCAGCTCTCTTTTAAAGCCCGTTGTAATAAAGCCAAATAGAAAACTGAGTTGATGCCTTTTTGACGGTAGAGATTCTCAGACAATCTCTTTTTGCATCTGTGGTTGTTGCTTTTCATTCCATCCCTCGTATTATTGAGACAATACCTACATGTAATTTACATTTTTGAGGTTTCTCCTCTTATACCTCAGATTGTGTGTTTAACTTACACAAGAATGCTATACAGATGTAAAATGAAGGATGGAGCACCATTTTCATCTTTTAACAATTCTGAGCCAACAATTTTAGTCTTATGCAGAAAAAATTTAAACTCAGGTAGTTGTCAATTATTGTTTTCTAGTTATGTTGAATAAATGACCTTTCACAAAATGCAAAACCTATTAAGAATGTTGTTCAAAAAGTATAGTTATTTCAAATTGACCTAACAATCTTGGCAAAAAAATTATACTTTCATATGACATTGTTAAATATTTTAATGTGAACTGAAAGGTAAATATTCTGCATTTGCTGAACGCATGTTATTTTTGTTTGCCCAGTACCTTCTTAAGTGTTAAATTTATATTTCTTAAAGTAGCAGTGTCCTGCGTATGGAAAACAGCTCCATTCTGGCTCTTTGTTCCACCATTGTTCTTCTCTTCCTGGGCAGCTTTGTCATGTGGCCTCTTCCAAGACAGAGTGGCTTTTTCTAAGACGATTGCATTTGGAGAGCCTTCTAACTGCATGACATAGGATTCTGGATTTTTAAGAAGGAGAATTTTCTGAAAGAGAGACATTAATTAGAGGCAGAAGAAGATAATATTATAAGTTGTATAAATGTCATTTGATATATAAATTGCAATCAAAATCAGAACACATTAAATTCTGTTTCAAAAAGTTATTTTTACAAAACTGCATGTTGTTTATGGTTTATACCAAGAGAACAGCTTTCACAGTGGATCAAAATAAATCAGGGTGCTGCTGAGCAGCATAAGCACTTCATATATTCAGCCAGCCTTTCACTTTATAAATCTGCCCACATCCACTTAAAAAAACAGTGTATATTAAGGTTAAAGTATGCACAAAAACTGAAAAATAATATTGCTACTAATCCTACAGTACTAAGGTGATTTAAAAGGTGTTTTTTTCTATTTGACTTCACATCCCACCATCTGCTTTCATCTGTTCTAGGCTGGCCAGATTGTCATGGTTGCAAAAAGGGACACAACTCATTAATCCAGCGTGTGTGGTGGACTGAAATAGAATTCAAGTCTTTGTTCTGTTTGCATTTCAGCCACCAAAAAACGGGATAAAATGGGACAAACTGTACACTTTGTTAAAGTCTAGGAAGCTAAGCATAAAATGGATACAATGCATAAAAACAGGGCTGTCCCGGAAAAAATGTGACAGGTGATTAGCCAAACCAGGATGCATAGCCAATTAAAACTGGGACTTCTGGCCACGTCTCCTGTGAGCCTGATTTTAATTTTCAAATTATTCTTTCATAATATAAAGTACAGTATATGCTTAGAATCCTTAGTGCTTTAGGCTTTTGACACCTTAAACCAGCATATTGATTATCTATCTATCTATCTATCTATCTATCTATCTATCTATCTATCTATCTATCTATCTATCTATCTTATAACTCATCAAATTCAGGGTTGGATGGAACTGAAACCTGTACTGGACATAACACTTGATGTTATGTTAATCTCGCCTAAAAACGCACTTCTTCACATTGGCTTTTAATTCTTAACCTGTTTTATTTTCCACTTGCCTTTTGCTATTTTCTCTATTTTATTTGGTCCCCTGACCTGTTTTTAGTATCTCTGTTTTAATTCTCTCTTAATGTTTGTTTTTAATATTTTGCTTTTAGTCCTTCTTGTTGTAACTGTACAGCGCTTCGGTCAGTTGTAATGCTGTGTTTTTAAGCGCTCAACAAATAAATATGGTATGGTATGGTATGGTATGGTATGGTATGGTATGGTATGGTTGTGACATTAACGCACAATGGGCCAATTGAAGAAGGGGGAAAAGAAAAAACTGGATAAAAAAAACTGGACATGGGATGAAAGCATAAATTTCACCAGCACATTGACCAGGATTCAACACCAGTCTCCCTAACTGCACCACTAACCACTGTGCCACCACACTATCTATCTATCTATCTATCTATCTATCTATCTATCTATCTATCTATCTATCTATCTATCTAGCTATCACTGGTGTATGGTAACTAAGTAGTACTGCTTCATTACTGTACTTCAGTATGTTTTATGAATATTTTTAAGCAAAATAAGAATACAAAATTAAGATTAAGAGGTGACATGATTGAAGTGTTTAAAATTATGAAGGGAATTAGTACAGTGGATTGAGACTGTTATTTTAAAATGAGTTCATCAAGAACACGGGGACACAGTTGGAAACTTGTTAAGGGTAAATTTCACACAAACATTAGGAAGTTTTTCTTTACACAAAGAATGATAGACACTTGGAATAAGCTATCAAGTAGTGTGGTAGACAGTAAGACGTTAGGGACTTTCAAAACTCAACTCGATGGATAGGACTGGCGTGCTTTGTTGGGCTGAATGGCCTGTTCTCGTCTAGAGTGCTCTAATGTTCTAATTTCTAGTTACTTGAGTATTACATTTTCTCTCTTTTTCACATTTATTAAAATCAAATAACATTCCATACAAGCAAGTCAAATTTAACAAAACTAGGTTTGAAACAAATCGACCCCCACCCAAGAGTATTGAGTATATGAGTATTACATTTTCTGTCTTCGTTTTTACTTCACTATAGTTTCTAACACAATTGGCTACTTTTACTCTGATGTATTGCTACTCTATATTTAGTAAATATATATATATATATATATATATATATATATATATATATATTTCCTGTATATTGCTAGACACATTCGTTATTGGGTGGCATGGTGGTGCAGACGACCAGGGTCTTCCCTATGTGGAGTTTGCATGTTCTACCTGTGTCGGCTTGGGTGCCCTCTGGGTGCTCTGGTTTTGTCCCACTGTTTAAAGACATATGGGTTAGGTGAGTTGGTAACACTAAATTGGCCCAAGTGTGTGGTGGGTGTGTTTGTGTGCTTTCCCTGTGATGGACTGGTGTCCTGTCCAGGGTTTATTCCAGCCCTGCGCTCTGTGATCGCTGGGAAAGGCTCTGAACCTGTGATGCTGGTCTGGATTAAGTGGGTTAAAAAATGCCAAAATGCCATTTGTTTTTGCAATATTGTTTGCAATAATATTTGTTTATGCAAATATGTACAATACTTTGCTCAGTCAATTACCTAAAGTGCTGGCTTCCTCTGCTTTTCAAATGTGCACTGCTGGCACTAACATCTGGTCGTCTATGAAGTCCTTCCAAGTACAACTGGGCAGGGCTGAATGTTGTTGGTGACGGCACAATCCTAGTCTTTGGCATTCTCAGAGCTGATACTGCTGTGTCACGACAGCCTGCCGAAGGGCGCGGGGCTCGTTGTGCGTTCACATGCTGTGGGCCACTTACTGTACATTATCTTGGCCATTACGGATCCAAAACAAATCAAGAATGGGTTGGAAAAACTAAAAGGGTGTTCCTTTGGAAGTGAAACTGGAAGTGATACATCTAGGGAAAACATTTCATTAAAAATAATTTAATGATGGGGGGCATTACTGGGGCCAGAAAACACTTAAAATGTTTTCCATTTAGGTTATTTGGTATTTCAAAAATCATTTTACAAAAGGAAAAGATTAGTTCCTTCTTAAAGCAGAGGAGGCCTGCATGAATCTCTTATTAGAACGATATCCATTAAATTACGATGCAGTCTGTAAGATGTCCGCTCGTGCTGAATTTCAGTGCTTCAAGCTACATTTACTTGGCCCGTACATTACTAATTATAATACAAGTTCCACACAAAAAAAGTTAGGCAGCATTATTTTAGGTATATAAGAACGTTTTTGACTATATATCAAACAGAGAGATTCTATGCTTACTTACGCTTTGTTACTTAAGTACACTTAATATCACATACTTCAAAACTTTTGCTTGATTATTTTTTCTTTTAATTTTTTTAGTTTCCAGAAAAGTATCTCTACTTTTATTCAAGCATAGCTATTGAGTTCTTTATACACCACTGCTGTCTAATGTAACTCATTAATGCATGCGTGGGTTGGCATCCCTGCTGGGATTGGCCCAATTTCTTTAACAGGCCGGGGGGCAAATACAATGGAGAGCTTGGCAGGGAGGTTCCATATCAAAGCTGTTTGCTCCCCAGACTGGCTAGATGGCGACATTCCTGGGCTTCAGTACCCACAGGGTATGCTGGGAACTGTAGTCCAGTAGGGCAGCCCTGTTGAGGTCCATGGGTGCTGCCAGTGGATGCTGCAGGGAGTTGCACTCCTTACTTTATAGGACTCTCTTATGATCTGGAAGTGCTTCCAACTGGCAATGCCCTGGCACTGGAAGTACTCCTTCAATAAAAGGAATCACACTGCCTTAACCTGACGAGTCGGAGTCAGGAAAAGAAACAGACAACATTCCTCTGGGAGGAGTAGTGGAAAAGAGAAAGAAGAAGAAGAAAAAGAAAAAGAGAGAAATACATTGCTGCTGAGGTGTAAAAGTTTGTGCTTTGAACCTGGGACTGTGTCAGTGCAATCGTGTCTGGGGTTTGGGCTTTGTGACGTCCCCAGTTGATCACATTTCCAATCAAAAATCAAATGAAGTACTGAATGTAATTTTAAAATCACTGCTTATCACAGATTATTCCATACTGAATCTGTGAAAAGGGTGATTCTGTAGAAATAAATAGAGGTCTCAAAAGTTGTTTTAACCTTTCAACTGCAAACACACATTCTGTGCCAATCAATCAATAAATTAATCTTTATTTTACTTTGTGGACTGCACAATATAATCTTCCATTAATAAGATAAGCATATCTATAAAAACACAATCATTACCAAAACAAAAAAACAGTTGCAGAAACAAGAAAAAAAATATGACATTGTAGATATATTTTATGAATGCTGTTAGACACCTGTAGGGTTATATGAAGCCAGAGCTTATCTCAGGTAACATTTACTACACAGCGGAACTCAGCAGTGCACTGCGTGGCTCACATATGGGCACAAGTACACTCGCTCGTTTTGAAGCCATTTAGTGTTATCAGTTTGTCCCTTTCTTAGATGTGGGAGGAAAGCTGACTACTCTGGGAATATGCAATTTTCACAAAAGCTGACAACAGCTTGGGACGGTCCCTGAAGCTTTTAAGCAGGTGAGCTAAGCACACACAAAAAAATATGCAGTGCTTTAATAGCTGCTGCACTTCAAAAAGAAATCACTGAGTGTACGGCTCATACAGCGCAGAACAAGATTTTCTGCTGTACCACCAAGGCGTTTTCACACAACGTAGCAGCGCTACATGACAAGATTCAGTCCCAGAAGCCTCGAGATGACTGCGCCACTAGGCAGTGAAGTAAGAAAAAAAATTAGAAAAACAGAACAGAAAGATCTTCCTAGAGTTGTCAACCATAACGCCATGTTGTCAGTCGATCATTCCTTCAAAATTAAATTTTGAATTTTACCTAGAATAGGAAATCCTGTTTAAGTATGATTCATGTGTATTGCCCCAAGGAATCCTAGATCTGTATTTAGTGATTGATGTTGACTGTGAAATGAATACCTTTAATCTTGCACATGAGATTTTCGCTTCTGCAAAGGATTTTACAGCAAAAGGAAGAACGCCGATAGTGAATCTCATTGCATTGAAAACTGAAATAACGGTGAAAGCCTGCGAAAAGAAAGACAATAATCAACTCAGCAGGAGCTGCCATGAAGCAGTAGCCATAACACATTCAAAGCTAAATGGTCTTCTGGGTCTGATATGAAGAAGTCATGACACTAGTAGGTTAACAAATACATTTCTCATATATATTAACTTTTTATTAATCAAAGTGTATTGAAACATTTTAATTAACAAAAACATTTAAGTCATAAAAACACGTTTGCATTGTTTATAACAGTAAAAACAACTGAGGGTTCTTGGGACTGTCCTGAGCTTGGCCTTCAGCATGATTAAACCTTTCCTCTTGCAAGAATATTCTATCTTTTGTTTCAGTTATTCTCAATGTTTGTTCATTTTTTTTTCAAAACACTTTCATTTCTTTTGGAAATGAATCAAATATAACATATACTGCAACAGCATATTTCTTATGAGTAAGGGGGCTGCTAAAGTGCAATGAGGACCAATTCATAGCACTGAAGGTTTTGCATTTTTAAAATATAACAATTCAACAAAACATAATCAACTGACCAAAACTGAGAATGAAGTTAGAGTCGGCTAATGCCAAAATGTAATACATTCTAATGCCACGTGGTTCATTGCATGTCCGCACTTTGATGAGATGTTCTTTAATGACATCAAGTGAATATCGTTTGCACTAATATTCCATTGTCAGCTTTGTATTCATGTTTTAGAGAGATACACTCACCGTATGAGGTGTAGTCAACGTCCTGTAACCTCCTAACTTTACAAGATTTCCTTCAAGAATTTCAAAAGCAGCAAGGTTCAAGGCTGGTGTAAACTGTACAAGTGCATAAATGGGCATGTGAGGTCACTATCTTGGGGTCAGAAGAGTGAAGAGTCACTCAGGAGTTCTGTTTCAGGCATGTTTGGCTGATTTTTTGCACCACAGTGGTGCAGTAAACATCACTGAGTTCTTATTGTAGGTAGGGGGACTTGCTGGTGGTGCTATGGTGCCATCTTTGTCTGAGTGTGCAACATCAAAGCTGGTGCAGATTAGGCCACATTCACTGCTCGTATTAGGAAGTCATGACACACAGACACGCCCAACAGGAGCCATGCTGGACACATCTGGATATGACATAAGGTTTCTGCTGACAGCATGGGTTACTGTAAGTTACTGTATTAGCCTACAAAACTTTGAGTCATGACTCATATAAATGATGAAATATTTGTTTATAAATGAATGTATAAAAAACACTTTTAGATACTTACAGATGAGGAAGACAGAGGAAGCTTCAAGGATGTATGAACAATGAATGTTAACACAGTGGCCAGTGTGGGGACAATAGTGGAGATAGATGTATTCACACTTTGGAGGTAGCCTGCATTTTCCAAGATGCTTTTCTCCATTTTTCGCACCTCTAAAAAGGTAGGATACCAGTGGGAAATTATTTCATATTTCCTTTCACAGCAATGGTAGATAACATATCACTATCATAGAAAAATCCATCACTCTATTCAAGAGCGAGGAAGAGAAGGATCAATGGAAAAAAAAAATCCCACCCAAAAATTGACTTTTAATAAAATGTATTCTTTCAACTCCTTAGTGCTTTAGATGTTTCAGTTTGGATCAAAAATCACAGTTGAGCCTTAGAATGCGAGGTGTTCTCTTCTATTTAACTTCAAGGTTACTAAAGTAGTGATGTAGTGGAATAGTAAATGTATCTTCAAAGAGATTAAAGAATGATGAGAGGATATGGGAATACAGAGAAATTAGTTTTTTTTCCAACGTAGACACAAAGAAAAAATTTCTGTCTGAAAATATGTCACATCTAATAAAGACTTAGATAAATTTAAATGCATTGTCTGCAGCAAAAAAAGCAGTTAAAAGGTAAGAAAACCAAACATTTGAGGACTTGCCTCAACTGTTACCACAAAGACTTTTTAGAGAAATGAAGAAGAAAAGCATTCAAAGAAAGTAATCAGCGAATGAGTGGTAAAGACAAACTTTTAGGGGGATAAATTTGAAATTCCAGTATCTTCAGACTAACAAGAATAATAAGAGGAAGGAGTCTCGCCTATCTCAATCTTGTGAAATGCCCGATTTTAAGGAATACAGCCTCATGGTCTACAGTTGTTCTTGAGATGTATCTAAAACTCAAGCAAAAAACTAAAACTAAACATATATTGAATTTAGAATTAACGCTAGTCTTGGAAATAATTATGAATTCAAATATAAACTAATTTATCAAATGAAAATGATGACTGGAGAACCAAGCCCACTTAGGTGAAGTCCACAGTGATCTTTGGGGGTCACAGTAGAGGTCAGGTGTGGAAAATTACGATGGATTTTATGCACCAAACTAAAGGTATGAGTAGGTTGCTGTGTCAGAAGAAGATTACAGTTGACTGGCCATTAATCGGGTATTGAACCTGTGGGTCACTACTGAGCAACAACTGGAAAACACGTTTAGCAAAACTACAGAAATCCCTGTAATTTGGTGTAGAAAAGGTGAAAGGGAAAAATCAGCAACCTGCCAGTGCTACTCATGGTGTTGTAAAGCTGCTCTTTTTTAAGAAACACATAAAAAACGGGCTTTGGTGAGTTGTGCATGAGTTATTCATAGTCCTCCCTGTGGCAACAAACTGTTACATTTCCCTACAAAATATTTTCGAACATTTATACTGGTGAGCTTAGCTTTCAGATCCAGAAAAACAAAAGCTATAACTGCTAACTTTCAGCAACAGCTGACCATTCTTCTTCTCCAAGGAACATAAAGAGGAGTGAAATTTCCAGCTGAGTAACCATGAAATGTAGAAAACAATGTGCTGCAAAATAGCTAAAATTATCATGTCTATTTGAGTTCACACTTGGAATGAGTGTTGTACTGTAACATACAGGTAAAAATGTTACATACCAGTGATGTTCTGCTCAAATGAACTCTCCCAAGCATACATTTTTATCAGTTTCACGAATGTCAGCAGCTCATTCATGGTTCGTACACGTTTATCAGTCACATGGATGGCCTTTCTTCGAAATAAACCTGTTAGTTTAGCTATCAAGAACTGAAAGTGAAAGAAGAAAGTTAAGCTTAAGATCATTAGCAATTGTTTCTCCACTTTATAACAGATATCATTTATCTAACATGGAAGGTACGATATCAAAAAATGTGTAGTGTTAACACATTGCAGTTGGCGGTACTGGGTAAATAAACATGATTCTTCTATAAATGTCCATTTTGTATGTAGGCAGTGCTATACATGCAGCCTGTACTGGGTTACCCACTCAGCATGAGGCTGATAGCTTAAAGATATTTCCAGAGTTGCACAGCTGGAAGTTCAAACTGGCAAGTGGAGAATTTCCTTGCATGGGATTTACCAGGGTGCACTACATTCTAAATGGGCACATGATGTGCACACTTGTACATATTTTTTACTTGGAATTTTTAAAAACTTACCTGTACAGGAATAAAAATGATGTATACTACAAATCCAGTGAGAGCAGTCAAGTCAAGAATGATACATGAGTAGGTAACACACAAAATTATGAGCACTGGCATAGTGATGCAAAAAGTACAAAATATAACTGCATCAAACAGTCGATATCCATCATTGGAAAGCAGATTAAGCACCTGTTAAACAAACAAAAAAACAACAACACGATTACACAGCAGGCTACTTAGTTTTAAAGGGTTATCACTGGTATTTGTTTGACATGTTTTTTATTTCATACAAAAGGGTTCTTGACAACGTGTCCTAATTACTCCTCAAAGCAGTAGATATGCAGAAATATTAATGTATTAATATTGTGATAATTAAAAAAAAACTTAAGAATATGAGCAGCAAAATATTTTTTTTGGTTATTTTTGTATTTGATCAACTATTGTAAGTTTAGAAATTACCAGAGGGTTCGCCCCCTGCTCGCTTTGGTCCCCAACCCCCCTTTTCTGCGCTACGTGCCAGCCGCTTTGCGTCTCAGCTGCTCAGTTGTGAAGAGGGGGGCTGAATGCACCCCAAGGAGACACGGTCTCTCCTCCGAAACCCCCTCTTAAACGATGATACAAATTGTTTTTTTTTTACCTTCTCTTTGCTCGATCAGGTGCTGTGCCGCGTGATCTGCATCTTGTGCAGTGCTTCGAACATTTAAAAGCCTGTACAACAGCTGTCCTACTCTTTGTCTTTTATTTCCGGCCCCGGGTGTGGTTAAATCTCTTGGCACAAAGTCTCGTCTCACGGGACATAAGTTCTTTATATATTTTAGTTTATAATTTAAAAACGGAATAAGAATCTGAAAATCTAACAACATCACATTAAAGTTATTAAATTCTGAAAAGAATGATACCAAACATATATATGTACGTAGATTTTAAAATAAGCCCGATTTAAAGCATCACCAAAACCGTGACATAAAAACGTCACATAAAATCGTTGCACTTTTAGGCTTAGGATTTTATATAGAGAGATTAGATAATATAGCTCCAGCATATAGCATGCAATGTTTGGAAATAGGTTGGGGAGCACAAACTGGTATAACGTGTTGCTGCACTCACCACATTAGGAAACAGCTGGGGGTCTCTGTGAGCAACCGCTCATTTCTATACAAAGTCAAACCAGTGGTACCTATGGATTCTCCGAAGAGATACAGTACCAAAGGAGTCCAGTCTTCATCTCAGGTCATTAGATAGCGTCCATGTCTCACAACCATATAGCAAGACAGGAAGCACAGAATAAAATTCTTCCCTACCTCTAAAATTCAGCAGTGCTGCTTAGGAAGTACCCAAGCATGGATATACTTACAATTTTTAAAATCAGTGAAAATCATAGACAGTAATATTTAGCATATTTTATTACACATGTACACACATTCTCAAACTAACTTATTCCAATACAAGGTCATGTGACACCAGAACCTGTCGTGGCTCCGCTGGGCACAAGACAGGACACAGCCATGGAAAGCGTGCCAATCCATTGCTGGTTCTGCGTATGCAAACATTCATTTCCAGGGAGCCAGTTCAATTTTGCCAGCTTTCGTAATCTGGCTGTCTTTGGGAAAGTGAGAGAAGAATCAAAGTACTTGGAAATAAACCCCCACAGACATGTGCAGGCTCCTCCAGGATGTCCCATGTGTGAGGTGACAGCCCTAACCACTGTGCTACCACTCATTTTGTTATTCAAAGTTATCACAGAAAATACCAAACCAAATCAAAATGTAAAAAATTATTATTTTTTACTTTACTAAACAAAAAAATATTTTGACATTTGTGTACTATTTTTCAATGTAGGCCACATGCTTTTCCAAACAGATTAGCCATTATTAGGCATGCTTAATGCCACCTAACAAAAATATTTTCAATTAAATATCTTTTTCATATCTCTTTATAACTTCTAGTTATCGTTGCTGAATGGCCTTCTTTATCTATAACCTTTCCTGCTCATTTATGAACCTTTGTAGCGGGGCCACATAGTTAGTGTTTAAATGTCAGTTCTGAGTGCGTCTCGTTTCATTGTCCCGTTTGCTGTTTGTATGTGTATCAGTTAATGCCGTCCCCGTAAAGGAGGACGGATGATGGAAGGAGACCACAGCCGCAAACCTGGAAAACACCTGTTTTTAATTAATCAATCACAGCCGTCACAGACTATTTAAGAAAGAGGAAAGAGGGAGGAGAAGAAAAAAAGACCGTTTTGTTTCAACCACTTCAACTTGCTTGCTGTTTCTTCACATCGCACCTTTCACCAGTTTGCTTTTCATTTTCCGGACTGTCTTTCAACCTGCATCTGCCGAGACCCCGGGGTCGATTCACCATCCACCATACGCCGAGGAATCACGGTGAGGTTGCTCCAATCGCCGGGAAAATCAAACACCACAATTGCCGCTAGTTCAGTCATCCGTATTCAGGACATTTTTTATATTCTGACTCAAATTCACAATCATTCTGTTTATCAGTCATTTTGTTGTTCGTGTTGTGTGTTATATGTTACAGGGACAAGGGAGGGTTTTTGTATTTATATTTGGTGCTGTCTTGTTGTTGCTGGGGTGGAGGGATATTTATATTTATATCTGTTTTGTGGCATGTCTTGTTTCATTTAATACATTTAATCCGTTTAATTTTACATCCTGTTTTTGTGTATTTGCATTTATACCGTCGATTGTGGGGAAAAGTTTAATTGTGTAGAAGTACGGCTTGATAGTTAGATTTCTCAGTAAATTATCCAGGCCACAGGTCTTGGAGGTGTAGCTGCCGGCTGGGTAAAGGGGTCGGCCGTTACACCTTGGTTTAACTAATGCACTTTTATGAAAAGTTTGCTAGTATTATTCTGTTACTCTGATACAATATGTTCACATTTGACAGCAAACGTTTGATTGCCAATTGCTGTTCACTCACTTTCAAACTGGAAAGTGAAGATAGCGTAATGATATTGTGCAATGCAGAATGTAGAGAGACATTGGGTTCAGGCTTGTGGTGAAACTCAACTCATCATGATGCCTTCCAACAAGTGTAGTAGGTATGATCACTCAGTGAGTGTGTTCTAACATGGAGGTTTTAGTTTAGCTCAGAAATGCCCTATTTTCTGTTTGGGTGTATGTAGTTTTAATTTGTCACAACTTGCATTTGCAGGATGCATAATACAAGTATTGCTTTATTTTTTAGCATATGTACAACAAACTGCTTTATAGTTAATATGCTACACATTTTTCAATTAAAAAAACATTTTTATTGGCTTGAAACCCTGCTCTGATTTCCTTGGTTAACACATGGAGTCAATGGTGTGAAGGAAACTTTTTAAATGTGCATTTGTTAGTCTTACTTTGTAACCACTAAAGAAGGTGACACTGCCTGCCTAGTGCAATTAATACAAAGCATTATAATTCTTATAGCATGAAACTACCAGCTTTTCTGCACACAACTAGGCACCACTTAGTACCTGCATGCCAAAAAATGTACTGATAAAAAGTGTAAAACATACTACTGCCCAAGAGAAACCTACCTCCCCAACAGAGACGTCGGTCAGCGCTTTCAGCGAAATCAGTTTCTCAAATGCTGCAGTACTAAATCCTGATTTAACTCTGATGGCTGTTCTATAGTTGATTGCCCAGGTCAAAGATACAAAGAAGGCTTTGCAAAATTCAGAGAAGAAAAGAGCAAAACAAATGCCTCCCCCATACAGTGAATCTTTGGAGGGCGTATCCACATACTGGAGAATTGTGTGCACCAGCAAACCCTGCATTTAATAGACAAAAAGAAAGATGTGAAGGCTTTTTTTCTCCATCATTCGCACTATACAATTTTTTCTTGTGAATTCTATGAACATCCATTTTACATTCAATTAGCTTATCACATTTGAAGAAATATAATGTATGTCATTGAAAATGGAAGGCATGTAGAAACAGTCAACTAATAAAATGATGGTGGAAATTTCCGAACTGCTATACAAAATCAAAATTTGTTTTTTACGTACTTCAGTCTTGAACACGTTTTGTTTTTATTAAAGGTAAAAATCTAGTTCTAGAATGATTAAGACACAAGTACAAATAAACGTAAGTAAAAAATATGTTCACTGCTGTAGCCAGAGATGGAATATAATGCTTAGTTTTTGCATTACTAGCCACAGTGTTATGAATTTTCACTTTAAGTATAAAATGTCTACTTACTGGACCCAAGAAGCCGGCAGCACTGAAAAATGACGAGCAAATGACGGCGACAATCATTCTTGTTTTTTGAAATCTCATTAATACTCTTCCCACTGAGGCTTTCTCAGGTCCAACCCGAGCAACTTCTTCCTCCCAGAATTTGAAAAACCTGAGAGGGTTAATGAAATAAAATAATAAGAATGAAAATGAAATAAATTATAAGAAATACATGTAAACATACAGTTCAAACTTCCTGGGCTTGTCTACTGAGATCTCACTTATCATAACTGTTCTACCTTAGCACAAGCCCGAAACAAAGTTCTTATGTTCTAAAGGGTTGCCAAACTGCTGAAAATGTCCAGTTGCCCCGGTGAGAACTTGATTGCATTTCTTGTCAGCAGTCACTTTTAAATTGGTTATGGCTTTCAATCTGATCTTTTATGATGAATTCTCGTTGATGGTCCTGATGCCAACTTGTGGGTCAGTGTCGGTGTTACATTTTATTTTCTAAGACAGTCTTAGAGAAGGTGTCTCAACTAAAATGCCAAGATGTGTAATTTCAATGCTGAGCTGGTCAAAACGTTATCATCTGAAACTGTGCAGAAACATTATAATTTTAGTTGCATGAATATTATTAAGTTAATCAATAAAATAAAAATACACTGCAAACCAGGCATTTTTGACATCCATTCTCCTGCTACTGTGGCTGTTAAAATTATAATACATAAATAACTCGATCACAAAGCAAGGTCAGCACCAGGGCAAATTTAGCAGGGAGCAGTGGAGTTTTACATGAGAGTCAGTGGTCTTTCTAGCAGACCCGACTATTTGTTGTATCCTATTCTTGTCATTTTTAATTGCTGATCCAAACCACTGTGATGCATGAGTCACTGTCTTGCACCCCAAAACATGAGCATGAGTCTCAGTACTTTAGCAAAATCAGCTTTTATTCAGCTTGAAACAGGAACGGCATGGTTATTTATTGTAGCGGGATCTGCCAGTCTCCTATACACAGACACAGCGGTCAGGCAGTGTTGTGGACAGGTTAGTGGCCAAGTAATACTGTTCCCTGCATTTATATTGCTCCTGGCATCACCCATCGATGACAGGTGCTTATAACACAACCGCGATCAGCTCGGATTTGCTTCTGCGGTGCTCCGCTGCAAGGCTGTGAGTCTGCGGTTGCCCCGGCAATGAGCAAACAATCTTCAATAGACAGAACAATCCTTCTTCAGGATGCAGTTCTGCATGTCACCCTATTGGGAAGGAGGGGGGGAGTCACAAAAGAGTTCAGAAACCACACACCACACTGTAATGGACAAGCTTAGAGCAGACTCAATGATTGCTGTGTAGATCGGAATCAGCAGCTTCTGTCCCCACTTCCTTAGCTGTCAGAGGAAGTACATCCACTGCTGTGCATTTTGTTTTATGGAATCTATGTTGATCTTCCATGTTAAGTCCCAGATGATTATAGATTTTAAAATTGTGAAGGTTTCCACAACTAACCCATTAATGTTAAGTATGAAGAAGGGAGGTTATATTTGGAGAAGCACCTGAAATCCACTGTCATTGCCACAGTTTTGAGTGTGTTTAGCTCTCATTGTTCTGACCACATCAAAGGGCCAGCTGTTCAACCTCCTTCTGTATTCAGACAAGTCGGTATTTCTGATGAGTCCAATAATGGTTGTGTTATCTGCATATTTGAGGAGTTTGTCAAAAGGTTACTTGGAGGTGCAGTCATTAGTATTGAGAGAGAAAAGCAGTGATGAAAGCACACATCCCTGGTAGGCACCAGTACTGATTGTATAAGAGCTAGACAAACATGCATTTGTTAGTCTTACTTTGTAACCACTAAAGTAGGTTACTTGCTGTTTCTTATTTGTCAAGAAATTGGTATCTTTGAACATTAAAACATTACAAGAGACTAATCCAGCAATCCAGTGACAGGTGGAGCCACAGACAGAAATCTAGGTGAGTTTAAGGTGCAGCTGTTCAGGAATGATTGTGTTAAATGCTGAGTTGAAATCCCAAACAGAGTCCTTGCAGAGGTCCCTGGATTGTCAAAGTTTTGCAAGATGTAGTGCAGACACATAGTGACTACATCATTCACTGTCCTGTTTCCTTGGTAAACAAACTGAAGGAGGTCTATCAGGGAGAACTGTGATGTCCTTCAAGTGAGCTAACACAAGTCTCTAAAAGGTTTTCATGATTACAGACGTCAAAGCAGCAGGCCTATATTCATTCAGTCTGGTTATACAGATTTTGAGAGTGGTATGATTATGGTATGTTTGAAACATAAGGGAACATGCAGAACATGTAGAAAAGTGCAAATTGCTACAAACGGGTAACAGGAACATCAATTATAAATATAAGATGGGAGACATTGTCCTACAGCAGGCAACCTCTGAAAATGATTTAAGGGTTTATGTTGACACAATGTTTTCATCGTTTAAACAACATGCAGAAGTAAGTAGTTAAAAGGCAACTCAAATTGAAGTTATATCATAAAAACTATGTAATGTACTAGTGAGACCTCATCTGGAGTATTACATGCAGTTCTGGTCACTAGAATATAAGAAATACACTTCAAGCTGTTCAGAAAAGAGTAACCAAGTGCACCCCAGGGCTTAAGGACATGTCATATTCTGACAGATTCAGAAAATCAGAAAATTAAACCTGTTTAGGCCCAAACAGAGTAGACTGTATGGGGGCCTAATCCAGGTCTTTAAAATCCATGAAGGCATTGATAAAGTAGATTCATCAGAATTGCTTCAGTTTAAGGGAATTTCACATACTTGAAGACAACAGTGAAAATTAAGAGAAAGTGCATTTAAGACGGAGGTCAGGAAGCCCTTCTTTATGCAAAGAGTTGTGGTAATCTGGAAGAAACTATCGCATCATGTACTTGAAGCAGAAGCATCGACAACTTTTAAGGAGTACCTGGACAAGTCATTGGGACAGCCTTGTTATTAACTAAACAAGCAAGCCTGACAGATTGAATGGTTTCCTCTTGTTTGTCAATTATCTTAAGTTCTCTGATTTTTATGCTCCAGATGTGTTCTTGGCTCTTCCATTCGTTATTCTTTGGTCTGTCTTCTTTGTCTCTTCCCTACAATTACTGCACCTATGGTCCCCAAGCTCTATAAATTCTCATAGCTCTGTTTTAATATGCAAGACATGCCCACATTGCTGATAATGCGCTTGAATGTTGGCTCACCGGCTGGACTTTTCATTTTCTGTCCTACTTGGCCTTGTGACCATAGCATTGGATTTATCCTTACAATCATTACAGACTTAAAATTAATTGAGCAATTTAGTTTATAGTTAAGGATTCTGTTTTATCTGTTAGTTCTTTGTCTGTATCATGTAAGTGCATATTGATTTATTCTGATTTATTATTTTTCGTACTTCATTTATGCATTTATTCATTCATATGCATATTTTTTTATAAATCATTATTTTTCTTTTAACTTGCAATTTTTGTTGTCTTT
The DNA here is from genome assembly GCF_016835505.1 of Polypterus senegalus. NCBI lineage: Eukaryota > Metazoa > Chordata > Cladistia > Polypteriformes > Polypteridae > Polypterus > Polypterus senegalus. The sequence goes on along the minus strand of NC_053162.1, from coordinate 57,633,086 downwards.
AACATTTTAGAAAGCACTTTGAGCTACATGTTTTGTATGGAAATGTGCTATAGAAAAATGGTAATGGGTGTTGTATTCTCAATTTCAAGTCTCGTGACTACAAAAACACCATTTCTTATTTAGGTGACAGAAATATGAGAAAAACAGAGTGATAATTGACATAAACAAGAAACATGTTGTTGAATTTCAAAGAATTGTTACTGGGCAAGTGTTGCATGAGACAGAGGCAAACCCACACAGATTACTTTGATGATGGGAAATGACACCTGAATTTTTAGTTACACAAATAAATATTTACAAAATCATCTGACTTGTTTATAATGCAGAGAATAAAGTCACTGTTTGCAACCACAGAAGTGTTAACTCCAGAGAGAGTAAATCAGTATTCATACGTATCAAGCTAATTCTGTTCCAAAAAATGTGGAAAAGACAAACTTGCACTTCTAGACCAGATTAAGCCAGAATTACATAATTCATTAGGCCAAAGATGCAGATAACTAGCTAATCCTGGTGTTTGGAACAGGCTCAAGATTTGCTCAAGATCCTTTTTGCCTGCCAGAATGAAAGATTTGACAACATCCCGCTCAGTTATAGAGGCAACCAATGCTTTGAAACTAACTTGCAAAAGAGCAAGTTTAATGTGAAGGAATAAAACTTTGCGTTCTCAATAATTAAGGTGCAGAGCTTCCAATCATAAAATCGAAGGTCATACACAAACAAAATATTCAATATGGTATGCCCCTTCCCTATTGAACAATCAACACAGAAGCACAACTCCTTCACCAGATTCTGCCCAGAGAAATGCACTCAGACCCCAATCAGACATTTTGGCATGCCCAGAGAAGGATCTCCATGAATGTTACAGTTTTACATTGGAAGCTTTAATTTAGGGTGGTCCAGATCTAATTATGCAATTTTCATTATGCTATAACTTATTAAGTTTATTACATAGAAAATCACCTGAAAAATCTCGGACTATCAAGAAGTGTGCAAACTGACAACATGAAGAATCGCTTTTGTGCCGAACTGGAATCATCCCCACATAAATCAAAGTCATCCAGATGATCTGGATCTGCATAATTAGATCTGGGCCGCCCTGTATATCTGAGCAACCTTCCAAAACATGACATGTTCAGTGTCACGCATCATGGCTTTGAGTTGACTTCCATATAAATCGCAGACATTTCCTATCTTTTTTTTTTTTTTTTTGTAAAGGGAAGTTTTCTTCATAACATAGGAGATGCCACACATAATGGCAATTGCAAACGTGTCCTTAATTTTGAAGCGGTGTCTGGTGACACATGCACATGGGCTGACTTTCCGAGACAGAAATGAATAACCACCATCAAAGAGGAATTCCACAGAGTCACAGGTAGGGAAATCAAATTAAAACATTTGCAACATTTCTGAGCAGTAATAACTGATGATAAATTCACTGGTGGAACAAGCTGCCCACCTTCATCTCTTCTGCAGAGTCCCTCACCTTTTTAAGAAACACTTCTTAAGAGTCCTCTTCAATGGATATCAAGATCCAATATGCTTATTATTGCAATTTCGATTTGGGAGTATGTACAGTATATCAAATACTCAATACAAATATCAATATTTCCACTTATTCATTCTTAAAATAATATGAGATGCCACGTGCATGCAGCAAGCAGTATATAAATGTTGAGGCCAAATATCTGGGGTGTCAGGCTTAAACAGGGTAAGTTACTGTTCAAAGAGTGGGCACTGGGAGTCTTCTGTTGCAGATTTGTACTGTATAGTGAATGAAAGTAATTCATCTTTGCTTTCTTTTGTCATGTCCTTAGCGGACAATACAGGGTTCAGTGCAGGTGGGATAACTTTTGACATGTCTTGCAGTAGTGAGTAGAAAAACTCTACGAATGCTGAACATTTAATATTGTGGGTCTTACATTTTTGTGATGATTTAAAAATTTCAAAAACAAAATACAATGCTTACTTGAGGATATAAAACATTTCAAGAGAGCAACATCGCCAGGGCTACATTGTTCATAATGCATCAATTTACCACACACAGTTTACACATTATTTGGAGATCCAAGGTCATCTAATCTCACTTTTTGGAACAGACCCCTGCTGGAGTCCACTGGTATCTACATTTTTTTTTTTTACCAATTAAGTGCAGTTATTCAAAGGTAGGAAAGAAGGGAATCCAGAAGAAATCATGTAATTTTCAAAATGAATTAAACCCTTTGTTTATTTAAAGAAACTAATTGAAGAAGCAGAAAGGTTTAACACTGATTAATTGAACACATTTAATCCTGTAATTTATCAATTAAAAATAAATAAACAAAGAATGTCCTCTATTAACAAATTCAAAATCAACAGAACAAGTAAATGGCTAGCAAAGCAAAAAATAAAAAGGCAATGCATTTCTAAAAAATTCCCAATAGTTTAGAACATAAATGGAAGAAACCCTAAAGGCTTACAGTATACCTTAAAAGACTAGAGATCAGACTGAAAGCCTTTGCATTAGGAATTCTAGGGATCGTAAACCCAAAGCTCACAAAACCATTTTACAACTTTAAAACTACCAGGGAACAAATTCTAGAAAAGAAACCAATTCAATGCCAAGTCCAACAATGCCAAAGAAAGTGTAAAGTAGCTAATGTTCTTAGTACCCCAGTATTTAGGAGGCTGCCCTAATGGTGGCAAACCTACTTAACTTGTTGGCCCAATCACCCCAGCACAACTTTTAAACTACACGGGGAATAAAGCAAATGAAAGAGTTACATCAACAAGCAATTAATAATAATATTACATAATAATAAATCACAATGCAACTAATATTAATGGAATGACTGGGAAAAGACTTGTACCAGACGACTATTGGAAATATTGTAAAACCCGAAACTTAACTCAAAAATCATAAAAGAAAAACATGAAACAAAAGTCAAAAATCAAGCATTCTATAAAATCTACTTTTTTAAGAATGAAAACGTGCAAAGGTTTATTTGGAATCTGTCAAACTCAGTTTGCTACAGTTCTGTCACACTGATCTTGTAGTCGTAGCGCTGATGAGGTAAGTCCCAAAACTTCCTTTCCATGGCAGTGACAGATGTGAGGTGGCTACCGAGACACAAAATAGTGGTGACTGGAAGTAAACAAAACTAATAAAGAACCATTTAAAAATAAAAAAAATACTTATGCAAATGAAAAAATAAACACTGGGGAAAAAATAAGAAAATCATGAAAAACATGTGCCTGGGGAGGAATCATAACGAGTAACAAATTGAGGTCATATATAAAAAAAGAAAGTAAATTACCATAATAAATATTAGATGACAAAACAATATGACAAAAATAAATATAAACCAAAGGCAGGATTAAGCTGGATAAAGCTCCAACAAAGTCCTGACATTTTAGTCTAAATTGCTCCAAAAGCTAAAGGATTCACTGACCTATCATGACTTGGGCTTTGTTATTTGAGGTAAAACATACATAGTAATAAAGAAATTGTTGTCTTTAAATGGCCTAAAAACTACAACAATAATGCATATATATCTATACCACAAATAATGCCTATTTTTATTAAACGAGTCCGGGGAAAAATAATAAATGTGGCCACACTGAAGCTCCTTGACAGAATTGGGGAATTATTGGTTTCTACGTTTTGGTTAGAATGTCGAAATTATTTTGGCGGACTTTACAATAAGAATTTTTTTTAAACAAAAGGAAACTATTTGATACATCATTTGAATAGCTAAATGCTCCCAACATTTAATTCCAGTATATTAGAGCATTTGGCTTAGATTCTCATAACCCCTTGTTGGAAAAAATGCTTCATTATTTCGGTCTTGCTTGCACTTCCTCTTAATCCCCTCCAGTGTTTTTGAATATGTGAGTCACTAAAGTAAAAGAATTCCACTGGATTAATTTTACTGATGTGTTTGCACATTTAAAGACTGTATTTAGGTCCCCTTACAACCTTTTTCGTCTGAGATGAAAAGGTTACATTCCTTTCTCATATCAGGATTAGAATGTCTGGGGATGCCCTGGTTTCTCTCCTCTTAACTGCTTCAAAAGCTGCTAAACCTTTTTTCACATGGTAAAGAACATCCATCCATCCATTATCCAACCTGCTATATTCTAACTACAGGGTCATGGGGGTCTGCTGGAGCCAATCCCAGCCAACACAGGGTGCAGGGCAGGAAACAAACTCCAGGCAGGGCACACACACACTAGGGACAATTTAGAATCGCCAATCCACCTAACTTGCATGTCTTTGGACTGTGGGAGGAAACCGGAGCGTCCGGAGGAAACCCACGCAGACACGGGGAGAACATGCAAACCCCACTCAGGGAAGACCCGGGAAGTGAACCCGGGTCTCCTAACTGCGAGGCAGCAGCACTATCCATTGCACCACTATGCCACCCCTGGTAAAGAACAATGAAGACAAAACTGGATATGGTCTCACTACTGTATAGTGGAGTCTTAGTAAATTGTCCTTTGATTTATATTCAACAGTTTATGCAATATAATGTCATGTTTTATTTGTCAAGTTGATTGCCTGAAAGATGAGGCTATTGCAAAATATACCAAAATATTTTTAGTATAAGATTTAAAAATTATCAGCATAAACTTCAAACTAACAGCACAGACACAATGACATAGTGAATGTCCCTGCCAGTAGCCACCTGAAAACGCTCCTTCCCCACCAGACTACAAGAATAAGAAAGAGATTTGTAAGAGGCAATCCTTTAAGAGTAGAACAGCTAAGATGGTGTGAAACGATTAATGCTCTTCAAAGGTTGGTGTCAAAGTGCTTATTGATGGCCATAATAATAAAAGGCTGCATCTAGATCCTTTCCAGGGAATGCTTCCTCTAGGTCAGCATTGCCCATTTTTCATTTACAATTAATGCTTATTTTATCCACATATAATACTTTTCACTCTTCCATGTGAAACAACATTTTCAAAGTGTTTATCCAGTGTCTTCTTTTGCATCCTACTCAGTATTTTGGGCAATTTGTTGTCATCTGTTAATGTATCAACTCAGTTTGTCAATATCAGTGTTGCAAAGGTGAAAAAGTAATGGCAAACACAGATCTCTCCATGTTTAACTTGTGTGACATTCTCCTCTCATCTGTACTCTTGGTCTCCTACCCATTCATAAATTTAGAGTCACATCTCTTCTTTCTTCAGGATTAATTATCTTAACTCATACAGTAACAAGAAAAAGTTTGTGAACCCTTTGGAATTTTCTGGTTTTCTACAGTATATTAAGTAGTTATAAAATGTCATCTATGTCATAAATATGTCACAAACATGCTTAAGCTAAAAAATACACTAACAATTATAAACTTTTACGTCTTTATGGAAAACACCCATCAAACATTCACATTGTTATGTGGAAAACGTAAGTGGACCATAGGATTTAATAATTGGTTGAACTTCCTTTGGCATCAATAACCTCTAAGAAGCACTTCCTTTAGCTGTGAATGAAACTTTCACAACGTTCAGAAGGAACTCTGGACCATTCTTCATGACAGAACTGTTTCAGCTCGGCTGTATTCATACAATGTCTGATATGAATGGCTCTCCTCAGGTCAGCATCTCTCTGGGGTCTATATCTGGGCTCTGACTGGGCCACTCCAAAAGACAGATTTTTTTTAAGCTTTTCTGCAGTAGGTTTACTTTGATGTTTAGTGTCATTGTCCCACTTCATTACCCGTCTTCTACTGAACTGTAGCCGCTGGACATCCAGCCTGACATTATCCTGTAAGATATTTTGATAAACTTGGCAATTCATTTTCTGTTTGATGATATCAGATTGTCCAGGCCACCACCAATGATGATCCCTCCACCACACCTCATCATTAGGATGATTGTTTAATGCTGGTATGCTGTGCCCTTTTTACGCCATTTGTACTACTGCATATTCTCTCAGTACAATTATACCTTAGTTTCAACAACCCACAAAACATTTTCCCAATAGCATTGTGGAGTGTCAAGATGGCAAACTTCAGGTGTGGAGCGATATTATTTTTTGGACAGCAGTGGCTTTTTCCTTGGGTGTCTTGCCATAGGCACCATGCCTGTTCAGTATTTTGCACATGGTAGGCTCATAAACAGAGGTGTTAACCTTCATGCCTTTAACTCTTACTCAATAGTTCTTTCTTACTTCACTGAGCATTCTGCATTGTGCTTTTCGAGTTATCTTTACTGGGCACGTACTGCTAAGGAGAGTAGTCACAGTGCTAAATCATCTTCTTTTATACCCCATGGCGGATGCCTGGGTAAGAGCTCCAGCTGGGACGTCTCCATAATGGAAGGACAGAGGGAACGAGCGTGTACAGTGCATTATCTCCCCTGGATCACTAGATGGTTGCCCCCCTGGTTTGCAGCAGTGCCTCAGATTCCTGCAGGGCATAATGGGACTTGGAGTTTACCAACTCAGCCCTGTTGGGTTCTGTGGGTGCCACCAGAAGGAGCTGCAGGGAGTTCACCGTCCTATTTCGTTGGGCATCTGCCTCACCTGGAAGTGCTTCCGGGCCATGCTAATGGGCCACCAGAAGTACTCCCAGGAGCAGCATAAAAGAAGCCTGCTGCCTTCATTCCAGGAGCTAGAAATGGGAGGAAGGAGGACAAAGCTTGTCAGGAGGAGCAGAGGAGGAATAGAGGAGCTGAAGACAGAGAGAAGTAGAGACTAAGAGTTGCTGTTGCTGTACTTGTACTATGGTGTTTGTACTTGTGACTGTGCTGGGAAACACTTACAGAGGAAGCGTCTCCCACAATAAAAACTCTTTATTCATTTAATACTGGCATCTGAGGCTGTCTGAATTGGGTTTGGGAAGCTGGAGCACCCCCTACAGTCCACAACACATAGGTAGTGCACACAGATATTTAAACTCTTCTAAATTACTTTGTAATTCTTTCCAGCTTCCAGCAAATCAACAGTCTTTGAACAGAAATCTTCTGAGATCTTTAATTTGCAAGGGATTGTTTACATCAGCAGACGCTTCTTGTGAACAGCAAACTCAAAATGTTTGAGTCTTTTTGTATCAGTCACAGTACCTCTCACTCCACCTCTGTTCAATGGTTGGACTCCAGGTTTGCCAACCCCTGCCTCCTGTTAGCTTTTGTTGAAGTCCTCAACCTAGGGGTCCACATACTTTTCCCAACCTACACTGAGAATGTTTGAATGGTGTATTCAATATACTCAAGAACAGCATAATAAATTGTATGTTATTCGTTAAACAAGACTGTGTTTGTTCATTATTGTAACATAAATGAAGATCATTCTAGAAGATCATCATATTTCACAACACATTTGTACATAAATAGAATTCTTTCCAAAGGGTTCACATACTTTATCTTGCTGCTGTGCATCAATCCAAATGTAGTCAAACAAAATATTTAATTAGAATATCATGGTGGCCTGCGCCACCTCCACCTACTCAAAGCTTCATGATGCTCAAACAATGATGGATGGATTAAAAGGCAGAAGTCTACGTGACCATCATCATCATCAAGCCCTTCCGTGAGAACCCTAAATCCAAAGACGACTGTTTCATTTTTGTTAGGTAGATTGCCCAGAGGGGACTGGGCGGTCTCATGGTCTGGAATCCCTACAGATTTTATTTTTTCTCCAGCCGTCTGGAGTTTTTTTGTTTTTTCTGTCCCCCCTGGCCATTGAACCTTACTCTTATTCGATGTTAATTAATGTTGATTTATTTTGTTTTTTCTTATTGTGTCTTTTATTTTTCCATTCTTTATTATGTAAAGCACTTTGAGCTACTGTTTGTATGAAAATGTGCTATATAAATAAATGTTGTTGTTGTTGTTGTTGATAGATGAGCCTATAACTCATAGCTTGGTAAAATAGAAGCTTCTTACAAAGAGATTCTTCAAACAACATGATTATGTTCAAAGCAACCATGTCTTTTGCTTATCATTATTTTACTTTTACAACAAGTAAATGAATGCACATGAGCATAGAAAAAACCTGAATGAAAAATAAGTACTACATTAGAGAGGATATTTCGCATTACTAGAGTTACAGAAAGTAAGAACATTTAAATTTCCAGGTTGTTACTCTAGTAGGATATTCTACTGCGTGATCAAATGTGCCAAGAAAAAAGTAAGAGCCCTGAGTTAAGATAGTTACGGCATAATAAAAGAGACACAGTAAGAGGTTTCCTTTAATTAAACCAGCAAGGATACTCAACAGTTTGACTTCTCTTGTTCCGGCTCCCTCTTAATACACACCAGGCATTGCTAATTCCACTGGCACTAGAACACTGTCAGTTCACTCCATAATTACCGCAGTACTAAATACCTATCTGTTTGTGTTTGAGCATCATCTTGGCACCCCAGGATACACCTTCAAGGACCAGATGGAGCACAGGCATTAATTAACGCTGTCATGGCTCTCGCCCCATTACTCTTTATAATGCTAGGGGATCGGGTCTCTAGTCTTTCACGTTGTTAATTGTCTTATTGCTTCTGCTATGTTTTCACATATTGATGAAGCACACCTTTCTTTGTCTCTGTACTTTAGCACTGTTATTTGTTGGCCTCACTCATTTCAGTGAATATTTTCTTGTCATATAAGTTACTGCATGTCAGCTAAGTGTGTTAATCACCAGATCACAAACAACAGTGGAACTCCTGTGTGGGCACAAACAATTATTGTATCAGATATCCAGCTTTGAGCAGAGTTCTTCTAAATACATAGTCCTTGAATAAAGACCACTATAGTGTGTTTGACATGACAGTTTCAAACTCTTGTAAATTAATTAAGAGTCCCAGGGGTCAGAGACTATCCTAGAAATTTTGAGCAAAAGGCAGGAAATACGAAAAGGAAAAGGGCAGTTGTACAATATAAGTCTGCCCACTATACAAAACAATATAATTTACAACATCACATACAATAAGATTCTCAAAATGTGCTTAAGGGTTGATGGGCTGGAGAAACTCAAGGATCGGTCCTCGACTTGGAGCAAGTCCATCGCAGGGCTCACACACACCCACGCCTGTACTCCTTGGGAGAGGTGGGAGAAAACCTCATGCAGACACAGCGAGAACAGGCAAACTCCAGATAGGAGTGCGATGTGAACTGAGGGTGCTAATGTAGTTTATAGCACTAGTACATATGATACCCCTTTTTCACCCATGAAATACGGTACTCTCCAAAAAAAATAAAAATAAAAAAACCTCAGTAATAATTCTATTTGTATCTTTCACTTTCCCATAGTTATTTATAAAATTTTTGCGATTTTCTTGCTTATTTTCAGTATCTTCATGCTGTCACTAAGATGAATCACTCAAGTGCTTTTATTTCCAAACGCCGTGAATTAACCTGACTTCAAAATGACCTAGTGTTTCTACTGGCAATGCCATCAAGCAGCTGAGTGCAACAACAAAAAAGTGGAAAGAAATCCAACTGAAGTAGTGTGTCTCTGATTTATTAGCGTGCAGTCTGGCCTCAGAATGCACACCTCTCACTTTTTGATTTATGTGCATGTCCAGTATATGCTGCAGATACTGTATAAAGAGCCCTTAAGGTGCTGCAAAGCATGATTTTGTCTTTCAGAAAAATGAAGAAGTTGAATTTGCAGCAATTGATATTTGCTTATCATTTAAATTAAATATTTACTCTATTCTGGCTTTAATGATAAGAAAGATGCTTTAAACAGATGCCACTGTGACATGGGAGGATGCCAAGTAAGACTATCCAAAGCCCAAGGAGGTCACCTTATTCATCACTGCGGCTCTCATATCCATTGTAGATAAGGGCAAATGGATCAAAAATAATGCTAAACAGCATTCAGTGTGTGTAAGGAAGCATTTGTCACCCTGGATTTCAAGACAATTGCAAACAGTATTCTGACAAAGATTATGGGAAAACAAGATATTTTTGGCATAATTTAGTGACAGCTCAGCTGTGTCAGACTGCTAGGCTGTTTTTTTTAAACAAGCAGTGAAGAAATATGCCAGACTTAGATAAAATAATAGTAATAGCAATAATTGGGCAGTGTGTAATAGAAACACTGATACTTAAGGATAACAGCCAATAATAAGTTCCTGTACCTTTTGCATCCATAGCTTCTGCAGTAAAAGAGAGCTGTACCTTTTTGAGTTAATGTCTGCGCTGTCATGACTTGACAGAGGAGGCAAGTTCTCTGCATTTAAACGCTTTCTAAAAATATTCCACAAAGTGGAAGTGAGCCATGAAAACAGAGCCAATGAGAATAAGCCAGCTTCATCCAAACCATTTGATTCTGGAGTCCTGCAAAGAAAAAAGATGAATTTTATTCACTGCTATAATTTTCACTAAAATATACAGCATGCAGCTTTCATTATAAATCTTTAAAAATAATAAATTAAAATATCAACTGCTGCAGAGTAATCTCCATGATGCACAAAATCTTCTGAAAATAACATTCTCATATCCAAATAATTGAATTTTGGGTTGCAGGAGAACAGAGTCTCTCCTGGCAATCAAACCCCAAAGTGCCAATCTTGTACAGTGCAGTCAAATAGGCAATAAATAAATAATCCTTAAAAATGGTGACTTCTGTGGAGTTTAAAACCAATCCATAAATAGAATAACCTTTTCAATTAAAAACTAGGTTAAATATCAAGAAAGTCTTCCTTTCAGAACATGAGTACCAATGCTTCTTTCTACAAATTGTCGTCACCTCTGCGTATTCCTTCAGAGTCTTGCAGCAAGAGGAAACGCTCACCGACGGGTGCAGTCAACCATTCAAACCTAGTTCGGGTCTCCATCAGCAGTCCTTTAAAGTCCATGGGGCATCACAACGAGCCACAAATACACTCTCTACCACCTGTCTTTCACCTCCATGGGAGACACCGCATAACAGGCCGCTCCTACTCCCACATGTCACTCAATAGGAGCGCCATCGTCATCGCAGACAAGCACTGGACCCACGCTCAATCCTCGGGGCTCTCTTTCCTGACCCTTGCCTCCATTCCTTACAGCACGGGCTCTGCCATTTCTGCCTCTCACTTCTCTCTTTAAGTCGGTTCTCCTTTTTTGTTTCTTTTTTGATACCTCCACACAGGTTATTCTACTGTATTTAGGTTTCTAGAACATACAGTCAGGTCTACACCACTCACTGATTGCAGAAAGCAACCATGTTAGCCAGCTGAGCCAAAGAAGAACTCCTTCATCTCAAAATTATATATCAAGGACATCTGTCTTGCTTAAAATTGTCCAAAATGTTTCCAGGGCACGATCCAACCTGCAAACATTGCAATCAAGTTCCAGCCACACAAGGCAAGATGTTTTGGGCCTGCACCAAATTAACATCATTCTGGACCAAAATCTTTAAGTGCCTTTCAGACAGCCTTGGTGTCACAATCCCTCCTAATCCATTAACAGCTGTGTTTGGGGGACTCCCAGATGGGCTTAAAGTGGAGAAGGACAAACAAACTGTGATTGCCTTTACTACACTACTGGCACGCAGACTTATCTTGCTCAACTGGAAGAATCCTAACTCTCCCCTTTTAAGTCAGTGGGTAACTGATGTTATATACTATTTGAAATTGGAAAAAAATCAAATTCTCACTTAGTGGATCTGTGCAGAACTTTTCCAAAACCTGGCAGGATCTAATTAATAACATTTCAGAATAAGCATTCAAATTGAGGAAGCAGATTCTCTTTCCTTTTCTTTACTCCATTTATCGTTATTAATTTATATATTTACTTATTTTTACTAGTTTAAAGTTTTACTCTGCTGGCTTGGCTCTCTTTCTAAGGGATGGGGGTTGATTGTCTCAAACCTATTTTTTGTAAAACTTGATTTATTTGTATGGAATCTTATTGATTTTAATAAAATCAATAACATCGAAAAAAAAGAACTCCTTCAGTACAAGTGAGTACAGTGGAACTTCGGGTCACGAACGTCTTGGACCACGTACAAATTGGGTTACGACCACAAAGCTTGCCAAACTTTTGCATCTGTTCACGACCACACACTTAGGTGACGAACAAACCAGTTTCCCTTCCGGTTCGTATGCGCAGATGATTTCCGCACGTGTTCAGTCTCTCCCTGTGCATTCCCTGTGCAGCGAGCGAGCGAGCGAGATGAAGGGGCCTTAGCTGCCTCGAAAGCTTGCATTTGTAATCTATTTATTTAGCCAATAAAAGTAGTCATTTCACCCTACTTTCTCCTGTATCAATCTATGGCTAACATGGTACAACACTCTACTGCTATGGATATACCAGACACCACAATGAACCAGATTCACATGGAACAGGTTACACCTTGCCTGATGAAGGGGCCTTAGCTGCCTCGAAACCTTGCATTTGTAATATATTTAGCTAGCCAATAAAAGGTATGGTCACTTACTGTATATTAACTGGGATTACTCAATCACCTGTAATCCATTCATCATAGTCCACCTACACAATATTCTAAATACTGTGCCCGGACCACCACAATAATCCATCACTCTTTCTCCTTCTGTCACCTCTCTGCCATCTGAGTAACTCACCACCTGAAAGGGAGCTCAATGGGCTTCTAGTAAATTTACTTCTGCATCAATCCTGTGATCATTTCTGAGGTCAGGAATGCCCTTTGAAAATTTCAGTGCTGGTGCCAGGCATTCATGTATCTCTGACCCCTTTTTTGTAATGAAAGCTTCAGGCATAACTTCTTTGCCCTTTATAGTCTGCAGCAAGGTGAACCGTGTTTGTGGCAGGACCTCTTATCAGTGTCCTTGCATTTACCTGGCCTTCAACCTTTCTTTTATGACATTTTGTCTCCACAGAGTAAACACATCTGTGCTGTGAGAAGGAAGCTCCAAATTACTCACAGTTGGCAGGTGGAGGAAGACTAGCAAGGCCTGCACCCCTTTTGCCCCTTGTAACTCCGATCTGTCTGGGTAAGCTCTGATTTTTAGACTAGATGATTAAAAGGATTTATTAAAAGAAGGAAAGTGTATCACAGAGGCAATGAAATTCTTGAGGGCATTCATCAATCTGTAAGCATACTAAGCCTTTCTTTAAAGAAGGGTTATGTAGAAGAATACATTGAGGAAAAAAAAAACTGAACGATTTCCAATAATAAACAAATTCCAGTTGGTAGTTCTGTATGTGAAATTGTTGCCAGGCTTCAGTATGCAAGAGAAAACTGGCAAGAAGAACAGAGCATGGATAGAATGAATTATGGGCACCTAACAGAGTATTTGTCAGTAATATGTAAAATGATGAACATCTGTGTTTATTGATGATTTATTTCAATATTTTGGAAACCTTCATTTGATAGTCACCTCTTCTGTATGTGGTATTAAATAGGAAGAAATCATTGTCAGATGAACAAAAATGAATTTTTTAAAAGTTGTTCATTCAGAGGGGAATTATATAATATGCTGTAATGAAAATGCAAGAACCTTTTCATAGCTCAGCTCAGTGTTTAAACACACGGCTGAAAAGATCTGTTGACTCTTTTAGTTTCCTTCTCAGTACTATCGAGATTACTGTCAAGAATTATAATACAAATTCGGCCTTACATTGGCTTGGCCTCTTATCTAGTGTTGGCACCTGAGATGAACCTGGTGCTGCTAGGTCAGGAATAAATACTGTATTTCAATGTCTCTGTCTATCTAAATAAACATATGAATACACAGTGCAGTGCAGAAGTCCACGGTCGTGTACTTTTTATAAGAAGATCATCTAGTAGTTTGCTCCAAGCACCTCAGAGAACTTTTTGAATTATTCTACAGACTTTGGCTACCTCACATTCTGTCTCTTAAGATAGTTTTGGTGATGTGGGGATCAGGGCTCAGTGAAGGGCACAACATTTGTTGTAGAACTCACTCTTTTTTTTTTGCTAAAGACAGCTCTTCAAGACCTTGGTTGTGTATTTTGTGGTCATTGTCCTGATGCAGAATGAATGTGGGACTGATCAGACACCTTCCTGATAGTGTTGCATCATGGATTAAGATCTGCTTGATCTTCTCAGAATTGAGCATTCCACTCATTCTGACCAGAGTGCCAACTCCATTTGATTCTCCTGTTTGGGCCAAAAATGTTCAGTTTGAGTCATCACTTCACATCAAATTTAGGACCCCCAGCCCTTGCATTTTTTGTTATGTAAGGGGGTGTGTTGGGTTTGTTTCCACTTCTGAGAAATGGTATTATGGCAGCAAATCTTCCATGAAGTCCACTTCTGACAAGACATCCCTGGGCTATAGATACTTGCACCTGTGTAGGTTTCTGTGGGAGCTGGTGGCACTGCTGGACAGTTTCAAACAGACATAGTGATATATCTCTCATTGACTACACTTTAGTTTGTTGGTCCTCAACCTTGCACATTTCCTTTTGCTTCTTCAGAAGTGAATGGGCAGTACATCCTGAACCTTCTGTTGCTTTCAAAATTCTTCTTGAGAGATACCTGGCTGATGCAGGATCACCACCTTGTGTCTTGTCCCTGAGCTCACACTTGCCATGGTGTAAGAATTTTGAAGGCTAATTATGTTCCATCTCCCACAATCTCATGTTTTAGTTTAACTCATTGTGTTAATAATTATTGACATTCTAACATTAGAACAATTGTGATGAGAACAGCCCATGAAGCCCACCAATCCTATTCATCAAATATCATCTGCAAAATAACAAGTTCAAGGTCACTAAAGTCCTAGTATCTTCCATGGTACTTGGTCACTTATTTCAAATGTCTATGATTATTTGTCTGAAGAAAAACATTCTAATGTTTTTGCATAATTTGCACTTAACAAATTTCCAACTGTGTTCTCATATTCTTATTGAAGAATTAGTTTTAAAATTGTAGTAGGGTTTCATTCATTTAGTACTTCCTCTAAGAGAAGGTACGAGGCTCAATTGAAAAAGCTAACTGTGTGTTATTCTTCATTGAATGGGAACATTCTACATAAATAAAATGCGTTATTATTATTATTATTATTATTATTATTATTATTATTATTATTATTATTACTGCAGTAAATCAAAATGAATGGTGAAACCCTGTCTCTCCAAGCCTTTGCACTGAGGGCATATTTCTGACGAAATAGCAAATCACAAGATTTCAATTCAGCATGTGACATTAAGGCTATTTATTTATTTCACTCTTCATAAAGGGTAAATAACAAGATTACTGAGTTTTCTAGTCTGTCGATTGAACATAAGTACCTCTTTGTTAGCTTTGCTTAATCGTGCACAGGGCTACAAAGTAATCCATTTTTATCTGAAAAGTAGTCTATTACTTAATTAACAATATGCAACAAATGTGTCTGTAACACTTAATTGTTTGGAAATCAGAAATTAGCTATTTTCCATTGACACACTAATATAGAAGACAAAATGTACATAGTAAAAACCAGCGTCCTAAGACATCATATGCATCTGCTGAAATATATTTGTGTGTTTAACTTGAACGCATTCAAATCTTTAAACAGTTTTTTGGCTGTTTATTTGAAAATATTCAAATATTCTGAAAATGGTATTTTCAAACACAAATGCTCTAATCCTAATGTTTTTGGAGCCAGGTCTGCTTAACAGACACTAGTAAACACTTCCCATTACTTCAAATATCATGATACTGCATAACATTTAGTTATTGGAAAATACCAATAATGCTGTACCTGAAGGGATTTTTTTTTTTCCTTGAAAATGTGAATTTAAATTCATATACAGTACATGTATTCTCGCAAAAGCTTAACCCAATTCAGGGTCTCGTGAGGCTGGAAGGTAGATAGCCAGTAACTGTAGGCACACTAGTCCACTGCAGGGCACACACACACACACTTTAAGTTAAACTGGGCACTGACAATTAACAGAAGCTGCATGTACAGTAGCTGGTGTCCCCAGAGAAGATCTTACTACATGCAAACTTTACTCAGTCAACCATCTTCCACAAGATTCAAACTGGACGTGTAATGCAGTAGCATTAACCACTTCACCACTTTAAATATTGTTGAAATGGAAACTGTGGGTCTGTTGTGACTCCCACAAATTAAATAAAAGGTGATGATAAATCTGCCATTTTTACCATTCAGGCTTCACTCAATAACCCATTAATGACAAAGTGAAAGTGTTTTCAGAATTGTTTGCAAATTTTTTAAAAGATAATTCACATGAATATTTACACGCTTATTTCAGTACTGTGTAGAAACCCCTGTGGAAGCAGTTCCAACTTACAGCCATCTTGGGTAAGTCTCCAAGGACACTGCATGCCTGGATTTGGGTAGTTTCTCCCATTTTTCCTGGCAGGTCCTCTCAAGCTCAATTAGAACGGTTGGGAAGTGTCTGTAAACTGCTATCTTCAGATCTCTGCACAAGGTAATCTTTCGGGTTTAATTCTAGTTTTTGGCTGGGCCACTCAAGGACAGTCAGAGACTTGTCCTAAAACCACTCCAGCATTGTTTCGTCTGTATGCATTTGGTCATTGTTGTGCTGAGAGGTGAACCTTCACTCCACTCTGAGACTGGGTGGACTTTGGAGCAGGTTTGCTTCAATGACCTGTCTATGTTTGTTTGCATTCATCTTTCCCTCAATTCTGACCAGTCTCCCTGTCCCTGCTGCTGAGAAGCAACCCATAGCATGATGATTTTAGGCAAATGTTGAGCAGTGCCTTGTTTTAGCCACGCATAGAGCTTGGAGTTCTGCAAAAAAGAGTTACATTTTTGTCTCCTCTGACAAGTCTTTTTCCTCATGCTCTCAGAATCCATTAAATGTTGTTTGGCAAACTTCAAATGGACTGTCATATGACTTTTACTCAAGAGTGGCTTATGTCTGATAGATAGAGTGCCGCTGAGATAGTTGTCCTTTCCCCAGGTTTTCCCATCTCCTCTGAGGACTTCTGAAACTCTGTTAGAGTGAGCACTAGATTCTTTGTTACTTAGCTAACCAAGGCCTTTCTTGTCTGGTTATTTAGTTAGGCCAGACAGCCAAATCTAGGAAGAGTCTTGGTGGTCTAAATTGATATCATTTCATAATTATTGAGGCAACTGTGCACTGTGGGAGTACTCTAATCTTTAGAAATGGTTTTATACCCTTTTCCTTATCTGCACCTCAACACAATTTTATCACAGAGCTCTGCAGTGAGTTTCTTGGACTTCATGGCTTGGTTTTTATCAAGCAGTCTCATATATACATGTGGGTGCCTTTCTAAATGATGTCCAGTCAGCTGAATTTGCCACAGGAAACTCCAATCAAATTCTAGAGACACATCTTTAGGATAATTAAAGCAAACAGAATGCACCTGACTACAATTTGATTGCCATAACAAAGGGTCTGAATACTTAAAATTGTTAGATTTCAGTTTTTATTCTTTAATCTTCTTCATCCAGTGATGTGGTGTACCTGTGATTACTACTGCTGCCCTGTAGATTTAGAAATCCTAGGTTCACGTCTGGGGCTAACAGTACTCTGTATATCTGTTTATTTTTGGTCAAGCAATATGTGGTGATGGACTACTAGTTTTGACTGTTTGCCTTTGGAGGTCTGTTCTCATTATTGCATGGAGCTTACCAGTGGCAGAGGTCATGGCCTGACCTTCTATGAAACAGAAAACTTGCGACAAAACGTGCCACAGAAAACAATACACACATTAAATACATTTAGCCGATGTTTTGATGGCGAGAGTGGTCTGAAACAAGTTGTGAATGGCCTCTACCATGCGGAATTAGGTGAGCAAATTGTTTTGCCATGTTAGTCATCAGTCCTTAGTACGCTACACGGGAGGTAATGAGTGGTAGACTAGCAATCATTTTTTTCAGGGAGCTCTTTTTATCACCTCAGCAGAGGTGCCAATAGAATGAGGAACCCTTTTGTTAGAAATCATACTGCTACAGACTGTCGGTCAGCGTTCAGCTCCCTGTGTTTGAAGTGACAGCTTGCCTGTAATCATTACATACAACTACTCTTCTTCAGTTTAACTGAAGAGATTTTATCCCCTCACTTCAAGTGCCTCTTTAATAATATAAGAAAAATAAAACAATTCCTACAGTTAAATGCTCTCCATGCTAATTTGACTTTTTAATTTGTGCAAACAGGTTTAGCCACAGTTTCTGCTGCCAGTTGTCTAATTTACAGTATATAACACAATGGTTTCAAACTTACCTAATCCAATTCAGGGTCACGAGGTTATCACAGTGGATTCTGATAGCTACGTGTCCTAGAAAGTGTGCCATTCTATTGTAGAGCTCACTCACACCTGAGTAAACCATAATGTGAATGACACCAGGGCCAATTTAGCAAAATCAATCCACCTAACCTGCATGATTTTGGACTGTGGAAGGAAAAGCACATGGAAATGGGGAGAACATGCAAACTCCATGCAAGCAGCACACAGGATGCAAAGCTCATTCTTCTTGTTGAGAGGCTGCAGTGCTACAACTGTGCCACTGCGACACCCTGGTATTGATTATTTTCATATAAATTAATTAAACACCTTACCATATCATTTTTATATATTTACCAGCACAGACTTTAATTATTGAGAGTGTGTCTAACATTTTTAGTGGATGCCAGCATGCCAGACAAAAAACAT
Organism: Polypterus senegalus; assembly: GCF_016835505.1. Classification (NCBI taxonomy): domain Eukaryota; kingdom Metazoa; phylum Chordata; class Cladistia; order Polypteriformes; family Polypteridae; genus Polypterus; species Polypterus senegalus. The sequence goes on along the minus strand of NC_053162.1, from coordinate 57,614,577 downwards.
TAGGTTGTGACTCAGTCTGGATGGGCATTTAATCTACTAACTGTATCAATCTTTCTCCTACTCTAATTATTGTTCTAGTAAAAATCTCTTTGCCCTTTCCTTTTAAAACTAATAAAACCTTAAATGGAAGGGAATGAAAGGCATACTATGAAATTTCAAAAATACATGGTTATCTTTTAATTGAGATCTTCTGCACCATTGATTTTTCCGCTTGACTGAATTTTCAGCTCATATAAGGTTCTGGGTGTCCTCTGCCTTCCATTTCTCTCCTTCATTTTTCATTTTTATTTCATTTGTTCATTCTATCAGACCCTTTGGCAATCCAATCCAGGCAGCTAGATGCTGACTTCACTGTTATTCTCCAGGCAAGGCATTCACACAGAATCAAACATTGAAATAAAATATTCCATTTTTAGTATAATAAGACACAATCTTTTAAATTTAATAAAAAAGGAACTCTGTGGCAGGTAACTATTTAAATGCAAACTAATGAGTAAAACTGAATGCATAAATGAAAACTTACGTTTCCTCCCTGTGGTTGGAAAAATATGAATTTACTGATCCATAAAAAGCATGCTTCATTTTCAGAAGGCAAAAGGATCAGTTTGCTGGCTTTTTTCCTATTTATTAAATTTCACTCCTCCCACAATTATTGGAAACACTCTTTTACATATGCTAATAGTGTTCCTGTTCTGCAACAAGGTATGGAAATTGTCACAGTAAATATATCATTTTCCATACTTTAGCGAAATGATGACAGGCATTTTGTTTTCCTTCTTATTAAAAGTCTCTTAATTTAATGAGTTGTGATGTTCTCACCAGGCCAGGTGGCAAGGTGGTTAGGGTTGCTGTCTCACAGATCCAGAGACCTGACTTCAATTCCACGTCCAGGAAGGCCTATGTGTGGTGATATTAATAGTTTTGTAGTAAAATTTTTACACAGGATTGAAAGAGATTATAACTTTTTAATAAACAGCGCTTGGAGGCACTACCTGTAATACAAGCTCTTTAGTCAAACACTGCTGATTTCTGTTACATCAGTGTCTGCACACCACACACCAAGGTATTTTTAATTCTATTGTATGTCTTCATTAATAAGCCTTACTAATCAATCATCTTTACACTATGTACATCTCAAAGATGCTTTGAACTGACCTGGGCGAAGTGAGCGCAGGTATGTCTGAGTGAGTGTTTTCTGCAATGGACTGGCATCTCACCCTGCTTTGGTACCTGTCTTGCATGCTGTGCCACTCTGGACACTCTGATTTGTACTGATGAGAGTGTAGGTGTGTGTGAGTCCTGTGAAAGACTGCTACCCTTTTCCAGAGCTTGTTCCTGCCTTGTGCCAGTGCTACCAGAATACGCTCTGGTGCCCTACAACACCTAACTGGAAAGCTGTTAAATGTGCTAGAATATAGTAGGATGGTTGAATATGTTAAGCTTAGAGCTGCACTTCGGACAACTCTATTTTTACACTGGGAAAGAGAACAGAGTGATGAAGCTCATAATAGCCTGACTGTGGACATTGTTCCCCATAGAAATTAGATGTGTGATGACATTTAAAAAAAATGAATCAATTTGTACTTAAAATCATCCGACTATTGCAATGTTGTAGCAGCAGAATAATATGATAATAATTTAGAAATAATATAATATAGCAGAAGGTTTCAAAAAGCAATACTACAGCATATATTGGTTAACAAACATGTCAAAATATGAACATTTTCATTCTGTCACATCCTCATGGACAGTCTTCCTATACCTAACAGCTTCAAAAACATTAAAAAAAAACTGTGTGTAGCTTCTTTCTCAGATCTAACAGCATAAAGAAACTATGAGCAGCTTTAGTTACTGTCTGTTCATGTACGTTTACACTTTTTTGTCAAAAGTGACTTAACAAACAGAGTGGCACATTTCTTTACATATGAAGTGTCTTGTTCAGTGTCAGCAAATGTGTTAGTGGTGTGGTTTTGAATCTGCCTTTCCACCACTAACAGTCCAAGAACTCAATTTCTAGGTGCCTGTAAATGCCTAAAATAAGAAGTAGCACTGGATGACGTGTGCTAATTTTGACATCAGTGCGCATTGATGGTCAGGTGGTATGAGCTTTTCTGGCCCATAAGAGGATGCACACAAGCATCCAGTCCACTCACTTCTATGTGCACACATAAAGTATATCTTCAGTTAACACTGGAGAAAAGGACTCCAGCTTATGAAGTGTGTCATTGTAAGTGGAAAAGTGTTTTTAAGTGAGCATTCGCTATTAAGAGGGATTTGCAAGGAGACAAAACCTAAATAGTATTCAGTAAGTGCAGTCTTTTTTAACATACTGTGTAAGACTTAGTAGAATACCTTCTATGAGGTCTGACTCCAGATATAGGCAGAGTAGGCATCATCCTAGGGGCACCATGACCCAGGGGGTGCCAAAAAGTTGTTTCATATATGACCGTGAGGACAAAGATCTCCAAAGGGACCCCGCCTCCCACCCTTCGATTACATATGTGATCACCAGTGTTCTGATCACAAATAAATATGTGATCCCAAGGGTGACAAACTCCCCTCTCCTTCCTCATTGATCTCACCTACGGATCCTACCACATTGATCCAAATGACAGACTCTATTATGGGTGTCTCTTTTTCGATGCTTGCAACCAAGTCTGCCTATGGGCACAATGTACCCTTAAACTGGCCCTGTCTACTACTGCCAATATGTACAACTTTTTTTGCATTTGTTTCTTATAAAAATTAATATATTTTAACAAGTTTATCACTTGCTTTCTATGAATAGGAAGAAGACAGAATATATGAGATTTAATGATGATCAAGATTAAGAAGTTAGCCTGCAAGGTGACCTATTCAAAAGAGTGGATGAACTTAAATATCTATGATGGTAGCCAAAGGTGGAAAATTAGATGCAGAGATGGCTTACAGAGTGCAGTGTGGATGGAACCATTGGAAGAACCTATCAGGAGTATTGTGTGATCAAATAATTAAGGCGTATGTAAAAGGTAAGGTTTTTAAAAGATTGGTAATATATCAAGCTCAGCTCAGCCACAGGGGATGCACAGATCAGTGTGTTTCTTCGTGTCGGTCCCAAGCCCGGATAAATGGGGAGGGTTACATCAGGAAGGGCATCCAGTGTAAAATTGTGCCAAATCAATATGTGGACAACAATACAAATTTCCATACTGGATTGGTCAAGCCCCAGGTTAACAACGACCGCCACCAGTACTGTTAGCCAACAGGGTGCTGGGAGAAATTGGGCTACTGTTGGCCGAAGAAGAAGAAGAAGAAGGAGAAGAAGAGGTGGGAGACGTGTCTGGAGGCAGGAGGAGAGGAGGAAAGTAAAGAGAGTGGAACTAAGGGTAGGAACTTTGAATGTTGGCAGTATGACTGGTAAGGGGAGAGAGTTAGCAGATACGATGGAGAGAAGGAAGGTTGATATATTGTGCGTGCAAGAGACTAAATGGAAGGGGAGTAAGGCCAGGTGGATTGGAGGTGGATTCAAATTGTTCTATCATGGCGTGGATGGGAGGACAAATGAGGTAGGAGTTGTTCTGAAGGAACAGTATGTCAAGAGTGTTTTGGAGGTGAAAGGAGTGTCAGGCAAAGTAATGATTATGAAGCTGGAAATTGGAGATGTGATGATGAATGTTTGTTAGTGTATATGCACCACGAGTTGTGTGTATAATGGGTGAGAAAGAAGATTTTTGGAGTGAGTTGGATGAAGTGATGAACAGTGTACCCAAGGGACAGAAAGTGGTGATTGGAGCGGATTTCAATGGGCATGTTGGTGAAGGGAACAGTGGGGATGAGGAGGTGATGGGTAGGTATGGTGTCAAGGATAGGAATGAAGAAGCTCAGAGGATAGTGGATTTTGCCAAAAGGATGGACCTGGCTGTGGTGAATAGGTATTTTAAGAAGAGGGATGAACATAGGGTTACGTACAAGAGTGGAGGAAGATGCCCACAGGTAGATTCATTCCTATGCAGAAGGGTTGATCTGAAGGAGAATGAAGACTACAAAGTGGTGGCAGGGGAAAGTGTAGTTAAGCAGCATGAGATGGTGGTCTGTAGGATGACACTGGAGATCAAGAAGAGGAAGAAAGTGAAGGCAGAGCCAAACATCAAATGGTGGAAGTTGATAAAGGAAGACTGCAAGGTTGAGTTTAGGGAGGAGGTGAGACAGGCACTGGGTGGCAGTGAAGAGTTACCAGGCAGCTTGGAAACTACAGCAGATGTAGTAAGGGTGACAGCAAGAAGGGTGCTTTGGCGTGACATCTGGAAAGAGGAAGACGGAAAAGGAAACCTGGTGGTGGAATGAGGAAATACAGGAGAGTATACAGAGGAAGAGGATGGCAAAGAAGAAGTGGGATAGTCAGAGAGATGCAGAAAGTAGACAAGAGTACAAGGAGATAAGGCGCAAGGTAAAGAGATAGGTGGCGAAGGCTAAAGAAAAGGCGTATGATGAGTTGTATGAGAGGTTGGACACTAAGGATGGAGGAAAGGACCTGTACCGATTGGCTAAACAAAGGGACTGAGCTGGGAAAGATATGCAGCAGGTTAGGGTGATAAAGGATAAAGATAGAAACGTACTCACAAGCAAGGAGAGTGTGTTGAGCAGATGGAAAGAGTACTTTGAGAGGCTGATGAATGAAGACAATGAGAGAGAGAAGAGGTTGGATGAGTGAAGATAGTGAATCAGGAAGTGCAATGGATTAGCAAGGAGGAAGTAAGGACAGCTATGAAGAGGATGAAAAATGGAAAGGCTGTTGGTCCAGATGACATACTTATGGAAGCATGGAGGTGTTTAGGAGAGATGGCAGTTTTTAACCAGATTGTTTAATGGAATCTTGTTTGGAAAGTGAGAGGATGCCTGAGGAGTGGAGAAGAAGTGTACTGGTGCCAATATGTAAGAATAAGGAGGATGTGTAAGATTCCAGTAACTACAGGGGAATAAAATTGATGAGTCACAGCATGAAGCTATGGGAAAGAGTAGTGGAAGCTAGGTTAAGAAGTGAGGTGATGATTAGTGAGCAGCAGTAGAAAGAGCACCACAGATGCAATGTTTGCTCTGAGGATGTTGATGAAGGTTTAGAGAAGGCCAGAAGGAGTTGTATTGCGTCTTTGTGGACCTGGAGAAAGCATATGACAGGGTGCCTAGAGAGGAGTACGTAAGAGTTGTACAGGATATGTACGAGGGAAATGTGGCAGTGGTGAGGTCTGCAGTAGGAGTGACAGATGCATTCAACGTGGAGGTGGGATTACATCAGAGATCATCTCTGAGCACTTTCTTATTTGCAATGGTGATGGACAGGTTGACAGACGAGATTAGATAGGAGTCCCCATGGACTATGATGTTTGCTGATGATATTGTGATCAAGACAAGACAGAATACATGTGTGTAAATGAGAGGGAGGTCAGTGGAATGGTGAGGATGCAGGGAGTAGAACTGACGAAGGTGGATGAGTTTAAATACTTGGGATCAACAGTACAGAGTAATGGGGATTGTGGAAGAGATGTGAAAAAGAGAGTGCAGGCAGAGTGGAATGGGTGGAGAAGAGTGTCAGGAGTATTTTGTGACTGACAGGTATCAGCAAGAGTGAAAGGGAGGGTCTACAGGACAGTAGTGAGACCAGCTATGTTATACGGGTTGGAGACGGTGGCACTGACCAGAAGCCAGGAGACAGAGCTGTAGGTAGCAGAGTTAAAGATGCTAAGATTTGTACTGGGTGTAACGAGGATGGATAGGATTAGAAATGAGTACATTAGAGGGTCAGCTCAAGTTGGACGGTTGGGAGACAAAGTCAGAGAGGTGATATTGCATTGGTTTGGACATGTGCAGAGGAGAGATGCTAGGTATATTGGGAGAAGAATGCTAAGGATAGAGCTGCCAGGGAAGAGGAAAACAGGAAGGCCTAAGCAAAGGTTTAGGGATGTTGTGAGAGAGGACATGCAGGTGATGGGTGGAACAGAACAAGATGCAGAGGACAGAAAGATATGGAAGAAGATGATCTGCTGTGGCAACCCCTAACAGGAGCAGCCGAAAGAAGAAGAAGAGGTAATATATCAAGCTCAAACATGGGCAATAAAAGGAGCACAGGAGAAGTCAGATGCTGCAGAAATTACAATGTTTAGGTGGATGTGTGGAGTTACAAAAAAAAAACAGAATAAGAAGTGAGACAATCAGAGGTACAACAAAAGGCGGAGAGATATCTAAGAAAGTAGATATGTGATGAAGACAGACAATGGATTTGTGGTCAAAAGAGAAATGGGGATGGAAGTTTAGGGGAAGAGAAAGTGAGGGAGGGCAAAGCAGAGGTGGATGGATCAAGTAAAACAAGTTGTGAAGGAAAAGGGATTGACTGAGGAGAAGGTGCAGAACCATGTAGGTTGGAAAACGCTGATCAAGCATATCAATCTCTCATAGAAATGGGAAAAGATGAAGAGAAGGAAGTGATCACTTGGTTCAGAAAACAATTCAGTGTCACAGCTTATTTTCATACCTTAAAATCATCCTAATCCTTTGTGTGGTAGCAATAGTTTTAGAAAACTGAACACCATTTCTGGGATTGGATATGAATTGGCATTGTGGTCCTTAACCCCACATTCTGTTTATTCTGCAGTTTCAGTTCTGCTTAACAAAAATGACCCACTAGGCAGTAAAGAGTCCAAACTATGACTCCACACTTCTTATTTATTTAGCACCTCAGGATAGGCTGAGATCATTTTGGCGATGAAAGCTGTTAGCATTTGCTTTGTATCGATGAGCACCAGCTGCCCAATGGGACACTTAGGAGAGAATCAGCAACTAGATGGTTCATTTCGTTTTTTTTGCCTCTATGACTAGGTTAGTTGACAGGCTTCCACATCTGTATCCCTGCTGACCTCCAACAGAATTTAAATATTTGTTGTCATAAATACTGTAGTAGTTTTAAATTGAGTCATATTTTCTGTTGACTATATTTTGAAATGCATTAAGGAATTATATGTGTGTGGGCAGCTTCTAATCTTGATGTGTTAACTGGGACCGACATGAGTAGAAGCCATTGGCTTGACCTGTTGTGAGCATTAAAGGCTACAGCTACAGTAAATACAGTAGGTAACGTTTAGTCCATTAAACACTGAAAATTTTCTTGGAAACATACTTAATGCTGAGAATCTAACACAGTTAAGGATTTTTTGTTCTCTTTGGGTGACCATGAAAAATAGAAAAAAATGCAATAATCCAAGCAACAGATAAATAGATGTTTTATTGTATCGAAACATGCCCTGAGGAGTGTTATCACAGACATATATTACTCCTTATAAGCTGACAAAAGGGATTAACTGTAAAATAATGGAGCAGCTTGCAATGGACAACAAGCAACTGCAGAATGCTCAGAATCAATTTAATAGATGAATGTCTATTTGACAAATAACCATTTGTAAGAGTCTTTCTAAAGGTGTTCCAAATGGTAAATTTATATGATTATAAGGTCATAATTGCCACATGTACAGAGTACAGTGAAATTCTTATATTGACACATATTCTGTCCTTGTCACTGTGGTGTTTGCATGTTATCCTTGTGTATGCATGTGTTTTTCTTTAGTTTCTCTGTTCTTCCTCCCACACCTCAAAGATGCGTACATTTAATTAATTTTTGACTTTAAAATATACCTATTTTTGCATGAGTGACGTTCTGGAGTTCTTGCACACTGTGTCGCAGGAATGGGTTCTGTCCTCTGTGATCTCTCATCAGATTGGATCTCCCAGCACAGACTTTACTATGCAATGTCTAGAAGGGTGCGGGAGGCCAGCTGATTGGCCGAGACCTCCAGAACTGTGACTGTGTCTGACCTTCTCTCTTACAATTAACTGTGGACCCCCACAGGTTTAGTTTCTCCAGGGAGTTTTTGTTTTTCTCTCCTCCACTGTTAACTGCCCATTGTTCATCAATTCATTAATAAACACATATTGCTGGTTTATATTTATGTTAATCAGTTTCTAATTGCTTTCTCTGTGTTTAAACAAATCTGTGTCTACACATGCACTAATTCTCTATTTACGTAGTAATGTGTAAAATCTATACTTGCATTTTACCTGAGAAATTGACACAATCCTCAACGAGGAGCACTATACACACAAATAAATAAATACATAAAATAACATTAAGCTACTTTGCTAATGCATGGATGACTGGATTTTTATGACTAAACAAATCTGTTAGTTTTCTAAAGAAACTTGTCCATTGCACAGTTCCTTAAACTCCGAAACAATCTGAGGAGCTCCTACCTGTTCAAGGCAAAAGCCAATCTGAATGAGAAATTTGGACATAAAATATCAGGATTGCATGCATTCACTGGTACACATTAGAGAATAAAGCAAGTAGGAACACAGAGAGAAGAAACAAGATACACACAAAGGGTTTAAATGTAGTGAGGCAGTAAAACAACTGCTTCCATTGTACAAACTCCATCTCCTCATTTTCTAACCTGCTTTTCTCGTACAGGTGCTGCAGAAGCACCTTGTGCCATTGTGGCTTAAATAGACATACTGTATACAAATACAGTGCAAGCAACTGGGCTGACAAGTGATGCTAATGTAGAGTTTTAATAATAAACAATTACTGTAACATAAGCTAAACTAAAGTTATTTTTTTGCTTGGGTGTTGGCAGTAGACAAGTGCTTTATGTGAAATGTGAGTGGCTCGATGAGTAATTAAAGAGCTGAAAATGAAGAGTACGTATGCCACAAAGAACAATGAATGTGATTTCTGGAGTGGGCTGAATCAAAGGATAACCAAGACAAAGTACATAAATGTGGAGTGTAGCATCAGAAGAAAAAAAACATGAAGTAGCATTATCAGCATGAGAGAGATAACTGCAGTTGAGGATGCTTATACATGACCCACAATAAACCACAAGTGCCTGACAACTGGATTCAGACAAGCGCTCCCTATGTGTCTGTTTCCTGAATTGGGTTACTCAAACAGCCATCTAACCATTCACTGCAGAACTGAAAGGAGAATGAGATGGCAGGAACATTTCCTCTAATAGTTCACCTTAGTGTATTCTCCACCTTCCTCGCTGACTTACTCACAAGGAGCAGAAAAAATAATAAACAAATATTAAGGAAATTATTTCCTGAGCTGGCAAACACTGTTCTCTAACCTCTCTTAATAAGGTGTGGATTAGGGGCAATCAGTCAGATACACTCAGGCACATATGCAGTTCAGACACTAACCAGTATTGCCTTTGGGCAGTTTTTTAAGAAAACTTACTCAAACACTATGAAATCATGCAAAATGGTACACAAATGATCTCGAGAACTGCCTGCCAAGAGCATTAACACTCTCATGCTTCTCTGATGCCCTGCGTTCCTTCTGTATATTACTCAAAGAGCTAGACTAGCACAAAATGTTTTTTTTCTTTCTACAGTCTGTTGTATCTCTTCATGCCAGCTGATGGCTCATTTGCTACACCACCTACAGAAATGGTAGCAAACCACATGCTGCTGTTGTCATTGTTGTTCCTTTTTTGAGCTCTGTAGCGCTTTCAAATCTGAACCTAAGAGAACACAAACAAGCCGAGGCTGACAGCCCTTACTGTTGCTGCCCAAATATATCTAGTGCGTGTCCACCATAGTTATCACACATGAGCTCAAAGGTCCCTTCAAACTGATAACGAGACACAGTCTGAGACTTTGACAGTGGAAGTGCATCTTATATGAATAAATGACACAGCATTGACTCTTAACCCTTTCAAGAATTCACCATCCCTGCCAATGTGACATTTCCAGTTGTTTACACTGTTCGATTGAATGGCATATAGGTCACTTTTTATTTTGGCAATGACAGCACAAAGCAATATAACATGGCAGAAAAGGCATGTTAGGGGATGTTTGTTCGTTTCACTGTTGATTTACAAATAGTCATCAGTGTGTTTTACAGTATATTATGATGTTTGTAACATTCTCAAATAGTTCATTAAATTAAATCCAGGTATAAGGAAACCCATAATGCTGTTTTGTCGCAGGATTTGGCAATGGTCCCCTTTTCTATAATGTCTGGGTTACAGACTTTCTCAGCTTCAATTGGGTGTAAGTTTATGAAGCAGGGGAAAAAGTAGATATCTGAAATGTCCAAGTATAAACATAATGAGATCATTTTGGGTAACTTAGTTTAAGTTAGAATAAAACACAGAAGAAACTCTAAAATGCCAGGATCAAAGCAGCCTAACCCTGCTACATCCAATTATCTGTGGAAAAATAGGCAGCATTGTGGGAAGAAGGAGCAGACATTGTTCTCCACACGCTGAATAATTGCTTTAAGACATTGATTTTACTTTTGTTCTCATTTGAAAGCAAGCAATTTGAGGTACACAGCTAGTCAATATCATCCTTTGCCTGTCTTAAAATGTAAAAATTAGTTTTTTAGGTTTCATCTTGATCTTGATTTTGAATTTAATTCAAAATGAAATATTTTGTATATCCATCCATCCATTTTCCAACCCGCTGAATCCGAATACAGGGTCACGGGGGTCTGCTGGAGCCAATCCCAGCCAACACAGGGCACAAGGCAGGAACCAATCCTGGGCAGGGTGCCAACCCACCGCAGGACACACACAAAAACACCAAGCACACACTAGGGCCAATTTAGAATCGCCAATCCACCTAACCTGCATGTCTTTGGATTGTGGGAGGAAACCCACACAGACACGGGGAGAACATGCAAACTCCATGCAGGGTGGACCCGGGAAGCGAACCCAGGTCTCCTAACTGCAAGGCAGCAGCACTACCACTGCGCCACCCTCTATTTTGAACATCTCTACTATATAATGAACTTAATTAAATTAATCTTTCATTTAAGTTTTAAAATGTTCACACTTTAAAATAAGCCATATATAGGCTGTAGAAGCCATGTGACCACAGAATCAGATTAAGCTGGTTCAGTGACTGGATGGATGGATGGATGATGTACCATATGGAACACTCCTTCTAACAGAATTCTGATTTCTACTCACGTGCTGTTGCAGCGGAAAGGGATCATATTTTGCAAGCTCGCATTGTACTTCTGATGCTTTGGAGGCTCATCATACTCTGTGTAGTTCAGTGATGCGTGAAACTCCGAGGCTGGATTAACTATCCCAGTTGTTTCCATATACCAGGGGCTGCTCTCGGGCTTCCTTTTCTTAAAACAAAATCAACATCTTAATTAGCTCCTCTTCCTTTAAGCTGTACCATGCATTCTGTCTATTCATTTTCTAATGAGTGAAATTGAAATGTGCATTTTGTGGCATCAGGTAGCCAGCAACAGAAATGACAAATCCAAATAATTGAGTGGGACAAGGTAAGAAGCGATAGCAAAGCACAATTTCCTGAACAGATTATTCCAAACAATTTACAGGTGCAATTTTATAACACTTTTTGACTCAGGATATAGGCAAATGCTTTTTTTAAGTACCCAAGAGTGAGATTTCTATCTAATGTACAAATCCAAAATAAGCAGTGACTAAAATATTGATTCAGACACCATATTCCTACAGTGTACTATATGGACATCGCTTTACTTACCTGCAGGCAATCAATCAAACCTCCATTATTTTTGAAAATCAGACAATAAATGGCTGTAAGCTTTGGCAGCTGCACTTTTCCTTGGTAGATTTATGGAAATTATGAACTTGTTTTTTTGTTTATCTTTATTTTCCTAAACTTACTCACCACAGCATCTCTCTGTTTCTGAGGTTAGAGAAACACCTGCCAGTATGGAAGACTTGCTGAAGTGGACAGTTTTTTGGTGTAACTAATGTGCTCATCACAAGAAACATAGCTACTAAAATAAAACAGTGAAATAGTATTGGTCACAAAAACATATATTACATGCATTGTGGAAGTTAAGACCCCAAAGAGGCCCCCCTTTGAATCAAGTAGAAGCTACCAATGCATCTTTATTTTCTCTACAAAGAGGATGACCTCCTTTCAGCAAGATGATCAGAGTGTCTCTCCAAACTAAAGGAGTCGTAAATTTTTACATCTTTTAGGGTGGGTCACATGAGATAAGCTGACATATAAAATGATTGGTTAATACATTGCTTACACCTTTTATGACCTTAGTTTTTCTAGGATACTAGACTTAAAGTTACCATGTCCTAAGCTTCGCACCTTACCAAGTTCCTTTTTTAAACTGTGTTCTTGCCACATTTTATCTTAGCCAGATAACCAACACCCAACTCAGTCGTTCTGTGTCCATTTTCCCGTTGCACAAGGACTAGGCGGTGCAGTTATCCAAATTGACCTTTCAATGCCTTTGATTAATACTGTGCAACTTAAAGCATACAAAAATAATCCCACAGTATTCGTACAACATCTACATTCCAGTCTGGTTTTGTTATACTTGTTAACAGTAAAGATGCAATTGAGCTCTTTTCTATTTCTTACCCTTTGCATTTTGGGTGATTAATGAAGTTGCAAATTGTTTAATACAGAAATGTTATTTATATGATAAAATTATCTGTACAGTTGCCCTCTTTTTTTACATCATCATGCTGTACCAATCTATGAACATTTCCACAACTACTAAACTACTGTATGTGTAGACAGGAACACGATTGTGCAATATGACAATATGCCATGTTAGGTCTTGGATTTGCATGTACCAAATATCAACTTCCCATAATCTTTAATGGAGATGAAGTGTCGTTTCACCTCTGAATAATTTTCGATCACAAAAAATTCTTTTCCTTTTGGGTCATGTCTCCATGGTATGGATAAAAAGTGGCATTTCTGAAACAATCTCACCTAAGAAACCAAAATGAGAGGCAGAGAGTTCTGTTAGTCAGTTGTGCCATTAAGTGTCGGTTTCACTGTAGCCCTGGGGAAGTTGTTTTAGGTAGAGAGTGCAACCAACTGAAAAATAAATTCTGACATCATCTCCATTCAGTGTTTTGCACAGAAACTGGAGAAATAAGCAAATGGTAATGGTGGTCTTAAATGTTTTATGCTAAAAACGAGCATGGTTTCCATCGATGGTGTACAGCAACACAGAAAATAATCTAAGCAAATGACTAGAAGTATTTTAACAAATATAGTATATTTCATTTGTATTCTAAGGAGCACAAATACTTTATTGCCTTTATTTCTGTTCTTGTTCTGAAAGCTTTACACCTGACATGTATGGCTCAACAGTTTTCTCTTATAGAGTACAACAGATTGACATTCTATAGTCTCCAACCTGGGTGAACCCTGGTCTCGATGCATTATTTATTTCACGGCTGTCAGCATTTGTTTTTATACATATAAGAAGTTAAGCTTGGTCTGAAAAAAGACTGATGAAGCTCTGTAAATTCCCAATTATAATTCTTGACTATAAATAATTTAGTCTTGATATATTTGCTAGTTTCTTGTTACCTTATTGCAGTTTTAGTTTAATTAGATCATTTAGGCAGCTCTGAATCTATTCACGTCTTCATTAAATCACAAATGTGAAGAATCTTCTTGGAGTGTGGAGATGTATACTTATCGGGCTATTTGGTCACTCAATCAATAACCTTTTCACATAGTGCCTGTGGCTCCCGTTGCACATCTTATTAATTTGATGCATCACTTGAGATAAATAATAGCAATAAATGATAGCACTAAATGCTTGCTAGTTACTAAAACACTCCGCAAGGTAATATTAATAACTGATATAAGAGGCAATCTGAGGCAGAATTTTTGTCTTCAGAATCTGTAGCTCAATACGCTGCAGCTACTGAACGTACGAGAATGCCATATCTTATCAAACATTAAATGACTATACAGCCTAATTTACAAAGATGTGTATAAATTTAAATTTGAAATGTAACCAATTTTGGCGCAGTGGGTAGCGCTGCTGCCTTGCAGTTAGGAGACCCGGGTTTGCTTCCTGGGTCCTCCCAGTGTGGAGTTTGCATGTTCTCCCCGTGTCTGTGTGGGTTTCCTCCCACAGTCCAAAGACATGCAGGTTAGGTGCATTGGTGATTCTAAATTATCCCTAGTGTGTGTGCTTGGTTTGTGGGGGTGTGTGTGTGTGTGCCCTGTGGTGGGCTGGCGCCCTGCCCGGGGTTTCTTTCCTGCCTTGCGCCCTGTGTTGGCTGGGATTGGCTCTAGCAGACCCCCGTGACACTGTAGTTAGGATATAGCGGGTTGGACAATGGATGGATGGATGTAACCATTTTTATTTCAGTTATCTTTGTTTCTTTCCTCTAAAATACGTTTTTTTTTTCTTCAAAGCTTAAAAGAATATGCAATGTTTACCTCTGAAACAGCATTAATGCTATTAACCAACACCCTAAATGTGATGTTTAAAGCTACAGAATGATAAATATTAAAAATAGGTGCACTTTGTTTTTTTCTTGCAAGGTGTTACTTATCATAATTAAACTTTAGAATCTAATTTTTCACATTAAGCAGATTTAGAAAAAAGTATGCTTTTTGGTTTTGTAAAGTGACATCATGGGGTAGCTTTGGCATTATGTAATAATTAGAAAAATAAATACTCACATATAATTCAGTGATAGTTGATTTTTCAGCTCCATTTTCCTCCAAATAAAATGAATTCTTTTTGTTTTTTGAAACCATTTTTCTTCTTAAAATATGTGCCTTAAAAAAGTAGAACACAGCAAGATAAGTAAATAAAAGGCATTGCACTGTAGGACTGGCCTTTTCCTCAGATATGGCGTACATACATGTAGCTTCTCAACATGCCCTTTCAAAACGCATCCACCTGTGACTGACACGGATTTATCAAGTCCGGGGATGCAGGAGGCTGAAGTTCATCCTGGCAGCATTGGGCACAAAGCAGAACCCATGGCAGATAGGGCAATTCAACTTCAAGGCCACACTTGCTCACACATCAGCACTCACTCATACAATAATTTGAAATAAACAAAAACAGAATAAATGTAAATAATACATTTACAATCTTCAGCCAATCCTGAGATATGAAAGGAAAACCACAGCACTTGGAAAAATCCATGCAGGCACAAGGAGAACATGCAGCTTCCACACACATATTGACTGGAGCTGGACTGTAACCACGTCACCATTGCCACCCACTCAGATTTGATTTTCTTTGTTTTTATTACTACGTTTCACTTTTTGTTGCTGGACTGGGTGTTCCTTTTTTACTGTCCTACCACTTTAGACGCTAAGACAAAACTTGTAAAATGTGTGGGCTTCCTAGATCACTAGGAACCATGGAGGTCTCTTATAGCATAGTGCTTGCTGGTGGTAATCAATTAGGTGGCTTCACAACCCAGAGCAGAAGGTTCAAGGACATTTTTTACTTAAAAGTGGCATAGCTGAAAAATACCTGGGACACTCTTGTGTCCGTTAGACTGGGTCTGTTACTCGCCTCAATGGCCTTTTTTTGCACATTACTGTAGGAATATCTGAAGATATTTTTAGGTTCTGATGTCATTGCCACCTTATATGATTACAATCCACTTTACATATTTTCCTTATTACTGCAGAACAAAAGTACACAGTATTCCTTTTTTCAGGTGGCACTTGAGTCATTTATGTGGGAATACAAGTCCTCAGAGTGTAGAAATTTGGATGAAATACTGGTGACTTAATGCTCATAAGACACTTAGCAAAAAGGCCTGAGTGAAAATCTCTGTCCCAGCATGTAGAACATATGAATGGTGCAGACATTGAGTTAAGAAATTCACGTACGGAAGCTTGGTAGAGTAGTTTAAGGTCAATCATGACTGCTGTTTGTTATTATGACAACACTGAATGCTTACAGAATTATTTATTAACTTGGCAGACGCATCAGTTCTATGTGTGGCTGGAACATTGCACTTGCATAAAACGAACAAAAAGTGACTGGCAGGTCTTCCCTTCTGCCAGTAACTTCCTTGGAATGGTTTTGTACTTTTCCTAGCACCATACTCACTTTAGTCTTTATTTTATTATATCTATCTAACAGAGGACGTGATTCTGTAAACTTATCTGGAACAAGAAGTATCATGCCATGTTGTACTTTGTCAGTTTATCCCAATGTGACACTTTAATTGTAGTTGAAAGAAAAGCCGAGAATATTTGCCTGTGCCAGAGTACCATAAAGCAGTGTGCTTAAAGCTAATAAAAGCAAAACAGTTCAATGGAACAGCAGCTTGATTACAATGCTACTGGCCACTCAAACATAATTACAAGGTTTAAGTACTAATACCAATAGTGGATATTGCGTTGAAAGGTAATATTTCTATATGAGATGCTTGTTTTCTTTGAGACATGAATTATCTGTGAAGACTGAGTTCAGATCATCTCCTGGTCACCACTACTATGATGTTTGCATGATCTCCCTATACCTGGGTAGGTTTTCTCTGGGTTCTCCTATTTTTATCCACATCCTGAAGATTTTTATGTCAAGTTAATTGGTAATCGTAACATTAACTGGCTTAGTTTGACAATGTGTATGCCATATTAAACTGGTCTCACATCTCCAGTTGCATCCTTGTGTTCGATGTGGCTGGAACAGTTTCTATGGCCTGCATCTTCAAACTAGAATAATCAGAATGGATGAATATTTGTCATCTGGGTAGGCGATGGTGTGGTTGTCAGTACTGCCTGTCCTGGTAGTCTGCACACTGATCCCCCAGGCTGCATGGATTCCTTCCTTGGGCACTCTAGTTTCCAACCCGCATTTTCAAAACATGCAGAATTGGTGACTCTGAGTTGTCTCGATATGTGTTAGTGTATCTGAGGCAGAGAGGCCTGCTGTCCATTTCTGAATTTTTGGCCCTGCTGCATCAGGAGCTAGTCTCTGGCACCCTGCAGTCATGAACTGGAATAAGTGTTTTCAGTAAAAGATTAGATGGTTGGAGGTTCCTTCTTATGCAAAATTTGCTCAAATTTCAAGTTGTATAAATGAAATAACAGACAAAAGCATCTGACCATGTTAGTCATCTCCATTTCCTACATCACCCTGAATCATTTGGTTTTAAATGTCATCGATGTTGTTTATAAAAAAAAAAGAAAAACAAAACAAAACTATCCAATCAGTTTTCTTAAAATTGTTTCATCACGAAGATCGACTGTGAATTAAAATTCCAAAAATACTTTTCTACACCATCTAGTAAGGCAATTCACCATGTTAATTTAGTCACAGATTAAATGTGTAAACCAATATAGGATTCTGGCACACATATCCCCTAAGAGTATTAGGGTCATGCGCAGGGTGAAGCAATCAGTTTCCTTAGAAACAAAAATCAATTTAATTCAAATCACTTTTAAACATCAGTACAGGACATTTATTTATGTCTGAGTTTATATTTCTTTCCACATCACAAAAAAGAGCCATATTCCACTAATCCAGTCATTCTGAAATTCAATTTACCTTGGAAACAGTATCTTGTACAATATACGTACACATCTACAGTTTATTTATTAGTCATCCAAAATGAGAAAGATAAGAAATTCAGTTGAAATAAAAATGTACCTGTAAATATCACCTCCCGTCGAGAGCAATCCAGTGAGCTCCTGTCTTCCACAAAGTGGCTGCGAGTAATGGCTTCTTATATTGCTTGCATGTTTTAAGGACGGAAAAGTTACATCACTCCATTCAATAGGTTTCAAAGGTTACTTTGTGCAGAGGTCCTAGCTGCCATGATACTGGCAGTTACTCTTTCGTTATCAAGTAATAAATGTGTTTCTTCTTTTTAATCAATAACTTTTTTGTTCTTTCTGTACCTTTTCAGGTATAAAACAAGTTTCACATTTACAAAAAAATAAATCAACTGGAATAAATGCACCAATTTAAAATAATATGTTACCTAAAGTTAAGATAATGATGTACAGTTTAAGAGTAAATTATGTCGGAAACCTTCTGTGGAATGTTGTGCAGCCCACTATCCCATTGTCCATATTTGGCACAAAAGTAGTTGCAGCAAATTCTTATTGTTCATCCTGAAAAGTGCAGCAAGTTGCTAATTGAAGCCCAAAACACAGAAGAATGATTCAGGAACAGATGGCTCTGGCTGTTCCACTGGTGAGAATTAAGCAGTACCACAGGGTTAACACGAATGAGTTTAGTTTTGTTAAAGAAATGCACGTCAGCCTAAATATCATGTTTAACAGCAGCTTACCTTTTATAAGTGATGCTGCCTTTTGTATACACGTTCAATTTCTGTGTTTGAGACTTGTCAAGCCTTAGGTATTGGAGGTATAGTTTGTATCTGATTAATTAAATGAAATTAGTTGCTGGTCTCATTCTAACATTTTGCTTGAATCATTCTACAGCATGCATGGGTGTCATTTCTACAAGAGAAATGTACCTGATATTTTAAAAGGTACAGATTTTCCCCCACCACATTTTAAGAAAGACGGACTATCCTAATTATTATTTAGGTAAATCAATGATGATGTCATGACACACTTCAACAACATGCCCGCTATCTTTGGTCAGTGTAATTGCATTAGCCGAATTAGCACAAAGTCATGGCCATTTCTTTTCTCCAGTGTTCAAATACGACGGTCCTGTTTTTGAATTTTAAAATTCAGGGGGAAGAATGAGCATCACACGCATCTGAAATGAAAGTTATGCCTCTGACTGTGTGTTATATCTTGTATTTATATAGATATTGAATTATACAAATAAGGATGGGTACTGATGAAATATAAGTGCACAACACCTTCAAGTGATGGCAGACATAAGAAATTCATATAACAAATGCAAGGACTCTTCTGCATAAGTAAGATGTATGTTGAACAAAAACGAACATGAAGGCCACCTTAAATTGCCATTAGAAGGTTATCTGCAGGAATAAATCTGTGGTTCTGCTTAGAAATCTGTAGTCATCAATTTATGTCCGCATCACTTTGCTATAAAATGCATAACAAAATAAGGCAAAACTTTTAAGTGCTCTGTCAAGTTTCTGAATTGAACATTTGAAATGGATTATCCATATTTTACAGGGCTAAAGCATCTCAAGCTTCCTTTCCTTTCTCTGTTTCCACAGTGCTTTATTTGATGTCAGGTCACTGACGATGTGTGTGGTAGTGTGCTTGTCAATAGACTGCCACACCGCACATGTTGGGTCCTGCCTTGTGCCCACCACCCTGAACTGGAGGACTGTAAGGATGAAGATCTTCTCAAACTTCAGACTTTGAATAATAATTTAGCTTTTTTTTGGAATTCACGAATGTGCACAGCAAATACTTTAAAATGTAGTCCTGTTTGTTTCAAATTTACATGACAATAATAGAATTAATTAGATAAAGCCTGACCTGTTGTGTGGTAACAATGATCATTTGCCGTTCTGAGTAAAAAGTAAATTATTAAATTAACAGCAAATATTACCCAAACTCAAGAACATCCTTTAAACATACTCATTGTTTGCCAGTATTGCAAGTACTCTCTGTCATTGACTTATCTGGCTGTCTGCTTGATGGACACACGCATGGAGCTGCTTCTGCTTGATATTCATAGTGGTGCCCCTAACGGATCAGTGTTGGGACTTGTACTGTTCCTTATTTAACTGCTGGATGGGCATTTTTTTAAATCTGTCCAGCCATCCATTTTTCAGATTATGGCTGTGAGGAGCCGGAGCCTGTCCTAGCAGAACTGGATGCAAGATGAGAATCAACTAAACATGGTGTGCACTGTGATCAGCCATCGCAGTTCAGTCTCAGACAACTGATTGTTAGCTAATCTTGCACAGAGTATTTAGAGAGAATCTGGCTCTCAAATGTGCCAACTCCACACACAAGCAGTGCCTATGATCCCAAGGCCCTGGAGATATAAGACAAAAGCTCTAACCAGTGTGCCATCTTGTTGTTTTTATTTATTTATCTCTTTGTGATTCTAACTCCATCAATGCCAGTTGTTCATATTTGGCATGATTATAAACATGAAAAAAATCAATACATTTAATCTAATGTAGGGTCACAATGGAGGTTGGTCTTAACTAGCAGCGCCAAGCACAAGGCAGGAAGCAGCCATCATTCACAGCATATTTTTAGTATACATTTTTTAAGGAATTTCTAATGATGGCTCACATGCTAACAAAGCTCAGCCACCATGTAAAGCTATTTTGAAAATTTTCAAATGTATTCAGAAAATCAATCTAGCCAGCCACTATTTATTGGAATCTGTTAAACAATTAAATACAATAAAACATAATATGAATAATCTCAGATGTGGATGATGCGAAAAACCTTGTGCTTTTGATATTCATGTCTGAAGAAGACCTAGATAGGTCACATGCTATTAAAAGAATGGTAAGGTAAGCTGAAGAGTAAAGGACGTTCAGTAATTAAAGTGGCTGAACACTCCCGTAGTTAACACAGGCAGTGTGGGAAGGACCTTAAGAGAGCAAATAAAATGCTTGACTACTGATTTGGCTACATTCCAGCGAAGCAGAACATAAATCAGTGGAAATGATGCCGAGACTGCATAACACCCTGGCGAGCCCTCACTGGAAAACTGTGTGTAGGTCACTATGGCGATATCTTTGAAATGCAGCACCTTGTTCAAAAGTCAGACAAAAAATAGTACAATAAATTAAAAAACGTGAATCTATACTGCCTTGAAACAGATGGATGAATGAACAGCTGCAGTAACACAAGTGTTGAAGGTCCAGAAAAGCATAAAATGTCAGTATTAAAATGTAGTATAACATTTCTATAATTAGGGGAATTCTCTTTTTTTAACATCTTTGCATAACAGCTTTGTTACCCCAGCAGGATATGGGCCACTGCCCTGTGACTCCATTCCCTGCTATGCGTGTCTATCACTCAAAAACTTGAGCATCCCTTGTTCTTGTGTGTTACTCACTTGTAGCGACAATAAAAAAGACATGCAGTTCCGCTGCACCCTTGGTGTTTTTAAACAGCTGTGGTAAATGGACCCTCACTGAGGAAAATTCAGCAAAACAAACAATGATGAAACTGTATGAGTATAATTTTTAAAGTACGTGATTACAGGGAGATAAAGGCTATTACATCATAAATATCACATTATTTAGTATATTTATTTATTTTAAACTCATAAAATCCATTTTACAATTATTTTAAAGTTATAGTTACTATAAAATAACATTATTAAATAGTCATTTATACCAAGATATTCTTACAAACAAAATGTTTTACCTGTACATGTTAATCATTTGTGCAGAAATCTTTACTCATCTCTAACTATAAATGACTATAATTTAGTCATTAGTTGAATGGAATGCCTGCTGTGAACACTGTGCCCCGTGAAGGATAACATACACTAGAAAAGAATTTACCAATATCAACTCATCTCTAATTAAAATGATTTTATAATTACGCCCATCTTTAATAGACTCTTCACTTACCACTTTACAGTTACAGCAGCAGTACCTAAATAAATGCAAAGAAATTTAAATGATCAGATATGTAAAAAGAAAAAAAAAAAAAACAGTGAAAAGCAGGATAAGCTGAGAACTCCTGGTGGGAGATGGTTATTGGGTAACTTTTTTTAAAAGCATTGCTTTAAAGAAGAAATGAATAGGCAAATAAAAAAGGAGGCATCATTCTTCATTTAGAATATGTCTCTCATAATGAGTTAATGCAACTGAAAATGTACATTATTGTTTAAAAAACAGCACTAGACATTTTCAGGTAACCTATAAATGGTATTACATCCCATCAGATCTTTTTGTCATATTGCAGTATTAAGGACATGGCCATTAATTATTTAACCTCATCGTCTGGATTTGCCAATCTAGCAATAAGGCTTTGTTTCACACACTTGGAGGTTATTTATACAAAAAAAGAAAATTATATGATCTAACATCTTTTAAAAATAATACTGAGGAGGTCTATTAAATAATCTACCCTGCTGAAATTTTGGTAAAATTGCTTTTCTCTGACATCCATTTTTTAATTAGTAAAAAAGTAAGCTGTTCTTTCAAGATACTGTGCAGTAGGATTCATTCTGTCCTTGGGGTCAATGTTGCCTCTTTGAAGTTGAGGTCCATTAGTTGGTACCTCATGCTACACAATTGGAGAAATGGGACCATGCAATGCTTTTAATAGAATCATTACAGATGTTGCTCAAGTGCCAAGAACTGTTAAGAACTGTTTTTTCCTTTCTTCTACAAAATAGACTGCTCAATCCTAATTAGCCAGGCTTCAAGAGGAGCCATTCCACCCAGATGGCTCTTCTTACCATCACCTACACATTACAGAAGGGCTCGAGCTACCCATATGTCACCAGTTCTTATCATGCTAGATCTCTCCTCTGCCTTTGACACAGTTAACTACCAGATCCTCCTTGCCGCCATCTCTGATCTTGGAATCACTGGGACTGCCCTCTGTTGATTTCAGTCCTACTTCTTTGTAGAACCAAATGTGTGTCTTGGTATGGAGGAGTATCAAGGATTCACCAAACAAGCATGGGAGTTCCCCAAGGACTGGTGCTGAACTTTCTACTCTTCTCACTATATACACCTCCTCACTAGTCCCAATCATCCAGTCCTAGAGTTTTTCTTACTAGTGCTATGCCAGTGATATCCAGCAACCTGTCATTCCCTCCAGAGGACCACAATGTATCAGCTAGGATCTCTTCATGTCTCACTGAAGGAACACCATCCCCAGCTCAACCAGGCAGCAACTGGTTATACAAGCTCATCCATCTATTCAGCACACCATATATGTTCATCTTGGCTCATTGCAATTACAATTACAACTTAGTTTTGTATAGTATTGTTCACTGAGTGCAGGTGCAGAGCACTGTAAACAATTCTTACTTAAAATACAATTATATATTGTGAGATTTTTGAGACCCTGACAATCCCCAACTGCACTGTGAGCCGAAACTCGGTTAACACAGGCAGGGATTGGTTGTCCACCACCAGTGCAACTGTGAGTTTGCAGGCTCACCGCGTAGTGCATCTGTCACGTTATGTGGGGAACATTTATAACTGGTCACTGACCTGGCCTTGCTCTCACTTTTTATCTTCTCTTCAAGGAAGGCTATCTATTCTTTTAATCTGAGAAAGAGAGCTAATGCAGAATGATGTCAGCCTCACCACTTGCTTGTTTGCTGTGCATTTTGAGTGCTGAACTGATAGCTCCCTTTTGAAAATGCTTTCGCTTCTTCCTGTCTTGACAATGATAAAGCTGACTTTTTTGGAAACCTGGACTCACCTCCTTCTCTCGCGTGCAAGTGAATGCCTCATACATCACAAGATTATAATAATTACTAAGCACAGAACTACCAAAACACAGAACAAGGCAGAAACTAATTAAACATAAATGGAAAACTACAATATATGTCTATTAATTAATTGATAAACTATGGCCAGTTGATAATGGATGAATTTAAAGGTGTAAAAGAGAAAGTCAAATATAAAGTCTGACTGTCACAGTCCCATAGATCTCTGCCGACTAGCTGCCTGCCCACTCCTCGGCATTCTATACTGCAGTCTGTGCTGATGAGGAAATCTTTCCATCCAATGATTCTAATGATCCTTTATCTGAGGTGACTTTTCCATATGCAGGAGAGGAGTCTGGCAATCGAGCAGAAGTACCATGTGCCTCATCAAGATACTGAGAACAAAAAACAAACAGAAGGGTGTTAATAATGCTTTATAAATATGGTAGTACATATATTTCTGTAATAATGCTTAACAAACAGAAATGCAGTATGCACAGCTAATCAGCAGCTCTAGTCAGGGTATGCTAGACTAAAGTAGTAAGTCTTCAGCCTGGATTTAAAAGCTGAGCAATGAAGGGGAATCTCTTAAATTAGCAAGCAGATAATTTGTAATTAAAATCTCTACTTGCCAGTATTATTTTATTAATCCTTGAACTCTTAAGTAAGCTGGCATCTTGAGATCTCAATGTGCTCCCTGGTCAGATAAGTAAGCAGGGCCTTTGCCATTTAAGGCTTTATAAGTAAAAAAGAAAATTTTGAAATCAGCCCTTAGCTTAACTGGGAGCCAGTGCAAGGATCTGAGAATTGGAGTTATGTTTTCATATTTTCTGGTTTCTGTAATAATTTTTACAGCAGCATTTTGAAGTAACTGAAAGTTGCATAAAGAACAATTAGAACGCATTGAGTAATGCATTGCAGTACCCAGTCCTACTAGAAATAATACATTAACACTCACCATGTCTGTATGCAATCTAAGCATGATGACTAATGACCAGCTGTCATTCAGGGACCATGTTGCTGTTGTCTCTTGGTCTTGCAAATTCACTCCATACAAAATCCACAAGATCAGACTGTATTCTTGGACAAGTATGCAACACAACCTCTGGTCCAGGCTTTGGTCTCTGCTACTATAGAAAATTGTATACTTAAATTTGGAAATCTTTATGGATTAGAAAAGTATTATAAGCGCATAAGAAAAGTAGACACTATATTTTATTAAATATTAAGATGTGAGAGTTATGAGTTAAAAAGCTCATGCTTATATATTTTTTATTACCCTGTATAAGCCACAGACCACCATTAACTCTCAAATGTAAAGTCTGTACCTACAGGAGAGTTGAGAAGAGATGGGCCCCTTAATAATGAGGGGAATGTAAACTCTTGGGTTGTAAATAATAGGTGAGCACTGGGAAAGAAGGGGGGTGCAAGTGGGGGCCGTCAGACACATATGATGGACAGCGAAGAGTTTGACACTCACCCAGCCGAGAGATAATGATGGATTAATTAATGGCTTAAATGATCATAATTGTAAGGAAAGAAAAAGGTGCCTATTGCTGGAGGCTTATTATTCCATCTTAAATGAGTCTGTATGTGCTCGATACAAGAAAGCTTAATTCTGCTGTCTGCTCTAAAGTTGTCGCGTGCCTTCTTGGGGGCAGAGGGTGACCCTGCAGTGTCAGCCTGCTTCAACACTAGCAGAAATACCGGCACGTGTCACCCTGCCACTGCAGAATGCAGTAACCACCCAGAGTGGACACATGTCACCCCTATTTTCAGATCATTATATTGGCTTTCTGTAGCAGGATGTATTAACTTCAAATACATAATACTTGTTTACAGAATAGTCAATGGATCAATGGGTCCCATATATATAGAAACTCTTGCAAGGTCTTTTGCTCCTTCTCGACAACTCAGGTCTGTTGATAAACAGGGTCTAGTGATGCCACCCATGAATATCATCAGATCACAGCCCTGTTCATTGTAGCTCCTAACTGGTGGAACAAGCTGACCACTTCCATTCAAAATTCTGTCTCCCTCAGTGTTTTAGAAGTATTTGAAGACTCTCTTGTTTGGTGAATTTCTTTCTGATATTAGCGGATTAACTGTAACTAGTTTACATTTTTTTCTGAGCACTTCACTTGTGTTGGTCAATGTTGCAACCATGTCCTGTAACACTTGTTCCCAAACAGTCCCCCAGAGTGAAATTTACTGAAGTCACTTTTAATCAAACTCCCTGCTAAGCAAATAAATGTAAATGTAAATGTCAGGCTCAGTGTACTAAGGGGCTGCCAGAGGGTACTCAATACTGTATAGATTCACCAGAGATCCCAGAATTTAATTTCCTGGGATTTATTTATTTCCTTAAGTTTTGAAAATGTAGAATTCAGCTTTACTTTCATTTTCTACTTTTATTTTGACTCTGCATTACTTATTTTTTTTAACTAATTAATTCATTTTTTTATTTTTTCATTTATTTGATTTTGGAAAATCCACAATGCTTTTTACTGCCATTTTAAGCTAGAGGGCATGTCCCAGTACCGTACTAAGGGCTGTGTCCAAGCCATCTAGTTTTGTGATGTCATCAATACAATGCATTTATTTTGGCATAAAATCTCTCTCCTTATCCAAATTTGTGGATATCTTCTTGGGACATATCTCTTGCTTTCCATTTAGTTTGATCTTCAAGTACATAGAAACTTGCTTTATTTATTTGACAATGAACTTTGGTTTACATATTGATTGTTGCCGTTTTGATTTTTTAAAAATACACTTTGGCTAATCTTCTAGTAAACATTTCATCCTTCATCTCCTGGTCCTATTCTTGAACTGTCTTTGTAGCCTGCCAGTTTTCACCTGTGGTGGAACAGTCAGGGGCATCTTGGGATCTAGAGCTGGGTGATTAGTTATGTTAAGGGCATAATGGTGGAAGGAAGAAAGGCTTGGCTAAAGAAAGTGTGAGTGGTTTGTCCTGTGTGGTGAGTCCCTGTATCTAGACAAGTGTCAACACCTATTATGGTAGCCACAGAGAGGCTGTAAAGTTTATTGTTTTCTGAAGTTTATACATATTGATAGAGAGTAAAGGAGTAAATCAGAAGAATAGTAAGAGGGACGGTAACACTAATACCAAAAGAACTGTATCAGAACTCAAGATGATAATTGGTTTCAAAATAATAAGAGTTAGAAATCAGGACAGAATAACAGTACACAAAAACACTACAAGATTTGACAGATTTTGTTTTAGGTTTTTTTTTTCTCCAAAAACTTGTATGTTAACTGTTGTGTATCATGATTCTTCATACCTCAGGAAAATGATGTTACATGACTGGATGTGTCTGAGGCAAGAGTAAACAACACGGCCACAGCCATAAACAAAACAACACAAAAGGTCATTGTGAAAAAAGTAAAAAATAAAATTATGAAAAAAAAAACCAAAAACATTTAAACAATAGATCATACTGGGAGACATCAGCTTTCTCTGTGTACCATGTGTATGCCTGATGTTCCTGTAATATTTCTGCTAACATTCACATCTATAATTCACCATGAAGTTCTGCATCATCCTTTACTTTCCTTTACACACCCTTTCCCAGTTGTGGCTCTAGCTACTCTTGTGCATTGTGTGCTTCAAATACTTCCTACACATATCACTGCATTTTATGGTTCCTGCTAAATTTTAATACAGCATGGCAGCATATGACTTCAGAATTAAAAAGCATGTGGATTAATTTCAAATTGTCCTACTGTAGAACAGAGTGCTTCTATAAAGCAGTGACAGTAGCATTGATGCTTCACAGCTTTAGACAAATGGATTCAGATTCTGCCTTTGTTACTGCTTGTTGTTAAGGACACACTGAAGTGTGCAAGAATTATTGGAAGCACTGAAGTACCAGGAAATGACAAACACCAAGATGTCGAGATCAAACTAAATCAGGCAACCAGGAAACAAAGGGGAAGACATCACTTGAGTGCCAAAGTCAAAGCCAAAATAACAATCTTCCACTAAGGCCTGTTCAAAAGGAAAACTAACACTACTAAAAGAAATTAAAAAGTTGTTTTAACCACTGAAGGATAAAGGAAAGGGAATTTGTGGCCCTATACATCATGTCTGGTGACATAACAACCCTGACCGTGCAGGTGACAGGATTATTGAAAACAAGATGGTAATTAAAAATAACCTTCTCAATCCTTGTTCACTTTAAGAATAAACAACACCCATCACAGTAGCCACAGAGAGGGTGTAAAGTTTATTGTTTTGTGAAGTATATACATATTGATAGAGAGGGCTGCTCATGTGCAACACGTGTATAACAATGAATTGCACAGAGTCCTCTTGTACTCCTCTGTAAGGAGGTTTTTTTCTTCTCCTTCATCCCAAATAACTGTTTGCTTTGTTGATAGTTCCTCCTCCTCCAGTGGCCCTGTGCAAGTGAGTCTGAGCTGTAATGGACTGGCACCCCATCCAGCTTTGCTTTGGCCTTGTGTTTGAGGCAGCAGGAATAGACTCAGACCTCCCATGACTCTAAATTGCAATAAGTGGATTTCAAACATAAACGAATAAATGAATGTGTGCCTTACAACATTAAGGTATGCTGGGCCGTCAGAAGTAGAATAAGAAGAGTAATTTTGCAAAGCAAGAAACAATTGTTCTGATCTGTGTAACTGACATAAATATTAATTTATTGAGAGCTTTTAGAGGCACTTGTATTACAGGATGCTATACAACTCAAATCATTTTTATTGCCAAGCATATGGTAAAATTTGCATGGTTTGATAGTTTACTGCACTTAGAAAACAAATGATTATGGTGATTAACTTGTGTAGACAGGAATAGCCGACCAACCTGAAATGGCAGCCTGCTGGAAGTATATTGCAGCGAGAGAGAGAAGCGAGCGTTAAGGGGCTCCAGTCACAGCACATTTCAGATGTGCTAGAATGAATTCAGGACTTTGTACAGGAAAATAATTAGTGGTGTAAACCTGGTTAAAAAGTGCCAGAAGAAACTATAAAAGCTTCAAATAATTTCTTATGAGAGAGTTCTTTATTTTGTATTCATATAGTCACACAGGTTAATGTTGCCAAGTGATTCAGAGTTCCAGTGCTTTGTATCAATGTCACTGGATCACAAAATGATACAACATTTGCAAAGTTTTACATATCAAAGCACACTTAAAATGTTACTTAAGAAAATTTCGCTGAAAGATGTCAGGGAACACTTTGCTGGATGTAAGTAAATGGAGTTAATGAAGGACACTGTAAAGGGTTGAGCCTAAAAGTGAACAAGTACATTATCTCTTTCCTCCAAAGTCTTAAAGCCAGAACTGAAAAACAAGTGAGTGATAGTGTTATATGTGAATTCTTACCCAGTGTTCATCTTTAATTTGTGTCCATAAGAGATGCACTACTGTATACATACACATATGACAATGTCTGATAATGTAACCAAGAGTCTCTCTGAGTCAGAAGCTTCATAAAGATTATCAGGATTGTATATTACATTAGTCTTATTCTGGGAAACTTTATGCTTTTTTCAACAAGCCACTGATTCTTGTATTATTAATAAAATGCATCACCTGCATTTTTAGTGATATTTACTTTTAATACACTTAGAACATTAAAACAATCTAAATGAGAACAGGCCACTCAGCCCAACAGTTCCCGAAAGTCCTATCCATTTAATTCTTCCAAAATAACATCAAGCCTAGTTTAGAAAGTCCCTAAAGTCTTACAGTCTAACCTCAATACTTGGTAACTTATTTCAACTTATTCTATGGTTCTCTGTGTAAAGAAATACTTCCTTATGTTTGTGTGAAATTCACCCTTAAGAAGTTTCCAACTGTGTCCCAGTGTTCTTGATGAACTCATTTTAAAATAACAGTCTCAATCCAATGTACTAATACCCTTCATAATTTTAAACACTTCAATCATATCTCCTCTTAATCTTCTTTTGTTTAAATTGCAAAAAGCTCAGCTCTTTTAATCTTTCCTTATAATTCATCCCCTGTAGCCCTAGAATCAGTCTAGTCACTCTTCTCTGGACATTTTCTAGTGCTGCTATATCTTTTTTGTAGGCATGAGACCAGAACTGCACACAGTTCTCCAGATGAGGCCTCACCAGTGTGTTATAAAGCTTAAGCATAACCTCCTTGGGCTTGTAATCCACAACTCATGCAATATAACCTAGATGTTGACAGTGTTGAGCCCACCATGAGTCCTAAATCCTTCTCGTAAGGTGTACTCTCGATTTTCAGACCTCCCATTTTGTATTCAGACCTAATATTTTTACTTCCTATGTGTAATACTTTACATTTACTTACATTAAATTTCATCTGCCATAAATCTGTTCAAACTTTTATGCTGTCTAACTCCCTCTGTAATAATTCAATGGATTCCATATTATCTGCCAATCCACCTATGATTAGTATCCTCTGCAAACCTAACCAGCTTGTTACTTATATTCCTATCCAAATCAATTATGATTATTATATATAGAAGCAGCCGTAGCACTGACTCCTGTGGGGCACCACTCTTAACATCAGCCGATTCTGATAAGGTTCCTTGCAGCATAACCCTCTGCTTCTACACACAACACCACAGACTCCTACTTCTTTTACTTTGATGTACCAAGCTCTCACATGGCACCTTATCAAATGCTTTCTGACAGTCAAGATAAATAATATCATATTCTCCACTTTGGTCATATCCGTTTGTTGCATCCTCGTGGAATTCAAGCATATAAGTAAAACATCCCTCTTGCTGACTGTTGAGTAAAATTCCTGTCCTTGCCATATGCTGCTCAATGATAGATAGATAGATAAATGGATAGATAGATAGATAGATAGATAGATAGATAGATAGATAGATAGATAGATACTTTATTAATCCCAAGGGGAAATTCACATAATCCAGCAGCAGTATACTAATCTTTTCCTTAAAATTCCTTCCATTAATATGCCTGTGACGCACGTTAATCTTACTGGCCTATAGTTGCTTGGATCTGCCTGGTCACCCTTTTTATATAACGGGATAATATTTGCCATTTTCCAGTCCTTCAGAACTTCTCTAGTGTGCAGTAACTTCCAAAAAAATATGTGTCCAGGGTTTTTTAAATATACTCGCTAACCTCCTTAAGAACTCAAGGATAAATATTATCTGATCTTGGTGATTTGGTATATTTCGGCCTATTTAATCTAAGCAGTACCTCTCCTTCTACAATTTCTCCAAATCACTTAGTACCTCCTTAGTAGTCATAAATATACGCTGACACTAGCTTAATCCACATAGGCTGGAGCCCTTTTACTTTTTACTGGAGTAATGACCAGTGAACACGAAATGACTCCCTGACATGGTACACACACACACACACACACACACACACACACACACACCAGGCCAATTCAGAATTGTCAGTTCACAATAGTAAGGTGTGGAATTCAGACCCAGGACACTGGATAGGTAAATCTGCAGCTTGAAGCTTTGTTCCCCAGAACCACTTATACTTCTTTTCAGTATTTTGGTGCAGTTTGTCTAAAGGTACATATAGTAATAGGCTATTGTGGGTCTTAAATTAAAAATAAACAAGTTTGAAACATTGACAGGTTTGTACGGCTCCTTTTTCTTCCCTTCCCAGTCTGAACCCATAATCCTGTACTCTTGAAAAAAGTGCATTTTGTTTAGGTGTAGCAGTTTTAGTAGAATTCTACAACTATTCTGTGCAAGGGCAGGGACGGTACTATAAAAGTCTCATACGATTTTTGTTACAATAATATTATCTTTTCATTATCGACCCAGAATTGCAATACCTGTATCAGTTCTTCCCAGGGATTAGGCAATATAACATGGATACTGTGTTTATGGCACACATCTGGGACCACATAGTTGTGGTCTGTGGGCATAATCCAAATCATACCGTACTTAAGTTTATATTAACAATCTCTCAACATTTGAGATTGGGTGGGTTATTCACAGAAATTATCTTAGACATGTTTGCTGACAGAACTTTACAACTAGTGAAAAACTTAAAAAAATGCATCACATATAAAGAACAAAGTACAACAGAAGTGCAGAAGTTGTCATTACTGACTTACAGATCCTTGGTCCTGCATTCAGATCTTATCATGTTGCTGTCTTCCTGGGTTCAGCACCTTCTCCAAGTGTCTGTGGAGGTTTGTTTCTGGGTACACTGGTTTCTTCCCATATCTTTAAAGTTGTACATATTACAGTGATGCCAAATAAACCCAGTATGATTATGACCTACTATGGACCATCTCCAGGGTTTGCTCCTCTTTGACAAGGCTGGGATAGTCTCCAAATCCATAAACTAATTCATTTTAGAAAACTTTTATACATAGAGGCTGGGATTATCTTGGCATCATCAAGCAGAAGGAAGGAACCAATACCGAAGAGGGCACCATTCCACTACAAAGCATAATCTCTCATACAGGGTCATTTCAGCATCACTAATGAACCTGTCATGCAATTGTTTGATAGCATCATCATCAACACAGACGAATGGTGGTGTGACACTTCAATATATTTCCAGACACTATCAGAACCTATGTCAAGGTGTCCTGAAACTGCTCTAGGGATTGTGGTTGCCTCACAACATTCTAAGGCAAAGTATGTATTTGTTAAAGCAAATAAGTGAAAATATCAAATTCTCTACACATTTTCACATCTGTTTTTTCAATACCATTCTAAAAACATTAACAAGTAAGAAAATATACACATGGCATAGCATTCAAGTGCATTTGGGGACTTGGTTAGGTGCCAGGTTACACTGAAAAAAGTATAACATTGATGTTGTTCATTCAATGTAAATTTTCTCTTTCAAGCAACTTAAGATTAGTCATTTAGTGTAGTAGCTTGAAATATTTGGTTTCAGATCTCAATCAAAATAAAAAAATGTGTTTGCACCAAAGTAAGTTATGGTGTAGGGAATAAACGTAAAAATCCTATTTCAGTTAACCTAATATTTTAGGTTGTTCGTGTGCTTTGTGGGAGGGTCTGTTTGTATATTCTTCCGGTCAAACTTTCCAGAATGATGGCTTTCCAACTGTTAAAAAAGAAGAACACTTTCCTGAGTGGAGTGGATGTGGCTATCCAGGTCTGGTCATTTTCAGCAGCAGACTTTTATAATGGAGTTTTCTGGTAAGTAAAACTATTTCTCAACTGTTAATTGTAAGTATAAGATCTCATAATAAAACATACTTTCCAGAAAGCTGTAGAAATGTTTAATAATTTGTTGTTGTATATTTAAGATTTACACTTCAAAATGGGGATTAATAAAGTATCTATCTATCTATCTATCTATCTATCTATCTATCTATCTATCTATCTATCTATCTATCTATCTATCTATCTATCTATCTAAATGCTTGTGTATTTGCACTAGATTTTTAAATAAATGTAACAAGTACAGCACTGGAATGTGTTATGTTCACAATATTTCTAATAGCATAAAAACAGGTTACGACCAATAAACCATTTTAAATTGTAACAACTTAAAAATAGATTTATTTCAGTATAAAACAAGTGAATTACACCCAATCACTCTAAATGATTTGCCTCAACTTAAAAATTGTGGGATCAATAAGCTAAAAAGAATTATATTGGTTCAGATTGAAAATATTAAGTGTGAATCATTATCTTAATTATTTTAAGTTGAATAAAGGTTATACTTTTTTCAGTGTAGGTTGATTAGCTTGTTTGAAAGTTGGAACATTTTTACATTTTCTGGCCACTTCATCAAAGTGATGGTTATTACAATTTGTTTATTACACATTTCTGTAGCAGTGAGTCATATTAAGCAGTGCCAGGAGAATGTAATTTCATGTATTAGTAGTATACAAGCATATTTTTAAATGCCATTTTACAAAATCACGTGGCTGAAACTGATTCCACAGACAGCAGATTACGACTCAAGTGATGAAAAGATTTGTGTGCTGCTGTTAGCTATTGTTGGATGTGAAACGTCTTTTGGTAATTGTAGTCCAAATTTCCTCAACATCAAACTTTTCAAAGAAGCACCAGATGGATATTTAAAATCTGTTCTGAAGTTTGAAGCTAAATTTGTTGGCTGCTTCCAAGCATTATAGATGGTGGATCATTGTGGCACTTTGCTGATAAATTACAGTGTCAGAGAAATATTGGATCATTATATTCTTTAGATAATTCAGCCATGAGACTGTTTTTAGTTTAATGGAAATATTGCACAAACATTTAATCACTGTAGCATAAAGTGTCACTGAGACATTTTTCATACATTTCTGCATAAGTTAAATGTATTTTTTATTTTTACTGTGTCATGCATGTGTGCCTGGGGACCAAATTTCTGGCTCTCGTAAGAGAGATATTACTCCGGGGAGACACTAAGTTTATCTTCACTTCTCTTCTCCATGTAGTTCAGAGAGATGCCAAAGGAGGACTCCAGCCCAACAATCAGCAACCAGAGGTGTCTCTGCCCCTTCTGCTTCGGGTACCCTAAAAAAGGGCAGTCCCTGGAAGGTGGCATCTTAGTCTTGGACTGTACCTCAATGAGGACACAGCTCCCACTAATGGTACCTTTTACCTGGCAAAGCTGATTTTTTGGCATGAACAATATTTGGGGTTACCCAAATATTTCTTCTGGCTTCCCTTGATCTGTACACCGGGTCACAATGGGCATAAACATCACGTCTCTTACTGCTTCAATTGGAAGAAGCAGGAAAAGAAAGCTGCTGTTATGGAGGTTCACGGAGGATGCTGCACAGCCACAGAGTCGAGTATGGGATGGGGCAGATTCACAGGCAGGCTGCCAGCATAGAAGGAGTTCTAGCCGCGCATTCATGCATAACACTACTTACCTTGTATGGCAATGAATAAATAAACAATATCATTACTACCATACTGAACAAATAAAACAATATTATTATCAAAATTGAATAAATAAATGCACAAGTAATTTGGTAACACATGGCCATCCAACCCCGCCTACATCTGACCCCGCCCCTTCCCATGTCCTGCATGTCCTGCAGTACTTGCTTCAGCACATGTAACTGCAGGTGTTTGACTGTTTTGTCATCAGAAGTAACTGTCCAACGACTAAAAGAAAAAAATATATAATAAAAACAAGTTGAAGTAACCATCTCAAGACATAATTGAAACAGTAAACTAATTTGTAGTGGAAGTTACACA
The DNA here is from genome assembly GCF_016835505.1 of Polypterus senegalus. Taxonomy (NCBI): domain Eukaryota; kingdom Metazoa; phylum Chordata; class Cladistia; order Polypteriformes; family Polypteridae; genus Polypterus; species Polypterus senegalus. The sequence goes on along the minus strand of NC_053162.1, from coordinate 57,580,277 downwards.
GAATGTTTCTCTATTTTAAGAGAAATTAGTTCATAAAATCACCAATGCGGTGACACCAAAACGGTACAATGCACTGTATTAAAAATATGTCCAAAAATATTGCACTGTACTGACAATTTTCCGTGAAGTGTGCAAAATTTCAACCAAATCAGTTTACTGGGAGAAAAGTTGTTTCATGTGGGGAGACGGACCCACAAGCAGACAGCTAGACATACGGTAGCTACCTCAATAGGTGCTTTGTCCTCCATTATATGCGATCAGACATAAAAAATGAAAAACAAATGTTGGCTATATAATCACTTAACTACTTTTCTGCAGTTCTGAGTATAAAGTCAAATGTACTTTGATTCGAAGGTAAGTTTACAATATTTCTGCATTTCTTTAAATAGAACTATTGCATTAAGGAATTGCATTTACAGCCACCGCAGTATAGTTTGTAAACCAGCAGGCCGAATAGCAAGGCTGGTATTATGTGCGAGAATGTTTTATTAACACAGCAGGTTGTATAGAAGAATCTAACCTTAAAGGCAAGAGAGTTTAGAAATGAAAAAAGGAATAGAATGAAAACTAATTGCTAAAATTAATCACTTTCATTTTACTAAGAAAAACATATCAGCTAGCTACTTTGGCAGAAAGACGTTTTTTTCATTTTGAGGGGAAAGATTCTGGCCCATTAAGTAACTGAATTGATTATCCTGACAAAAAGCTGAAGGAAGGGATTGATAAAAATGTAGAATTAGTGATAAAAAAGGATAAGGTATGATCCAGTACTGTTCAAAATGTCAATAGTTGATTTTAAAAGCTTTTAGAATAATTAACTTTAAGGATGGCTTACATTTGCATATTTATTTAGTGCTTCTAGTTTGTTGTGACAGGTTGTGCAAATTTGTCTTGGTTTTAGAAATTAGCATTGTAGAAAAGTAAAAGGGAGTTTAAACCGATTATTATATAATTTATCTATCTCTTTACTCATGTAAACCAGTTTTAGGCACATGGCAGCACTGAATGCAAGACAAGAACCAACCCTGGATGGAGTGCCACACACACATCCACACTCACTCATAACAGACCACTTTAAAGTTGATCTAACCTGGGCATCTTTGAAAGTTTGGAGAAAAGCAGGAGTTCATGTGTTCAAATAGATATGGGGGAAACATATAAACTTAGAACAAACAGGATTCAATGATTAGAGAAGTTGTCTCACAGCTCCAGAGGACAGGTTTAAAATATTCATTAACCATCCATCCATCCATCCATCCATTTAATAACTCACATTCCAATTCAGGATCTGGGGAGCCAGTTCTTATCTTGGCGGTAAAGAGGGAAAGATGAGAACTAACCCTGGACAAGGTACAAGGCGCATCACACTGCAATATATTACATTGTACTGTCTATACATGAAAAATGTTAAGGGCTGACCGTCTACAAGCAAAAACTTGTGAAAGACTGTGGCCTTGAAATTTGATCTTGGCCTTAGTCGAGAGCTTATGATAGGATATGTGCTTCTAAAGCAAGAGCGTAATCGGGCTTTGGGTCCTACTCATAGCAAAAAGCAACATGGCACATGCCATGGCAGAATGGAAAAGAACAGTGGTGACATCTGCTGAAAGTGAGGCACATTGCATGGGCCACATATTGCAGGTGTGAAAAACACAGACAGCTGCTCTCTTGCAAAACAAAGTCATACACACCATTATGCCATGAAAAACAACAAGATATGCAACCTCAGCTCAGCGCCAAGCCAAAAGCAGGACCAATTTTGCTGATGATGAACAAGAAACAATGAAACGTCAGGATACTATAACACTTAACAATTCGAGAGATAAGCCTGAATATCGAGCCTTTGAGAAGCTCACTAACACTGTCGCCCATTGCCATGCCAGACAAGAGTGCATGTCATGAATTTAAAGAGCACCTTTCAGAAACACTCTGTGATAGTAAGACGGAAAAAAAGAGCATGAACGACCTTCCTTTGAGGACCAGAGACCCAAGTGTTTCCTAATAATAAAATAAAGTGCCTTGCAATTGATTGGTATCCTGCTGAGGGTTGGTGTCTAGGATCTTACCAGCTATGACTCTAAATTTTTTTTGCCTGGTAGCAATGAACCCACTTTTTATCTCCTTTTCTATAATGGAGCATATCACATTATCAGTAGAATCTGTAGTTGTGGTCTGTTTTTTTTTTTTTTTTTAACTTGTCTTATTTTGAGGATATTCATATTTTTATGCAGCCTCTGAGTTTATGTCTTCTCTGCAAATGCCTTGCCCAAGTAATACATGGACAAAGTTTACAGTGGCGTGACTGAATGTAAATTGAGTCATTTTGTGTGTTTAAAAGATCTGATGGAGAATGCAAAAGGAGTCTTCCAGTGGTGACTTGCAGAGCAGACATGCAGATCGAGAGAGCGCTGCCTCATACCAGGACACAGCTGCTTCTCACCTGGCAGGACAACAAGGTGCAGAACATCTGACTGCAATCTTAAATAGACATTTGCAACAAAGAGAGCAGCTTGAAGGAAGGTGCGGTGACCACGTTGGCAAGAAATAAAAAAAACATCCACAGATGCATTAATCCAGTTTATCCTTTAAAAATTCAACAATTAAACAATGCATATGGTTATGACATTCTACTGTGAAGATGCACAGGAGGTTTTCATTCATCCTCAGTGGACTGCATGTTTTTGGGTGATTTATATTCATAATGTAATTGGTTTATTTAATGTGTGTAAGGTGTGCTGATGGGGATGATTATATACTAATAATGATTTGCTATTGGAGCACCTTTATTAACACTAGAATCCCTGAAGCCTACAAAAAAACCTGTAATTCTGGCCAACCTAAAATGTTTTTTTTTTTCTATGTTTATATTCTTGAATAAAAGCACATGTGTTTATTTGATATTTGGACTAAAGTCTTCACATATTATATGCCTAATGTCATTATTAGTATAGCATGGAAAAAGTTTCTGCTATATATATGTGTTCAGCATTTCTTGCGTCACATTTCCTTTCATCCTACACTTACCCAGATCTTTGTAGACACAGAACACACATGAAATGCATGTATTCCAAATAACGATATACTGTATTATTTACCCTCTACAACTCCAGGCACCTTACACACAGATAAGGAGGACTTGGCTTGAGCTGGGAGAACTTTTTGCCTGAATTGAGCTCAATCAAGGACAGCAGGCTGCTTGCTGCTTGTGCTCATCGACACATTTACAAAACAAAAGACCCTGATGGAGAGTTGTGAAGGGATTTAAGGTGGGCTGGGATTACAATTTTGTTTTCTTAGGCTTCAGGGGCCCTAATGTTAAGAAGTATTTAAAATGTCTGATTATATAATACAGGGGTGCAATATTAGGGAATTGAGTGGTGCTGGGTTTAAATTTTTTACATTTTATTGAAGTTATCTGTTTAGTGACCACCTTTAAGCTTTATCTTTTGCCTCTTGGTGCTTTGCAATGTGACTTGTCAACACTATAATATTGTAAGGGGGAAAGTGACTGTTGGGTCGATCAAGGGAGGGAGGCAAACAGCGTGGAGGACTGACAGCAAGGGTTTGATTGACAGAAAGGAAAGGGATGGTACCCTGACTGGTGTGGACGAAGACTTCAGACCAGACAGCAGGTGTGGTTATAAAGCAGCTTTATTTTTCAGAGTCACGGTGAGAAGATTTTCAGAAAAGCAGACAATCAAATATACATGACAGCATCAGGGCTCTTCTGAACCCCGTCTGTTGGGTCGGGCAAGTTTTTATACCCATAGAATGTGTGATTTAATATCATTATAAAATGTAACAGTCAACACTTTATTATACACAATCCTTGAGCCCCTTCAACACCACTTTTGCAACTTGATTTCTTGGCCCCTTTTGTTATGGCGTTCAGATGTAAGCTAAGGGAAAACGTGATAAGGCAGACTCATGTGTGGAATACTCAGACCTTGAGTCCTTTGCACAAATATTTTTCTGTTTGCTAAAACAAAGCATTCTTTTGCATGGTTTAGAAAAGCTTTCTTCTCAGACATGAATTAGTACAAGGGAATGAAGAGAACATTCATCTTCCACACTGGTGGGATGGAGGCAGGGTTTTTTTTTCCTTCTTATTTTTTGTTCTGGAGGGTTTGAGAAGGAAGGCATTGGGGGATGTAGTGTTTTTCTGTTGTTTTTTTGGGTTCATTAACGCCGTCTCTCTGGGTCAGAACAATGAGAGTTTCATAGATAATTATAAGTAGTTCAAATTCAGTTGTTCATTTTGATGTTCCTGTCCAATCCTGTATTTTTTAAGTGTTCCAGTAAACTGTTCTGTGATCCCTGATTCATTCTTCTGTGTTTCTTCCTTTATGAACCTGATTTAAAGTCACAACAATATGTTATAGCTGCAAAGATGGGCTAAAGGAAGCTGTACTACTTTATAGCTCTTAAATCCCTACTTTCTTTTTTTCATTTGAATGTCTTCAGTCTGTTGTTTAGATGTTCTCTACATGTTCCTGTAAGCTTTCCCATTTGAGTTTCATTTCACTATCCCAGCTCTAGACCACCAGTGCTCAAGTGGCTCCAGTGTGAATGCTGGTAAAGCCATGTTGTTGCATGCTTTTCTGTGTCCCTGTGTCCTTTTGTCTTTATCAAAGAGGAGTTCTTGATTTTGAAACTGCTTGCCAAGATTTGAAACATTGTTGGCATCTGTTTTCTGATGACAGCCCACGTAAATCAGCACCTGTTCTCATTCTTGGATGTGATCATGTACAGGTATATGGGTGGATTGACCAATGCCGATGGCCTTGTTGGTGCAGGAGTTTGTGGGTTTGAAAACATGTCCCAATCTTTTTAAATGATTCTTGCTGAGGTAAGAATGACAATGATAGTTTCAGGTTTTGCTTTTAAAAATGCTGAGAATTATACTTTGTGTGTCATCACGAAGAAAGGAGAAGAAGGGCAATGAATGTAAAAGGGCAATCTCATTATTAGAGAAGATCTCTTATCCAAGGTCTTCTTTGTGATTAACCTTCTATTCATTTTATGTGCGTACACACACAGCCACAGAAACAAACAAGCTCCATTATATGACTTCTTGTTGGATGAGATGTCAAACTTGATCGCTGCAGTGGGTGATCTCTTCACCTGAGTATGTCAATTTACACAACTAGAAATTTCTGGAGATGTCAGGTTACGTGAGTATGTAATGACTTTCAAACCCAGTTTCACATTGCCAAAGTATTCTGAGCTTACATTTTTTTCTGACAGCAAATAACGTGCTACTTGATGTAGCTGATATCTGTGTGAAGGGTTTACAGGTATGTGCTCAGCTGCAATCTCAGCAACTTTTTCTCTTTTTTTCTTCTATTGTTGTGTGTAAAATATGAGACATCAGACAGAAGAGTCTTCCTTTTGTTTGCCCTTGCATTCTTAATTTCTCATTGTTACATTATATGCATTGTGCTTCTAGATGAGTGCTCATTGGTTGTCAGCTCTTACACATCTACAACTTAAAACAAAACCAAACCTGCTTGATTTTTCACTGCTGTTCAAAGCAGCACACAGCAACTTCCCCGACTAGCTAAGATTATGTAAATAAAGTCTACAATTAAAAATCACCAGGAAAGTCTTGTACTGTAATGTGACAGGGCTTTAAGTCAGAAAGCACTTTACTGATATGTGTGGACATGCACAGAATAGAGAACAGCCATAATACCAGCTGCTTTATGGAGGCAATTTGAACACTGTCTTTTATCCGATCAGACCAGTTAATATGCAAATGAGGTATTCCTAAACTATAACCAATTGACAGGCCTTCTAATGACATAATTTATATGATCGATGGTTCTTGCTTATTAGAACAATTTGTATTTTAAACACGGCCTTTGTTCCGCAGAAAAGCAAGGTATATCATATGCACGAAGGTTTCTTGCAATGTCTTATCTGTACTTGTACAATTGTTGGCGTTATGCCCAGATACCTTGTAACAGCTTAATTTTCCTAAGCATCCCACATATGAAAGTGGCTTCTAAATCTTTCTCCTGAGTGGATTTATCATGTGGCCTGGAGTTCTGGATGGTCACTCCCTAGATCATCTATCATAGGATGCCTCTTTTTTGCTCTGTTTCATTCACATTTGTTTCCCATCATATCATATTTAACTCATCTCTCTCTGGGGCATCCAGTAATGCAATGCAGCAGGATGTCTCACTCTGAAGTTATAAGTCCACAGAAAACAGAAGCCTGCTCGAGGCGATACGTCTTCTGAGGAGAACAGTGTTGACTCCAAAATGCACACCATCTCCAAGTTTGTCTCAGATGAGATTCAAACTTTACAGCTTGACTGAATGTGCCAAAACGATTTCTAGGGAGCTTGGTATCTTGATAAATAAGGCAACTTCTCACAGTGGTAAAATGCAATCACTGAAGCATCAGGGTTGCATCCCTCTCCTCTAATTTAACCAGGCAAGAATTAGAGAAATAATATGTCTATTACTGCCTTAGAGAAAATATTAAAGGAAGCAATGCCACTCTCCAGCTGGAAACTCCACTCACCCAAGACCCCTGATTTTGAGTTTTTTCAGTTGTGTTGGTTGTCAGGTGATTGTAGTAGCAGTGTGATGTGTGCTTTGTAGTGTAGGTGGTAGTGTGGTAGTTTGATGGTCACCTGCTAGTGTGATGGTGTGGGGATGCTCTGCTGCCTCAAGATCTGAAGAAACCATGAATACTACTCTATACCAGAAAATCCTTAAGGATCATATCTGACCATCCATCAGTAAGCCGAGAAGTGTTATTTGGTTAGGCAGCAAGATGACAACCCTTTAAGTAAAAGTGAGACCACATCAGCATTGCTGTAAGGAAACAAAATTAAAAATTTGGACTGGTGTAGTCAAAGTTAATACCTAAACAACCTAAATTCATTCATGGTGATGGTGAATTTTAGGAAAGGTGGTGTAATCAGTTATTAAGTGCAAGTAGCTGGTGTTGGATAACTTTGTTCAGTCAGTAATTGCAAAATTAACAGTATGTGATTCATTCATTCATGTGCTTTAGTCCTAATATTAGAAGGTTCAAGGTATCTATCTATTTATGTATCTATCTGAACATGCATTCATTACTATATGCCGGTCTTAGTATAATATTCAACTACATATATTCAATACATGAGGGGGGACCCAAAAATAATGAGAAATTTTTTTCTGGAGGCTGGAGGGGCATTAGTTCCAATGCTTGCCGGCTAGGTGCATGTACTAGACTGCCCTCTGCATCATTTGGCCAAGCGGCGTCCTTGGGGAAAGGTCTGTAACATCAGTGTAATTTTTTTCTTGGGCCTCTGTTACCGTCTTTGTCGATTTTGTGATGGCAAACCTGAAAGATTAATGTGTTTGCATCAAGTTCTGTCTCCTTTTGGGGAAATAGCAGCAGAAGCTGTCACAATGCTTCAAGAGGCTTTCAAAGAAGAAGCTTTGAGCCAGGCAAGGGTTTTACCTTGAAGTTCTCAAGCAATTGTGTGATTCATTGCAGAGAAAATGACCTGAATTGTAGCAATCAGGCGAGTATGAGGGGCCAAACAGGCCGTAAATCATATATTTATGCGTGTAATCTATTGGTTATGTGTGAACAAAATTGGTTTATGAAAATTTACTATTGGTTTGAATGCATACTTAATTGGCTTGCACGCGTACAATACTGGTTTTATTCATATGAACTATACTGGTTCGTGTCCGTATATTATCGGTTCGTGCGTGAACTATATCCATTTGTACGTGCATACCACTGGCTTGCATATGAACTATATTGATTTGTGTGTGTATATCACTGGTTCCAGTACGATTTGATATTAGTTTGTGAATGAACTGCATTGATTTTCGGTTGAATGTTATCGGTTTGCGTATGAACTATATTGGCTTGCGTTCTGTGACGGTCTAACAATGGATTTGCATATGCACTATATTGGTTTCATGCATGTCTTATACTGGTTTCATGTGGGTAACCTGTCAATTTTGCACTGTGTGCACTATGTCGATTTCACATATGGAACATATTGGTTATGCTTGAGCACCCTATCACAACTCTGTGTATGAACTATAACGGTTCTGCGTGTGAACTATATTGGTTGTTCACATGATCTTCAGAGGAAATGGGCCGGGCAAGAAACATGAACTCAAGGGCCGGTAGAGTCATGGAGTGTAAAGAGATGTGTCTATTTTTTCTGCATCATACTTTTGCGAAAGGACTTGGTGATAATTATTACTATTTAAAAGAATCTACCCTTGAGTCTGTAATGATGTAAAAATGTAATGTAAAAAAAAAAAAAATGTAAAAAACGATAATATACGGACACGAACCAATATAGTTCATATGAATGAAACCAGTATTGTACGCAGACAAACCAATTAAGTATGCACGCAAACCAATAGTAAATATTCATAAACCAATAGTGTTCACACATAAACCAATAGATTACACATAGAAATATATGATTTATGGCCTGTTTGGCCCCTCATTGGCGAGTGACTTCTGCATCAAAACAACACTCCCTCTCACACAGCATTGATGTGTGGCAGTTTCTTATGAAAAACAGGATGAATAACAATAAAGAGCCCAAAAGTAAAGACAATTTGGTCCCTTTATTAATCACAGATTTCAAAGAATGAATGATTAGGAATGATTACAGGGAGACACTAAAGCTCAAGTACACAATGAAGTGTACTGTCAAAAAGCATTAAAAGGTAGTATTCAAAGAATGGGGGACCAAGACGATGAAGCATATGTCAAAAACCTTGCCAGGTATGTTAAAAAAAATTAATCCGATCAGTCCACAGGCCCAAATCAAAATCTAAGTAAAAGAACTGGGAGGAGTTTTTCTCAGAAAATATTAAACAAAATGTATTCTCCAAAGTTTGTAGATTCTTTCTGTAATCTCGGATAACCAGAAAGTATTGAAATGAATTGTTCCAAAGCCAAAGTCAAAAAATCAAAGTCAAAGAGACAAAAATGCAAAATAAAACACAAACAGTCATTCATTTTGAACTTTTCCAAAAGCTTGGATGCTGTTTATGCCCTGAATGGTCACAATTCATGCTGGTGATATGGTTTTATGAAACATGCACTTGTGACTGGTAATCATGAAAAGGCACCAAGCAAATAATAAAACAGTAATAAACAATGCTTAAAATAGACTCAGATGAATGACAATGCTCAGGGCCTTCTTTCAGAGCTATTTTGCTCTGTCTATCAGGTGGGTTGCAGCCCACCTCTTTACAGCTTTTGACTCTCTCGACTACAGCATATTCCCCTGTCAGTATAGCCTCTGTTCCAACTCTCCTCCTTAGTCCAAACTCAAAAACACTCCAACTATGTGGCTGTCCAAAATCCCTCGCTGGGGTCACTTCTGGGGTCAGGGCTTGCTCTACTTTTGGTACAGGAACACTTGGCAAGAACTACACAAGTATCTGCACCCCTGAATTTTGAGTTGCCCTCAAAGGTCTTGATCTTTTAAACAAATTCTTATTTGATCTTTGGATAAAAGGAGTCCCAGTTTCTGCCTGCTACCACTTTATTGGGAGGTCCTGGTCTCTTTCCTGTCCTGGGCTGATTTTTGAATGGGCAGACTGGTTTAGCTTCCTGAGCTGGTTGGTGTGCACTGCCATCTGGCAGCCAGGGTGTCTCAGTGGTCTTGGCTCACTGACTCCCTTTCTGAATTACTCCCTCGCCTGTTGCATTTTCCATGTATGATGTACAGATAATCCTTAGCAGCACTTCAGTTTCTACACGGGAGTGTGCAGTACATTCCCAGCTATGGGTTTTGGGTTTCCCTGTCCACCTGACATCTCCCTTTTCACTCTTGGCTGCCCTGCACCACCTTGGGGGTGCCCTCAATCTTGGCAACAATATCTGCTCTTTATACAGTCTTGCTCTAAAACAACTTTGTACATGCTTGGTGAAACACAATGAATTATATCCTTATTTGTTTATTGCTCTTTTTCATTTCCATTTTCTAACTTTAATGTACTCCATTTCCAGTCTTATAATGAGGCATGTTTATTTCTTTCTGTGCAACCCTAATGATTTTTCATTTTTGTGTAGATTTGCATCCTGGATGTTTGACATGATTAGATTTTAGAAAGAGAAATGTGAGTCATTAATGTTGATGGGCATAAAAAGTTGCCATCTGTTCTCTGTTTCAACTGATTGTGCACTGGCGCTTTCTGAAAATGACATCTCATTACAATAAGAGGCAAAGATTTCTGGCATTTGTACGTGCTGCTCCCTATTGGTCGGCCTGATTACTGTATTAATGCTGGTTCACTTGTGTCCCATATGCCATTTCACACAGGGATGGAGTGACAACAGTCAGGCTTCACCGCTCAGGCATGCTGGTAAATGTTTAAAAATTGTTTGCATTATGAACCTATTCAATTAACAGTGGCAAAAAGCACAGGGTTTCCAAGGGAATAACAGAGCAGGAATTAATGTACCATTCACTATTCTGAGATGAATCAAGATAGTACTGTTTGAGCAGATAATGTTGCCTTTGTGTAATGAGCAAATTGCCCATGGATCACAATTTCCTTTGCTGTTCTGTATTCTCTACTTAATACATGAAACATTTTGTAATAATCTCATCTCATTTGAGAAGAGCTGTCTAAATTGAAATTAAAACAAAATGGGAGAAAAGAAATTAAAGATAACTCATTCATTTTCAGGTCAAAACTTCCAGGCGGCCTTGTGCTGTTAGACAAAGTAACCATATCCGTGAGTCATCCTGAACTGCTCTCCTCAAGATGTCCATCATTCTATCTTCCTTTGAAGAGAGAGCAAACTCATGTTGCATTGTAATCGCACTTCATTCTGTTTGGCTTTGTCATTTCATTATTTGCTTTTCTGCAGCACCATACTGTGCTGCTCACAATCAAAGACTAAGTATACAACTGAGAAAATGGACTGATTCATCCAAATCCTCTAACTTTTAATTGCATCAGTCACCTTGATGATAAAGTAGGTTGAATTCAAAAAGATGAAGACGCCAATTTGAGGTAATTTAATCAGCACACGGAAACTGCTAGCATCTGCTGCGGCATAGAATCTTACGGTGTCTGGGTTTCTACATAAGGAATGTGTTACCATTCTTCAATCGATGTTTCTTTGTTGATAGAGGTCGAAAATGTGTCACGATTAATGATTTTTAACTTGAAAAAGAAAGTTAATCAGTTTCTATTTTTTCAGCTTCTAAATTTCTGAGTTTAGGGAAAGAAAGATTTAAGATCAAATGTGAAACAGGCAGAGGCCATACTATCATGCTTGGGTCATATAGTTGCATAGATTCATTCAGGGTTTTCAAGAAACATAAACTTTATTCATAAACAGCATAAAAAGGCATAAAGCAGAGGATGTCTGGGGGAAGAAGTGAGACAAGGCAATAAGACAAAAAGACAGCTGCTATACAGGCTTTTAAATGTTCTAAGCACTGTGTGAGAAGCAGATCACACGGCATGGCAGCAGCAAAGCTAATAGAGCAAAGAGGAGGTAAAAAACTGCATTTGTTTCCCATTGTATTACTGTTTAAGAGGGGGTTTTGGAGGAGCGACCACGTCTTCTAGGGGTGCGTTCAACCCCCTTCTTCACAAAATGTTAATAAAGTTCATATTGGGAGAAAAGTAAGTGATGTCTGAAATTCTGAAGTAGCACTGTCCCCTTTCTTCCTTCCTGCAATAAGTGAAGGCTTTTCAGGTTAAGATCTGTGTAGATGACATGATAGGGAAGAAGCCAACCATACTTATGATTAAAGTAAAATGCAACACCCTGTTTTTACTATTCGTCATTCACTTAAAGATACACTACAGTAGAGTGTCCATTGCTAAATATGAAAATAAACACAATTTGGAAGAAATAGATATTGCTTTAGATTTGTCTTTAAATGTAGGATCTTTAAGGTTTGCTGACTCTGGAGGCCTTGGCACAAAGATCAGTCCAAATCATGGGGTAAAAATCCATCATCCAGTCTTCTATGGGACTAAGTAACCTTTTCAAATATTCGAGTAGTAATTAACATAGAGCTTACTATATTCATAGACAGTGTGATGCAGAATTGGAGTAAAAGTAGCAACGTCAAATGCTTGAGAAAGAATGAAAGTGTGTGTATTTCATTGGATTATTTCTGAGCCCAGCGCTGATGGGATTGTCTTGCTCTGCAGCTACGATTTGTCCAGAAGATGTAGGGATATAGACAGATGAATACTTAAGGTGGATGCTAAATGTTTTCTTAAAAAATATTTTCAGCAAGGACAAATAAAATAGATGCTGATGCTGACATATTGAATTGCAGGAAGAAGTTTTCTGGTAAAACAGGTCTGCACCTGTATCTTGAAATATTTGACACTTTTCTTTAGCGATAAGTAAAACTATTCATGCAAAACCAATTTTGCAGAAAAATTCAGTGATTTGCTTTACCAAAAATGTGTGCAATAAATAGCATTTCACTTCCAGTGAAATTCTTGCCTTTGACAAAAGATCAAAGATGTTTAGTTTCTGTCTTGGGAGCATTTACATGCATTCATTCCGTGTATGTCTGCCTGTCATTTACTATTTAAATAAAGATCTGCACCCGCATTTATTAAGCATCTAGGAATTACTCCTAGGAATTGCCCTAAAAGTCTGACAAGCATAAGAATTTGTCCTGCTCTGAAGCATTTATAAAGCACCCAACTCCCACTCCAGGCAAGGAGCAGAAGGCCACATTTGAGAATGAATATCGTCATGATTTACAACAACCCGTGCTGTAAATTGGTGCTCATGGTGACACTTTGTAGTTTTTTGATACTAACACTAATGCTTGACCACAAACAAAATAACAATAATAACATTCAAAGTAGTAGGAAAAGAAGAAGAAGAAGAAGAAGAAGGAAAACATAATAAATTAGGATATTACACTAACCTGTGTGCAATTGTTGCCTATCCTCAACAACATCAAGAATAATACAGTAACAAACATCGAGATGGAAAGACCAAGACACACACACCAAATGAGAGTAAATCCCAATAACCAGCATGTTTACTTAACAATAAATGATTCACAGCCATACTTTCAGCAGAATCACCTTCCCGTTGTTATGGCCATGGGAAGCATATTGTAAAGTTACAGTTACTGAACTTAGCCACTGTTTCTAAAGTGGCGTTCGCTCTTCCACTGTTCTCAGTCATCTTCTAGTCTCCCAGGAAGTTGCTCTCCCCATGATCCCCCAACCTTCTTCAAGGCTCTATTTGTCCAATGCCCTAGAAGTCTCTGTCTGCCTTCTTGTACCTTCCTGGGCTTGTAGAAAGTAATGCAAATATTTCTTGGGTTCATGGAATGCAGAACTCAGCATGCTAATGTGACATTTCACTATTAATCACCCATCCAGCCCCGTTTATATTCAGGGTGATATGCTTGTTACTATAATACAGTTTACATTCATGACCACCTATGTGTTGATACTGTGATATTGCTTGTGATTCACATGTGAATGCTAATCCACACTAGGAGCTATTAACTTTATGAGCATGCCTGTTGGCATGAATGCAGTATTGCTTTAGCATTACCTCATGTGGGAGTGATGGGGAAATGTATAAATCCTCGTATTACCTTGTAAGTTGCAAGTATGTTCAAAGTTTGATGCAAAATTTGAGAAAAGGCTTGTTATGATATACCCAAATCATTGCTATTGCAAAGCTGTGTTTTCCCCTTGGCCAAAAGTGCGATGGTACCAAGACTCTGATTTTGAATGACAGTGCATGGCTTCTCAGTACAGTGTCAAACAGGTGCGAGTAGGAGTCAGCTAAAGGGCCAGAATAATGGCAATTCCACGTACGACCATGGGTTGGCGGGGTGCGCTAACTGTCTTTATCGATCCCTTACAGACCATTCTTGTGAAATCCCACTGGGTCTCTGCGCCTTTGATGACATCACTCCTGGTCCCACCTCTGATGACGTCACTTTCAGTCTCACCTCTCATGACGTCAATTCCACTTCTGGCCCCGATGACATCATTTCCTACACTGGCCTTTAAAGCCGCCATCTTGACTACTTACTATAGTTCTGTTTTGGACTCAGTCTTGTGAACAACTCACTATCTTTAAAAATACCTTTCTGCAGCCAAGACACATTATACAGGTGGCTGCCCCAAACCTTTATAATATCTTATTGTCATTCTTGTGACAACAGCAATTATTTAACATAAAAGATTTGTTATATATGTTATTCTATTTCTGTCAGATCAGTACCTTTTTATGAGTTCATTGTTGTCCAGCGTTTCCAAAACTTTCAGCCTTTTCTGGAATACAGGTATGCTTGTCGATTACTGCATGAACACAATCTTCTGGCTGCTTCTAGCATGTTAGGACAGCTTACAAGCTCTGGTGAAGTTAGGAGTGGTTTCCTAAATAAAAAAACTGATAAAATTATTTTTCTCCTACTACCAAGTTGGCTTCACTCTGAGATTTTTGAGACAGGAACGATTTTTTCCTACTCTGTGACGCTTGATAAATACAGGCACTGGTCTCATTTCTCATTTGTTGAGCCTCCAGATGTGTTCTTTTCTCATTGAATACATATTTACTGGGCTTTTTTTTTGTTTCATTCTTGGTTTGAGTTACCAAGGTACATTTTGTGTTGATTAATTCCTTTATGGTTGTTAAATGAAAAAGTTTATTTTATTTAACATCTTTTTTAAGAAGTCTGGGATACTATTTTGTTTTTGCTGTGCATGCTACCACTTTGTGAATCCCATTGTCAACATCCAATTCCCAGTAGCCAAGCTTGTACTGGCAGAGGTTGTGACATTTGCCGTTGTTAATGCAACAAGTTTAGAGGTTGCCATTAGGCAGCCATGTTTTATTCAAGTTTGGGATAGAAAAAAATCCCAAAAAATCTGCATGTTTCACTTGTTAACTCTTGTGTATTTAAAGTTTTGCTTTCTCCTGTGACTTGCACTTTGACTTAAGTTCTGGCTTTGATTTTGGTTTATTTTTGATATTTGGTTTCAATCCATGCTTGTGTTTCACTAGGAATTTGGCCCATCATTTTCCTAATCCTTTTTTCCTTTCTGCTCTGCTTTAGCTAAGTAGATTAAGTAGTTCTCATTTATGATGGCAATCCAGGCGATCACAATCCTATCACAATCTGCGCTCAGTGAGTGCATATCCAGGATTCTGCAGCATCAAGAAACAAAAAACAGAAGGCGATTGCTGACTAGTGGCGCTGTGTTGTTGGTGAGCTGGGGGTTTGTGGAAGTGGCTTCCTATGTAGTGAGAAAACACAGTAAAGTGCGCAATAGGGTGTGGAACATAGGTATGGAACATATGAGGCATATCGCGTTGTACAAGAGAGGCATAACTAGAATTGATTGAGGTTCCATGCATTGCATGGTGACGGAAAAGAACACAGGTAAACCCAGAAATGTGAACAGGGCTTTAGGGAGTAATATTCTTTGTCTTCATGGTGTCAGTGTTTGTGTTTCCCTTACCTCAGTTATTTTGGAGCGTAGTATACTATGTAGCAAAGCTCCAGAAACTTGTGTTTTTGCTGATTTCATTCTCTTAGGTATGCATAAATTTCCTTCAGGTTATGTTCTACATAATTTCAGAGTTAGAATGATTAATGACTCAACATTGCCTCTCCCGTTGCTTTAATTCAGATAGCCAACAAACTCGAACAATTAATTGTAACGGCCGACCCCTTACCCAGCCGGCAGCTACCTGTGGCCTGGATGAATTTCTGAGGCTAACCTACATATACCAAGCCATACCTCTAACAAATAATATTTTCCCCCCAATCGACGGTTTAAACACAAGCACACAAAAGCAGATATGTAAAATAGGTGTAAAAATATATTAAATGAAACACAATAACAAAAAATGTAAATTCCACACATAGAAAATATAGATATAGATATGTATATCCCTCCACCAAAGCAGCAACGTTTAAACACCATATATACAATAACAAACCCTCCCTTGCCCCTGTAACATATAACAAACACAAAACACAAATAACAATAATGAATGAATACTGAAATGACAATGATCGTGAACTTGAGTCCAAGTATATTACTGTCCTGAATATGGATGACTGATCAACAAAGAATGGATGTGTTTGAATCTCCCGGAAAAATTAAACAATCTCACCGTATTTCCTCGGTGTATGGTGGATAATGAAGTCCAACCCTAGGGTTTCTGCCGATGATTGACCTGAAGTGAATCCGGCGGAATGAAAAGCAAACTGGATACAATGCGCGATGTGAAAAATAGCAGGAAATGGTGGTTTATTGTCGTTAAATGAGATCTCCATCTGTCTCCTTCCTCCTCCTTCTTCTTTCTCTCCTGATCGTTTAAATAGTAAAGAGCCAGATGTAACTGAATGTGAACAGGTGCTTTCCATCCTGGGGCTGCGGTCTCTCTCCCTCATCCGTCCCCTCTGCACTTACGGGGACAACATTCACTGACGTACACATAACGAAGAGTAAACGGGATGATGGAAATAACACACACACAGCACACACATCAAATACATTATTATTATGTAGCCCCACTACATAATTATCAGCTCGATGTGAGAATGAATTGGTCTGCTTGTGAATCGATACATTTGGCGGAATATTAAACAGAGAGGAGTGCTGCCATGTAAAAATCATCAAGAATGTTAGTCATCTGTAAAATTGCCATTAAAAACTGATAAAGGTGTATGGAGGATATGAAAAGAGGACAGATTTATGGTGTTAGTGTTTCCCTTGCCTCAGTTATTTTGGAGCGTAGTATACTATGTAGCAAAGCTCTAGAAACTTGTGTTTTTGCTGATTTCATTCTCTTAGGCATAAATTTCTTTCAGTTACCCCAATGTTCTACATAACGTCAGAGTTAGAATGATTAGTGACTCAACCTTGTGTTTTTTGATAGACTTCCCAGTCTTTGGTTCATTTTGTAATAGCGGAGGAAGTCCCATACACAATGGCAAGAAGGAGACAACATCCTCCTGTATTGAAGAAAATGGGCTCATATAATAAATGGACGAATGAATCTACTAATTAAATCCAATAATGTAAAGAAGCATTTACTCTAAAAAAGCCATCTAATAACCAACACACCAAGACCAACGGCAGTCCCTTCTCAAAGTGAAAGGCAATGGTCAAGGAAACATCCATCCATCTTCCAACCCGCTGAATCCAAACACAGGGTCACGGGGGTCTGCTGGAGCCAATCCCAGTCAACACAGGAACCAATCCTGGGCAGGGTGCCAACCCACCGCAGGACACACACAAACAGGCCAATTTAGAATCGCCAGTCCACCTAACCTGCATGTCTTTGGACTGTGGGAGGAAACCGGAGCACCCGGAGGAAACCCACGCAGACACGGGGAGAACATGCAAACTCCACCCAGGGAGGACCTGGGAAGCGAACCCGGGTCTCCTAACTGCGAGGCAGCAGCGCTACCACTGCACCACCGTGCTGCCCTCAAGGAAACATTTATTTATTTATTTATTCAAAACTGCACCTGACTAAAAGGTCTGCAGTCAACAGTGAACTAGATGGTCAATAGGCATTGTGACAGATTAGGGCTTCCTCGCACCCTTGTACCCTCAGACACCACGTCAGACACCCTCCACTCCCAAATACTCCAATAATCAAATATACAATAAACAAATCCTCCAATCTCCCAGACGCATAGCCACCCTGCCTCCCAACTCAGCTCATCCGTCTGGGATTTCCCACAGTCCTTTATATTCCTTGACCCGGAAATGTTTGAGCCCTCAGTCCATGTGATTATCCAACACTTCCGGGTTGAGTAATTCTCTTTTTCTTCAGGCTATAAGGAAAGTATAAGTCCCTGGGCCTCCCTGCAGTGTCCTCCTGTGGCCCCCATGGTATCCAGCAAGGCTGTGATGAAAAACTCCAAGTTCCATGATGCCCTGCTGGAATTCGGGGTCCTTTCATGTTGTAGGGATGGCTCCATCTGGCGGTTTGGAGGTGTTGGCTGGGATACACGGCCGGCAATCCCTCACAGCATGTTGAATATAAATTAAAGGAAAATAAGGACTCACTTCAAGTTGACTTGTTTTTCATTTGCTTTATGACACTTAAACAAAATACACAAAGACACAATCATGTTATGTAGACACATACAATGGATTCAGGAAATATTCAAAGTTTATTTTTCCGAAAATATTCAGATTTAATTTTAAATGGAAACATTTTCCATTTGTCCATCAATCTACAACCCTTAATGAGAAGTTAAAGCGTATTTTGAGAAAGGTTTGGACATGTATTAAAATCACACTCTGAATTCTCTCATTCATGTAAGTATTAAGACCCTTTGCTGTGGCACTTCAATTTGTGCTCAGGTACATCCTGTTTGCTTCAAGTATCCATCAGATGAATCTAGAACTTCATTGTTGTCTACCTGTGGCATACTAAACTGTTTGGACATCATTAATAAAAGCACAGACTTGTTTATAGAATGTCCCACAATCCACTGCAGTCCAGTACAAAAACATCCCTTAAAACCTTACAAAACTCTTTTTAGTGAGTTTTGCATAAAATATTTTAGTGTCTGTTTTGCAAAACTATGCCAATCAAAACATGCCTGTTTCATTCATTTCTTCTGTTTGTAATGGCTGGTGGACCCCACTGCCATAAGTAAACTCCAGGAATTAAACTGTAATGAAATGTGGAGTAGACAAATATGTAGCTGTTAATGCCTAGTAATGCCATGCACGTTAGGCACTGAAAGTGGAATGGACCAAAAAAAAAAGGCAAAATTGTACAGAGCCAGTAATATATGTAGAAAAACACTTTGGAGTGATGACCAAATCAGAACAGCTCACTCTCTAAGCACACATCTTATAACATGTGATGTCACGAGGAGGGCAGGAATTAAGATCAGTTGTTGCAATGGATTCAACACCAAACAATGGGACAAAAAGAGAAAAATCGACGTGACTTATCTTCTAAAGTTGTTGAACTTGGGATTGATCTAGCTTCCATAGGATAGCATGCCATTTACTGCAAAGTACAGAGGATGGTGGTTCAAAGTGGCACCGGGTGGCCCCTCATTCATTCCGGATGTCTTAAATAAACAGCACACATTATGCTAGGATGAATTCTTTCTCAGCTTTTATTTTGTTTACCACACAACACAATTAGTAACACAATAAGTGATGCAGACAATGAGCTTTTACAGTTGCATTGTCCACTGCTTCTTTCATGCAATACTTTGTAGTTTTGTGAAATAAAAGGTGCAAAAACAAAGTCTGCAAAGTTTAGCAAAAATCAATGGTGCCTGCATTTAAAAAAGTAATACAGTAAATAATAAAACTTCACAAAAGAAATCATGAAAGTGAATGCGATAAAAGCTAATTTTATCTAATTATGTGCATTACTATAGTTGTCCCTTAAGAGTTATTCATTTGTTATGTCATGAAAGAACTGGCTCACATTTCTTTTAACAGGTTGTTAGTGGAGATGTAATTTAATGAACAGCACTGTATTATCATTTTAAATTTAGCTAGCAATAAATCCATGCAAATGTGTTAATTAAGCCAACTCATATTACATACTAATTTTCAAATCATTGAATTCCTTACTGTGAAAGGGTCCTAGGGGTTGACAGTTTCACATAATAAGCACACAAGAAAAGAGGTACAGATGAAAGCAAATATGCAGTGCAGCTCTTTGTTAACTGAAATAAACTGCCTGTTCCAAGCCACAGAGCACATATAAAACACAGTAATCTACACTGATAAGAAAGGAAAAGAGCCTTGCCTTTTTGAATCATTTTATTTCACAGACATTCTGCTAAATGGCAAACTCATCTTGCCTCTCCCGTTGCTTTAATTCGGATAGCCAACCAACTTGAACAATTAATTATCAGCTCGATGTGAGAATGAATTGGTCTGCTTGTGAATCGGTACATTTGGCGGAATATTAAACAGAGAGGAGTGCTGCCATGTAAAAATCACCAAGAATGTTAGTCATCTGTAAAATTGCCATTGAAAACTGATAAAGGTGTATGGAGGATATGAAAAGAGGACAGATTTATGGTGTTAGTGTTTCCCTTGCCTCAGTTATTTTGGAGCGTAATATACTATTTAGCAAAGCTCCAGAAACTTGTGTTTTTGCTGATTTCATTCTCTTAGGCATACATTTCCTTCAGTTACCCCAATGTTCTACATAACGTCAGAGTTAGAATGATTAGTGACTCAACCTTGTGTTCTTTGATAGACTTCATATTGTAACAGTGGTGGAAGTCCCATACAGAATGGCAAGAAAGAGACAACATCCTCCTGTATTGAAGTAAACAAGCTCATGCAATGAATGGATGAATGAATCCACTAATTAAATCCAATAATATAAAGAAGTTATTAAAAGCATTTGCGCTAAAAAAGCCATCTAATAACCAACACACCAGGACCAACAGCACTCCCTTCTCAAAATGAAAGGCAATGGTCGAGGAAACATTTATTTATTTATTCAAAACTGCACCAGAATAAAAGGTCTGCAGTCAACAGTGAACTAGATGGTCAATAGGTATTTTAAATAAAAATAAAAGGAAAATAAGAATTCAGTTCAAGCTGACTTGTGTTTCATTTGCTTTATGACAATTAAACAAAACACAGAAAGACACAATCATGTTACGTAGACATATACAATGGATTCAGAAAATATTCAGACCCCTTCCTTTTCTGTACACTTTATTGTGTTGCTGATTTAATTTTAAATGAATACATTTGCCATTTGCCCATCAGTCTATAACCCATAATGTGTTTTGAGAAAGGTTTGGAAATGTTTTAAAATCACACCTTGAAATCTCTCATTCATGTAAGTATTAAGACCCTTTGCTGTCGTTCTCCAGTTTCTAGTCAGTTACATCCTGTTTGATTCAAGTATCCATCAGATGAATCTAGAACTTCATTGCTGTCTACCTGTGGCATACTAAATTGATTGGACATCTTTATATATATATATACAGTATATAATACGCTACCATGGCTGTCTGTCTGTCCGTCTAGGATTTAAAATCACCTGTAGCTCACAAACCATTTGACCTATTGACCTGAAATTTGGTACACATATACTACGTGACGTCTACTATCTGCTTTCAGGGTGATGATTTTTATTACTCTTTTTATTTTTATTTTATTGTAGAATCAACTCTCTGCAGCGTGCAGCAGGGCGGCCATGCGGCGCATGCGTACAGGCATCGTTCTTATTCCCTACCACCTTCGCGGTCACATCCCCTACCTTTTCATATCTTTAATCATTCTTGAAGCAGATTATGGCAAATTGAAAAATTAAGAAAAACGTACTAAATGCAACACAAAAACTAACTTCAGTTTAAGTTTAAATCAGTTTTAATGCAAAAAGATGCTGACAAAATAAGAGAAGCAGCAGGCCGCTAGGGTGGAGAAAAGAAGAGCTGTTCAGGAAGCAGCAAGCGCATCAACCTTTGAGCAAATGAATGCTAAACATACAGTCATTAATAAAGGCACACACCTGTGTATTTAATGTCCCACAATTCACTGAATGTCGAGACAAAAACCAAGCCATGAAGTCCAACACATATTCAGTAGAAATCTGCAAAAAAATTTTGGTGAAGCATTGTCAGGGCATGGGTATAAAACCATTTGTACATCTTTGAATTTTCCCAGGGTATGGTGACCTCAATAACTGTGAAATGGAAGAAGCTGGGAATTATCAGGGCTCTTTCTAAAGTTGGCTGTTTGGTCAAACTGAGTAACTGGACAAGAAGGGCCTTGATCAGGAAGATGGCCGAGAAAGTAATGGTCACTGTAACTCAGCTTCAGAAGTCCTTTGGTGAAATGGAAGAACCTTTCAGAAGGACAAGTGGCTATGAAAGCCATTCTTAAGTAAAAGGTATATGCCAGTTTATAGGACTCTTGGGGAATGATGAGACAAAAGTGAAACTCTTTGGGTAGAACACCAAACACTGAGTCTGGAAAAGACCAGGAGCTGCTCATCACCTGTCTATTACCATCTCTATGGTGAGGCACGGTGATGGCAGCCTCATGCTGTGGGGTGCTTCTCAACTGCAAGGGAGACTGTTCAGAATTAAGAGAAGGCTGAATGCAGCCAAATATAGAGAAGAAGAAAACTTGCGTCAGAGTGCATGCTAGAGTTCAGACTGGGGCAAGGGTTCACCTTTCAACATGACAATGACACGAAGCATACACTAGAGTGACTTTGGGACAATTCTCTGACTGTCCTTGAGTGGCCCAGTCAAATCTAGTCTTAAATCCCATAGAACATCTGTGGATCAACCTGAAGTTGGCAGTATACAGACATATCCTATCAGATCTAACTGAGCTTAAGAAGACGTGCCAGAAGAGTGGGATAAACTGCCAAGATTCAGGTGAGTAAAGCGGTAACTGCTGGCAAAGGGTCATCTACAAAGCACTGAATTAACATGAATGAGAGATTTCAGGTTTTGAATTTTAGTAACTATGCAATCTTTTCTGAAAGCACATTTTTACCTTGTCATTATGGGTTATTGAGTGTAGATTGATGGGCAAAAATGTATCCACTTAAAATTACAACAAAGTAAAGTGTACAGAAGGTAAAGAGGTCTGAGTACTTTCCAGATCCACTACACATTTAACAGTATGTTTAATTTTTATTTTATATAAAGTTACTGTATGAAAAAAAAATCAAAAAAAAGCTGGCGAAGTCAACTGAGTGTTTGTTGTTTCTGTTTTAAAAGAAGTCTCAAATGACATTGTTAAGTGACTTACTGAATGTTTTAATGACTTAAACTGAGCTCAGAGCCTTTAAAGCTCTCAATGTTGCATTTAACTTAATGTTTAATAAAATAACGCTCTGGAGAGATGATATAAGGCAAGTGATGTTTTTGAAGGGCTGCAGGGAGAGAAAAAAATGAGCAGCAAAACGGTATTTAAAATTAGGAGAGTCAAACATTGATTCTGCATGGAGCGCTGCAAATTACCATCAGGGTGCATCTAGCTGCAGTATTAAGCTCCTGGAGATAGTATGTTATCTATTGATGTACCGAATTGTTAGCAGCTAGTCAGTAAAAAGAAGAATAAATAATGATAGGATGTTATAACTCAAAGTAAGAGACTATCTGAAATGAGAAAGGCACATGAAGTTTCAATCCAAAATGACAAAGAGCATTTAAATTTTTGGTATAGGTTGCTTATTGATATCATTCTAAACTATAACCAATCACATTTACGCATTTCTGTAGCCAGCAGGGCAGTAATTGACATACTGCACATATTTTATAACAAACCTGCAAGTGCCACAGTGTGTCACCTATGCAATGCCAGCAGTACTTAGTGATGCCCTTTCACACTGCCAAACCAATGTGGCAAAGACAGACAAGCAAACTTCTTTTACTCCCAACTGGCAAAAATGTTCATGTCTGCACAGCTGTTAGAAATCCTGCCTGGTCCAATTTTATATCTGTGAGGATATGACAATAAATTGCTAGTTTTCCATGCATTAAAATTGTACTGCTTCAAAACTTGAAAGTTCAATCAGAAAACACCACAAGTTTGTTCATCACAAGAATCTTAATAAAACGACAAGTGGCTGTGTATCTGTGTGTCTATTTGGGTGCTAGGGCTAGGAAAAAACAATGTAAAACATCAACCATGATAACAAAAATAGCAAATAGGGTCTAAAAATAAGGAAATTGGTCTTATCAGCCTATTGTGTTGTCCAATGTAATACCCCAACATCAGCAGTGTGCTAGCAACTTTCTGGTGCCTGCTCGGGCTACATAAACAAGGTGTATAGGTATAATGCTAATGAATGATAACTTCATTTGGTGGGTCATGGATGAGTCAAAATAACAATAAATCGACAACATCAGGAAACCAATACCCCGACACAAATAGGTCTGAGTCACTTAGCCAGGCCATTGCAGTTCCAATCAACGGCACATTTTCCCACCAAAACAATTTGACTTTAATAGAGGTCAGTTTGACAAGTGAGGCTGACAGGCTCTGTCCAAAGACGAAAAGGCCACTGTGACGGACAGGGATCGAGTGTGTGGTATTATAAAACAAATGAACAATTTATGTATCAAATAAAAAAACACGTAGATAACATAGATTTTAACTCATCTTAAACTGGTAGCATGGCTAGTATCCTTACTAAAGTTAGGACTTGAAGTTGCTATTTGTGTGGAATTGTAAGCAGATTTGCATAGAGGCTGAATTTTTGTTTTTTGATATCTACAAATCACTAAGAAGTAGCATATAAAATTATGTGTACTTTGTTAATCTGCACAGATTGCAAAATCATATTTGTAACATCAGAAATGTTTGTTTCTTATTAGGTTGCCAGTAGTGTTTATTGGTGAAATTCACCAAAGCGTTTTTTTCTCAGCGAATACACTTTCTGGACCGGTGACCTTGTTTGCCGAATATTTTAAGGGAAATTTGCCTTGGACAGGCTTAGGTGAATATTTTTTTCCTAGTGCCCCATGATGCTTTGGGAGGCCAGTAAGGCATCCCAGAGCTATAGTAGTAATGCAGAGAACTTTCATGCAGGCCTAGTGCAACATCATTGCCATCTCAATCCGATCAGTACCCTGACTGGATTTCCATCCCGCATGTGTTAAAACAAAAAAAGTATTTTCAAATAAAGTATTTTCATTAGCTCAGTGTTTCTCAATCACTGAGTCACAACCAGTGTTTTGTGAATGGGTCACCAATTAAATTGGTAGCGCTGTGCAATATATTTCTAAGTGATGTTTTCACAAAGGGGTCAAGCTTTCTAATTATGCTTGTTTCACCAAAGAGAAACCCCACTTCCCATGGGTCACAATTGCATCACCTACTGGTAGATGTCAATGAAGTTAAAAAGGCAAAACTGAGTCACAGGACTATACAGATTAAGAAACACTGGCTGCCCAAAATGACAATATTATGATTACTACCGGCAGTTGTACAGAATAACATTGATCCCTGTGTGTGGGCAGTACAGCACCACATGGTTAATTTTCATGCATAATTAGCCATATGCCCAGCTACCATTTTATACAAACCTTAAAGGATTCCTCCCCCTCTCCCCTTCTTATGTCAGAATGAGGCCCCATTAAATAATGAAAATGAAAGATTTATTACAATTTACAAGGTATTTCTTTTTTCTTGATGGAAGAAAAAAGTACCAAGCTTCTGCACAAGAATTTGGGAAACTGCGCCCAGAACTGCGACTTCAAATAATGGAACAAGCCAGTCTATCACTGCCACTTTGTGGCATTGCCAATGTGTCCCCCAAGGTTGCAACTTTATAAGTGTAATGATCTATATTTTATTTGCACATTTCTAGTTGGTGGCATTCTGTTGAATTTTGTTTGTGGTTATCTTTCTGTCTGTGTCTTTTGTTGTTTGAGGTACAGTGCTACAGTAGTTAGCACTGATGTCTCACAGCTCAGATCATATTTCTGGATGCAGTAATCAGTCCAGCTTACTTCTCAGGGTCACTTTCACATTTCACCATTATAATCCACTCAAAACTAGTTCAATACAAACATTTTCATGATTTTGCTGAATATGTGTGTTTTTTTCAGAAGGAAGAATAATAGATTAACAAAGAGTGCACAGTCTTAGCAGTAGTGGTCTCTGTTCAACTAAACAAAAAACAATGGCAGGTTGCCAGCACAGGATAGCAAGTAAATGGATGAAACCAAGCATGTTTTCCCCCTTTAAGATAGAACAATCATTTCCTAGTGATCAAATTTAGCAGCAAGTTTCTGCCAAGGTTACGATGATCTGTAGTTGAGTTACAGAAAAGGTGTACCTAATTTCTCATTTTAGTTTTGGTGCCAAAAAAAAGTAGTTAACCCCTTGGAAGTTTTCACATTTTATTATTAGACAACATGGGGTCATGGTTGATTTTTGACAGTGATTAATAGAAAAGGACTCTTTACTTTCAAAGAAAAACAGATCTCTGAAAAGTGGCCGAAATTAGTTAATGACATGTAATCACATTGATTACATCTTACCTGAAGAAGGGGCCTGAGTTGCCTCGAAAGCTTGCATATTGTAATCTTTTTAGTTAGCCAATAAAAGGTGTCATTTTGCTTGACTTCTCACTACATTCATAATGGCTAACACAGTACAACACCCTAGTAGTCCATTACAAAAGAAAAATAAATAATTGCATAAATATTCATCCTCATCAGTAGTAGTAGATGCACCTTTAGCAGTCATGACAATGTTGAGTCTGTGTGCACAGGTCTCACTTTCAGCTTTTCACATCTGGACACTGACATTTTACTCCTTTCTTCTTTGCAGAACTGCTCAAGCTCTGTCAGGGAGAAAGGGGATCGCGAGTGAACAGCCTTTTTCTAGTCTAGCCACGCATTCTCAATTGGACTCTCAGTTTGCCACTCCAGGACAAAAACATTGCTGATTTTAAGACATTTCTGTGTAGATTTGGCTTTATGCTTGAGATCGTTATCTTTTCCGAAGGTGCAGGTTTTCTGCAAACTTACCTGCTGGATTTCTTTGTATTTTTCTGTATTCATTATATTTGCTACCCTCCCAAACCTTTCAGGGCC
The DNA here is from genome assembly GCF_016835505.1 of Polypterus senegalus. Classification (NCBI taxonomy): domain Eukaryota; kingdom Metazoa; phylum Chordata; class Cladistia; order Polypteriformes; family Polypteridae; genus Polypterus; species Polypterus senegalus. The sequence continues at coordinate 57,553,717 of NC_053162.1, read as the reverse complement.
TGCTGCAGTGAAGCATCCCCACAGCATGATGTTGCCACCACCAGGTTATATGGTGGGGATGGTGCATTTTTGATAATTTGCCATGTCTGGCATTTAGTCAGATAAAGAAAACGCCTGATTTTGGTCTCATCAGACCAAAGAACGTTTTTCCAGCTGACTTTCCGATGTAGTCTATCCAAGATGCCAGGTGTGTTTGTTGGCAATAACTTTCTTTTTGCCACTCTCCCCTGGAACTGTGACAAGTGAAGCAATATCCATCTCATAGGTGCATTGGCAACTTCACCTATCCAGATGTCTTCTTGCACAATCAGGCAGATTTGCAGTTTTGCCATACCCTTTCAATTTCTTAATGATTGATTTAATTGGACTCCAAGGGATATTCAGTATCTTGAACATTTTCTTAACTTTATCCCCTGACTTGTGCTTTTCAATCACCTTCACATGCCTGAAGTGATCTTTTTTTTCCATTGTACAGATAAGGTCACCATTCCGACTCACCACAAGTTGGACCTTCCAGAAAAGGTGCAACTCCAATCAATTAAAACATTTAACTACGGACAGGTGATGTCCTTTGAACTAATTTTGTGATTGGCTGCACCAGTGATGATTTAGGTGTGTTTTAATAGGGGTGAATGCTTATGCAATTGAGTATTTTGTGTTTTATATTTGTAATTAAATTAGAACACTTTGCAGAGATCTGTTGTCACTTCAAGGCCAACATTAAATCCACTGGAATTCAATACGGTATAACAATAAAATGGGGAAACTTCCAAAGGGATGAATACTTTTTATAAGCACTGTACATTCTCAAACTCATAAAAGCATCACTTTTTATGTAAACGCCAATAGGAGTAAATTGATATCTCTAATACAAACATGGATAGGCAATGGCACACCCCCTTATCATTTTGTTAGATTTCCAGCTGGACACTTCCTTCTGTGTGAAGTTTCATCTCCTCGTAGTCATCAGGATTTCATCCAGGGCTTCAGACCTCCTCCCACAATCCAAGAGTATGCTGTTTAATGATTAGTGGTGCTGAACTAGCAGTGTAAGAAAGGATGGGAGTGCAATGAACTGGCATGCTCACCGGATTCACTTCCAGCCTTGTCTTCTTTGTGCATAAACATACTGTTGATAAATGCTACAATAAAAATCCCCTTTTTTCTTTATTGCCAATCCATTATTTAATGCCAATATCTCTGCTGTCTTGCTCGCCTTAGAATTTTAAGTAAGGGCTGTCAAGGTGCACCAATTAGTTTGTTACTGCTATGTAACAGGACATTAATAAACACCATGTTTATTCTCATTGAGACACACAAAGCACCCAGTACAGAATTTTAGACTCGAGGCTGCCTATAATGCGTCTGTTAGTCCCTTATTTCTGTGTGGCCAGACCTTATCACTGGCTTTCTTTGTGTTAGATAACATTAAAGGACTAATACCTGTAGATGCATTATAGCATGCCATTAAAGCCACTATTCTAAACTGTTACCTAATAGCTTTTATTTTTCTAGTTTTTATGAAGAGACAGATTAATTTTGTTTACATACTTAATTCAGGTCTAAAAAAGCTAAGATATATAAAAAAAAAAAATCTTGGATTCAAGTAGAATATTTTGAACTTTACTGAGTGGTTACTTACTGAACAGACAGCAACTGTCATTAGACCCACAGGGACTCCACAGATCCATCTGCTAACATATTATCGAGGACAGATTCATGATGGAAGACTGCAGAGTGAGAGGAAAAAATGGAGAAGAGGGAGGAGATTTTTAACTAAAACTTAAAACACCTTAAGGTTTAACAGGAATCTGAAATTGTGAATGTGACGATAGCATGAACACTTTACTAGACTGAACTAGGTCAATTTGGAATTTAACACACTACGAAGGGCAATTCAGTATTTGTTTTGTCAGAAGAGGATTAAAATGTTTGAAGATACAGCATATCCATTATCATTAAGTGCACTCCAATGGCAATATTGCCAGATGGTAAAACAACCAACAAGCAGACTTCAAAGAGAATTGTTAATTAGGGGATAAACCATAGCATGTTGTCCAGCAAGGCAGCTCTTAGCTGATGGCTACATGTGTTTTGTCTTCAAATTGTTCAGTTATCGTGCTGAGTGTTCCGGAATAGTTTATTAATACAAGAGCACCATTATTGTTACTCTATTTGAAAATAATAATTGGCAATAGAGTAACATCTCTATTAATAGACAACACACATTTTGTATAGACTGTTTGTTCAGCCTGTGGAAGACGTTCAGTTTTCTTTTCCTTTACAGTTCAGTGATTTTTTTTAGCTTGAAAGCCTATTTTTGTGCAGTTCTCTCAAATGCAACTATAAGAATCGAGTACATCTGACATGCACACTCATGTGCCTCCTGTGTTGTTTTAAAAGTGAGACAAAATTGCCTGCCATTTATAACTTTCTCAACTGGTAGGAAACAAAAAAGCAAAAGAGATAGCATGCCAGCACTGCAGTTATTTCTAATGAGAGTCTGAGATGAGCTCTTGTGTTCCACTATCACATTTTTTCTTTTTTTTTAATATTTTGTTTCATTTCAAAATAACGGTTTATATTTGGCATCACTGTAATGTAGTGAATGCATGCAGCCAAATCCATGCTTGTTCTTGCTAGTGGATCAGTAGAAAACATAATTAAAAAATATGTAGCGTACTCTCAAGAGGGAATAACATTGACTCTCATACATTTTGACATTCAGAAGTACATTTTGTTGTACGTGAAGTAGTAATCCAGCATCTACACAGACAAACACAGGGCAAATTCGACAAAATGCCTCATTAAACCAAGCTTTAGTGTCATGTTATAATGATCTACGGCCATCATCCACACAATCAGGGCTGAGGGAATATTTTAATTACTACTTAAATTAACACAGATATGTATGAGACCGGTACAGTACAGAAGCAGGGCTAGCACAATGGCGTCACAGTTTAAGACCACATCATTAACCAAAGAGTTTCATAATTTATTTCTTCCCCAAAAGCTTCAGGGATCCCACTTGCATGTTATTTTGGTGCCTTTTTTTTACCAAAGTAAGAAAAAATGTAATCATTTAGTCTGTTTTTATTCTGTGGTAATGACTGAGTGAAATGTTTCATTTTCTGTTATGTTTCTGTGATGCCTGTGATACGTTATTACAGACTGCTTGGCTTTGTCTCTTACTGTAACCTTCCCCTTCCCACCTCTTAACTCTTCTTCATTTCTACATCGATGTATATGGAAATGCAGACTTCTTTGTGACCTTCCCTATTGCCAGTCTGTAAAGGGAATGATGCATAATTATATAAGAAAAGTGAACACTAATGTTTAAGGAATTTAACAGCCACGTTAGGTGAAAGATGTTGGAAAAAATTCACACTGTACAGAAAGCATGGAGCAATTCAACTGTATTAGAAGTGTGTCTCTAATTTTTGCAGTTCACATTTCACTAAAAATCAATTCTTTGCTACATTAGTGAAAAAGAAATTTGAATTTAACAGTAGCATAAACAAATATTTGAAAGGGTAACTTTGTGTTTAAACTGGCAGGCTAACAAGAAGATTACAGTGAGGGTGACAACATAATTATAATCACTGCATGAATCCTCATAAACATATAAAATCCCTTAAAAAACCTAATATAATCAGTTGTTGAAGTAGAAAAAGGCAGGACTCCATGTGTTTTGGCTTCTTCAGTTAAGGTCCCTATTGTGCATACTGTATATAGGCTTGGTGATGGTGAGATTTTAGATAAGGAATTGTGGCTCTGTGGTGGGCTGGTGCCCTACCCGGGGTTTGTTTCCTGCCTTGCACCCTGTGTTGGCTGGGATTGGCTCCAGCAGACCCCAATGACCCTATAGTTAGGATATAGCGGGTTGGATAATGGATGAATGGATGAATTGTGGCTGGGCTCCCCTCACTATAATTTCTGCTGGTTAACACGTGTGGCATTATAGTACCAACAGTTTTACTTTGAGGAGTAAAATGTAGAAGTGCTGGTACTGCAAACTGGTGAGTACTGGCTGACTTCAAACACTGCCACCATGCAGGAACAACATCCCAGTACAGAGTTGCAGACAGTACTGACCACTTCAATCACTAAATACAATTACAAGATTAAATGAAATCAAAATATAATGATTATCTTTGAACACTTACCTACAAATCCTTTTTACTCTGTCCTAGTCTGCTTATGCAAAGAATGCAATATCACCATCCAATCAATGCACAACATCAGAGTACTCCCAGCGAGAGATTGCAAAACTTTCTTAGCATGGCAGGTGCAAATGTAAAAAGGAAAATCAGTCAAGGAAAATGTGGTGGTAAACAACAGGGGATGATATTTGCAGAGTTGTAATGTACATTTCCATGCAAGCCCACTTAATAAATGATTATACTTAGTTTTTAGAAATACAGTCAAAGTGAAGAGTTGTAGTCCTGTTGCAGTTGATCATTCAAATTTATGTTGACATGTTTTTACTTTCTATAGGCAAAGGTTAATGATTATTTTTATTATGATTGTTATTGCTATTGCTGGACTATTTTTCGTCATAGCCCAAAATTTTAAAGACAAAATCAGAGTCCGTGCCCAACTTGCATGTTTCAGAAAAGCGACTGGATACTTGGCTTGGGCAAAAACAAGACAAAGAGAGGAGATGATAGGATTAACTCTCTTTTATTACATGATGATTCAACCAGAGAGATGGGAATTTGTCATGAGATGGCAAAAGTGACTGAATTGTGTCTGACAGAATATTTTGTGCACTCAGAAGGGATAACAAATAACCCCACAGTCACTCATTTGAAAAAGTTGAGAGGCTGGAAATAAACATTCCTGAAAGTTTCGATTTAATAAATTAACTCCTGGTTTTGATTCTTGGTTGGCCAAGTGCCTTTTTAGGGATCACAAGAGGCAATGTCTCCACTACTGGCTTTGTTTTCTTTGAGGGACGTCTGTGGTTTTCTGCTTACAGCAATAAGCAATACAAGTAGTTAAGCCTTAAGTGACCACCCAGACATACAAAACCACACAAACTAATCAAGTCTGAATGTACAAATATAAGGCAAAAGGCATTAAAACAAGCACAAACTAGAAAGAAAAATAATGAAAACCATGAGAGACCAAAAGACTAAAATAATGACAGTCTCAGAGGGACTTCAAATCTTGATACAGAGCTGCAGCCAAAGCACGGGTGGTTGATTACTGATGAACATCAGGTGTGCAAAGTTGTCACAGCAGCCAATTAAAAGCAATCTGCAACATAACTGGTCTGCTGGAGATCTGTTTTCAAATTTTTGAGTTTTTCCGTTGCAACAAAACCCACCACTGACACTGGCCTAACAAACAAGTCAGATGCATTACACAGGGCTCTAATTTTGAAAGATAATGTCTAAAATGAAAGTTCTTAATATGTACATATACTTTTTACAAAACATATAACTAGAAAATCATTTTATAATAAGAACAGTAATACTTTGTTTTTTCTGTCCTCCCTGGCCATCGGACCTTACTATTATTCTATGTTAATTAGTGTTCTCTTATTTTCATTCTTATTTATTTTGTCTTTTTTCTCTTTCTTCATCATGTAAAGCACTTTGAGCTGCATTATCTGTAGGAAAATGTGCTATATAAATAAATGTTGTTGTTGTTTTCACTGCTTATCAAAACATTAGAACAATTTTGACAAGAATCTATCATTAGAAAATGCTCAACAATTCCACTCACCTAGATTTCCTAAAATAACATCAAGTCAAATTTTGAAGGTCCCCCAAAGTACTACTATACATACTGTATGGTCCTCTGTGTGAAGAAAAATAACATTGTCTATTCACTCCGTTTCACTATGCAACATGTTTTCTGCACACCCAGACTTCTGGGAATCAGTTTCCAAAAGTATAATTTCTTCCCCAAAAACCCCAATCACAAGATTATCCAATTTATCTTTTTACATCATTTATATATCACCCCTTATAAATGTTATGCCATGGGTTTGGCTAATAACCTTTACTGTCACTATTGTCCTGCAAATACCCCAGGTACCTTTTTATATATGTTCTAAGAGTGTAGGGCGGAGTGGGGGCTCTGAGGCTGAAGATCTGCGCCGACAATTGAAAGGCTACCGGCTTGAATCCTACAAACGCAAGGAGTGACTCTACTCCCTGGGCCCTTGAGCAAGACACTTAAACTGCAATTGCTTTGTCCTTGGTAAGACATTAACCTGCATTGAACTCTGCAGGCAGGTCCTCTAACTTAAAGGGAAAAGTTGGGAGCTCGTGGCAGGACTGGCACTCCAGCCACTGTAAAAAAAACACACACACACACTGTTTCAAGTGTGTTGCTGAGGTGTCACCCATTGCACAACTGAACTTGGGTCCCAAACTGGGCAGTTTGTTGCATGGTGGGAGTGGCAATGTGCTGAATCAGCGGATGCTCCAAACCTCTCTCCAAGAATGTCCTCTAGTATTTTCTACAATTTGGTCTTCTATGGCCAACTTTCTGCCTTTTATTCTGCCTCTCCAAACGCATCTTCTACCTCAGAAATTTCTCTTATAAGACTTCTCTACTCTTTCTCTCAGTTCCACCCACTGGAATTTGTGCTCTCTCAGACCAATTGCTGCTAAGATAGCCCTAGCGTCTTGCTGGAAATCTCAGAACTCTCTTTATTTCTCATGTCGGAAATGCTCTTGTTTTTCAAATTTGTTCTTCTTTTACTTGCCATCTTTTCTAAATAGCATTCTGCGGGGATGGGACCCAACAAAGGGATCTTTTATCCTATTTTATAATCCTTCTTCACAACTGTTGATTATAATTTATGACTTATTGTCATTTGCTTTTCATTGTTGTTGTTGTTATCCATTTTAATAAATAAACTACTCAAAAAAATTAAAGGAACATTTTGGAAACACATCAGATCTCAATGGGAAAAAAAATCCTGCTGGATATCTATACTGATATGGACTGCATAATGTGTTAGGAATGAAAGGATGCCACATCATTTGATGGAAATGAAAATTATCAACCTATAGAGGGCTGATTTCAAAGAAACCCCGAAAATCAACGTGAAAAAATGATGCGGCAGGCAAGTCAATTTTGCCAAAATTTAATTGCGCCAACTCTAAATCGTACTCAGTGGTTTGTATGGCCCCGATGTGCTTATATGCCTGACAAACAATGTCAAGGGATCATGCTCCTAATGAGACGTCGGATTGTGTCCTGGGGAATCTACCACCAGATCTGGACCAGGACATCACTGAGCTTCTGGACAGCCTGAGGTGCAACCTGACGGCGTCGGATGGACTGAAACATAATTTCCCAGAGGTGTTCTATTGGATTTAGGTCAGGCAAGCATGGGGGCCAATCAATGGTATCAGTTCCTTCATCCTCCAGGAACTGCCTGTATACTCTCTCCACATGAGGCCAGGCATTGTCGTGCACCAGGAGGAACCCGATACCTACTGCACCAGCACAGGGTCTGACAATGGGTCCAAGGATTTCATCCTGATACCTATTGGCAGTCAAGGTGCTGTTGTCTAGCCCATAGAGGTCTGTGTGTCCCTCCATGGATGTGGAAATCTACCTTGCTTATTTTTGTTGTAGAACCCTTTTTAAAATAAAAGCTAGGATATACAGTACTAGCTAAATTTTCTTTAATTGTCACTACTTCAATCATGTAACCTCTTATTCCTCATTTTTTAAAACTGAAAATATTGAATATATTCAGTCTTTCCTCACAGTTCATACCTCACAGTCCCACTATCATCCTGGTCACTCTTCTCTGGACCTTCTCTAGCACTATCCTTTTTTTGTAATACCAAGGCCACAACTGCACACAGTACATATGTCAGGTGATGTGACGTTCTTTGTTTGTTCTGAAAGCCTCAGTAAAGGAATCAGTGTGAGGCAGGTGACTTTGATTTATTAACAAACATGAAACAGAACATTTACAAAAGATGATTGTCTCTATCACTCCCAATTGTAATCTGCTGTTTTGCTCCCCCTGTTGTTCATATAATTACATTACCTATCTGGTTCATAACAACTTTATTTAAAGTTAAAATTCACAATATACTACAGTTGAGGCCTCACTAGTCCTTTCCATACAGCACCTTAAGTATGGCCTCACATGACTGGTACTCCACAAATTGCACTATTTAACCTTCACTTGAACTCTTTGCATCCTGCTATATAAGCTAACTTATATTTCATCTATTTCATCATAATCACTTTCTACACTGATATAAATAGTGAAGAGTCTACAAAGACTTTTCAATCTTTCTCATAAGATATACTTTCAAGTTTCAAGTTACAAGAAGAGCTTATGGATGTTGCTGTTCAGTCTCCTTTCTCTTAGCTCTTTATAGAGCTGCCAAGAATTTAGCTGTTTAGGATCACAATATAATCAGTGCATATAGTACATATAAACATATTTGGAGATAACTACTACAGGTTTATTGTATTTTTAGCTTAACTGGCCACATATGGGTGATTATGGTTGTGTGTAATATTGTGCCCTGAAATGGACCAGAATTTTGTTCCACTTCATGCACAAGGCTGTCCTGTGTTGCCTAACTAGACCTGGATAATTGAAGACATTAAGTTATGACTGAGTGCAAAGTAATCTCGACTCCTCTGTATTTGACAACTTTAGATTTATTTCTAACCTGCCTTTCTAAGGAAAATTCTAGTAAAAACAGTTTTTCAGAATTAGATAATTACTTGAATAAACATTCTGTTCTTGATAAGTTGCAGTCAGGTTTTAGAACAAATCATGGCAACTGCATTGGTTAAAGAATTAAATGATTCTCTTTGACCTGAGTGCACCGCAGAGCTGTCTTAATGTATGGGCACAGTGGGCACTGGTTGAAGACCCCAGGAGCAGAGGCGCCCATGATGTTTCTGATGTCTATGTATGTTTCTGTCTTGCTATCAAAAGATGCTGTTAAGACAGCCCTGGTGCACCATTTGAAACCATAGACCACAGCATTCTTATAAATCACCTTAGCCAATGGTTGGGTCTCTCTGTTATTGACTTAAATTGGTTTATAGTAGGTAGAACATTCTTTATTAGATTTGGAGGTTGTAGTTTTGGGGTCCATGACATTGTTCATGGAGTACTAGACAGATTTATTCTGAGTCTGCTGTTATTTTAAATTTACATTCCCCTATTAGCCCAGAGCCTTAAGACCCTGAAGCTTTAGGCCCTGTAATCCAATCTTGCATTTCTGAATGGATGAGTAGTAATTTCTGTAATATAATAATACAAAAACAGAAATGTAAGTTGTTGGTAAAATTAGAAATAGAGAAGATCTTAGAAATAAACTTTGATCCTTTAGCATTAAAAGTCAAGGCTGAAGTAAAGAATTTGGCTTTAATCATGGACTCTGACTTTAATTGAAATTGCTAAATAACCATATTACTTGAAATACATTTTTAAGGAACACTAAACTGCTTTTAACATTGCAAATTACTTAAAAATCGACAGCAGGTAGCAGTTAGAATGCAGTAGCAAGAATCTTAAACAGAGAAAGAAAATGTCAGCATATCTCACCCATTCTACCATCATTACTTTGGTAACCCGTGTCCTTTAAAATGGGTTTTAAAAGACTACTATTGATACAAAAAAATTTAAATAATCTAGCTGCTTCCTATATTTTGCAGTGCCTGCGCCCCTACATCCCAAGTCATAACTTTAGATCCTCTAATGGTGGTTGCTTATTATTCAAAGAGCTAAATATAAAAGAAGTGGTGAGGCAGCCTTTTGCCACTGTGCACCAAAAATCTGGAATAATTCACCAATAGAAATGCAGGATATTTTAAAACATTCCTAAAAAAACACTTTTTAAATTGGGCTTCTTCATAGCTGCATTTTAGTTCTACTGCTGGTAGATTACACATACATAAGGGAACATTTATTGGGCAGACTGTAGTTTGTGAGACTCAAGGACTGTGTTTATGATACAAATCTATCTGAGGAACACTGGAGCACCACAAGAAACACTCCTGTCTCCTTTTCTCTTATAACACCAGGTCATGTCACTTGCAGAAATTCTCTGATACATCTTCACTTATGGGGTGTATTGATAAGGGTAATGAGACCAAGTTTAGGGTTAGGATCTCAGGTGGAGAATTTTGTTTCTTGTTGCAGAAAGAATTTTCTGCAATTTAACATCAGCAAAACAGTGGAACTAGTTATTGACTTTTGTCTCCACAATTCAGGGAGTGGAAACAGAGGTGGTGCATAGCTGCAAGTACTTGGGGTCCACATCAATGACAGGTAGGTCTGGTCTCTTAACACATAATAACTACTGTATGTAAGAAAGCTTTAATTACCATCTTTCCTAGGCAAAATAAGGACTTATTACAATGTGTATTATACAGACCAATCTCACTTTTGAATAATGATTTAAACATACTCTCCAAAGTCCTAGCTAGAAGGATTGAGAAAGTGCTTCCTTCTGCAATATCACAAGGCTAACCTGGATTTATTAAAGGCAGGCACTTAGCTTCCAGTCTTCGACGCCTGTTTAATGTTTTATACTCACCCACAAAGTCAAACACCCCAGAGGTATTATTATCATTGGATGCAGAAAAAGCATTTGATATGGTTGAATGGAACTACCTTTTCACCATATTGGAGAAATTTGGGTTTGACCCGAACATTTGTGAATGGATCAAACTACTGTATACCAGTCCAGAAGCTTCAGTTTGTATTAACAACATTAACTCAGATTAGTTCAAACTGGAACATGGTCTTAGACAAGGATATCCCTTGTCACCACTTCTGTTTGCAATTGCCATTGAGCTACTGGTGCTCACTGTTGAAATGCTTATGAGATAAAGGGGATTATCAGAGAAGGACTTGAGCATAAACTTTCTCTATATACAGATGATATGGTACTGTATATATCAGATCCACAAAAATCTGTACATGTAGTTCTAACAGCACTAACAGAATTTCAAAAGATTTCTGGTCTCAGAATTAATTTGAACAAAAGTGTGCTGTTGCCAGTGAATTCTCAAGCATACAAATTAGATTGGACACCTTCCCTTTAATCATTGCAAATCAGTTTAAATACCTAGGGGTAAACATCACAAATAAACATAAAACTGTTTATCAACAAAATTTTACTGTCTACACGGAAAAAAATAAGTAAGACTTGCATAGATGGTCTACACCTCGTCTCACTTTAGCCGGAAGAATTAACATTGTCAAGAAGAATATCCTTCCTAAGCTTCTCTTTCTGTTTCAAAACATTCCAATATACATCAATAAAGCATTTTTTAAGAGATTAGATTCAACCATAACCTCATTTATTTGGAATTCAAAACATCCACTTATCCAAAGAGCGACCCTACAAAGACCTAAGGAAGAAGGTAGCATGGCATTACCTAATTGTCAGTTTTACTACTGGGCTGCGAATATACAAGCTATAAAAATCTGAACATTGACACAAACAGATGAACAGACACAGGTTTGGTCTGCAATAGAAATAAATTCCTACAGTACTTATTCATATTCCCCAATCACCTCCCACCTACCTCTATTCCAGAAGAAATATTGATCAGTCCTGAGGACTCAGACAGCATTTCCGTAATATATAAAAACATTTTAAAGCCCATCCATTTCAAAGATCCCAGAGTACAGTGGGAAAAGAATCTCTCACTCAACATCTCAGAAAAGGAGTGGAAGGTAGCAATGCATAGAATTCACTCGAGCTTTATATGCATAAAGCATACAATTATCCAACTTAAAATTATATATCGCGCGCATCTGTCTTGTTTAAAATTGTCCAAAATGTTTCCAGGGTAGGATCCAACCTGCGAACGCTGCAGTCAAGTTCCAGCCTCACTAGGTCACATGTTCTGGTCGCACACCAAATTAACATAATTCTGGGCCAAAATTTTTAAATGCCTATCAGACAGCCTTGGTGTCACAATCCATCTTAACCCATTAACAGCTGTGTTTGGTGGGCTCACAGATGGGCTTAAAGTGGAGAAGGACAAACAAACTGTGATTGCCTTTACTACACCATTGACACGTAGACTTATCTTGCTCAGCTGGAAGAATCCTAACTCACTGCTTTTAAGTCAGTGGGTGACTGATGTCATATACTATTTGAAATTGGAAAAAATCAAATTCTCACTTAGAGGATCTGTACAAAAATATTTCAAAACCTGCAAGGATCTGATCAATACAATTTTAGAATAAGCATTTAAAGCATTGAGGAAGCGGATTCTCTCCCCTCTTTTTTATTCTATTTATTTTTATTCATTTATTTATGTACACATTTTTACTACTATTAAAGTTTTACTCTGCTGACCTAGCTCTCTTTCTCATGAGGGAGGGGGGTTTCTATTTGGTTTGAACTTAGTTTTGTTAAATTTGATCTACTTGTATGGAATGTTATTTGATTTTAATAAAATTAATAAAATGTTTAAAAAAGAAAGGGCAGAACAGGCTCTTTTTCTTCGGAGACTGTAATCTTTAAATTTTGGTAGTAATGTCCTTCACACCTTCTAAAAATCTGTGATGGCCTGTGTAATTTCTAAACTATGGTGTGCCAGGCTGGTAAAAACATCGAGAGAGGCCAACTGAATTAACAAGCTAATTAAATGAGCAGGCTCAGTTATAGGACGCACTTTGGACCCCTAAGAGGTAGTAGCGGAGGAGAGAATGAAAACAAAACTGAATGCCATTATGAACAATGCTGCCCATTCTTCAGCAGAAGCGTGTCAAGAAACACTACTGGGGCTCCTTTATATCAATGGTGTCGCTGTGACTGTAACAGCCAAGTCAAAAGTTTTCTTTTCTTTGTTTTTAGACATTCTGGTGTGTGTTCAGTAACCTTACATCTTCTATAGCAATTTGCTTATTATTCCAAGAGACAAGCATAAAAGAAGTCGTGAGTGATGCTGTTATGCACCAAACATCTGGAATACTTTACCAGACTAACACTGTGGAACATTAAAAAAAATGTGACATTTGACTTTTTCGTAGCTGCATTTTAGTTCCATTTCTAACCAAGATATGTAGAGAATTATCATATTCTTCATGGATTTGCAATCATTTTTACTGTCTACTGTCTTCTGTTTTCTTTTTCACTTTTTTGGGCCATCACCATCTGATAAAAGTATGTGCACCCACCAGTGATGTTGGAATGTAAGCAGATGCTCCAACTGTCAACTAAAGCCACTGCATCACATCTTCTAAGATGAAGCTTAAAAAGCAATAAAGAAGTACTTAAGTACTTTCATGTTAAGTAGAATGCCCAGTGAGCACTGGGTGGTCTTTTGGATAGATTTTGTTTTTTTTCTCCAGCTTTGCATCCTTCGGGTTTTTAATATATTTTTGTCCTCCCAGTTGTCTGACCATACCATCAGACTTATATTTAGAGACTTAAAAACAAATCTATATAAAAGGGCTCTAATTTTTCTATTACTTGTACTTGCTTGCTAAGTTATGTAATTGTGTAATGATGTGCCGGTATTCTTCTGTATTATTTTTTATATTTATTCCTTCTTGTTCTTATCTTTTTCTAATTTGTATTTCTTTTCTTATACCTTTTTCTTTGACAATTTATAACACACTTTGAGCTACATCTTGTGGTAGTAGGTGAGTCTACCATCCGATGGACTAGCCCCTTGTTCTGCCTTAGTTTCTACTAAGCATTTCTTCTTCTCCTCAGCTTCTGTTCCTCATTACCCTATAACTTACTGGATTGAGCAGTTTTAAAAAATGGTTAGATGGGTGATCCCTATTCACTCATGTGAGTTTTTCAGCAACATTAAAGTGTCTAAGATAATGTCCTATGCTTTGAAATAATAGTAAAAATCAGCTTTCATTAAACTCATATCTGTTAAAATGAGTACAGTGGCACTCAGAGACATCTGATCTCCCCGTCCATGACTTTACAATATGTATATCTATTTTTAAATGAATAATAAAAATCTCCAATCAGAAACTTTAATAACTTTTATAATTAAAATATGGAACATCAAGACTCCTTCATCTATCAGGCTCTTTTCCCCTTTGCTAGAAAACAAGTCTAGTAATTTCATATCCAAATGACAGATAAAAGGCCTGGTTTTGTGTGGCACTGCACATTATCATGAGTGAACAGAAGGATTTTAAAAGATAACTTCTAGTGTAAAGACTCCAGAGGGAAGCAGTAGAAATGTAACTGCGGCAGCGCCTAGAGTGGAGAGAAAAACCATTAACACCTGCTGTAGGAAACTCTCAGTGTGAAGTGGCAATACAAGGTTTAATTCATTCAGATCTGTCAGAAAATGGTACATTACCCTACCAGTGGGAGCGATGTCAGAGAAATTCACAGGGCTCTGCGGGATTTAACAACAACAGAGACATTTCACAAGAGAACAACATTTTCTAGCGCGTTTTGGCACTTATTTCTGTCTCTTTTATACTTTAAAAGCAGTACTGAGCAGAATTAGACTACTTTTTGTATACTTCAGGAACAAAAGTTTTAATTGTTATTCCTTCATCTTTATATATAATTTACAGCTGGCAAATGCGATCATGCATGAAGGCTTTTTACCTGAAGAATCCAAATGATACATCTTACAAATAAGAGGCAATTTATCCTTTATGTGTTCTTTAGAAATGCTTTTTTGACTTTGACCTCTTTATATGTTGTTAAGAGGGCAACACTAGATGGGAATAAGGAATGATACAAAGCCAAATTATCAAAATTGTGATTTGTTAATGTAAAAGACAAAAGGGACGGGTGATCAAAGGGGGAACACAAAGCTTTCAAAAGTAAACAAACTGGATCTGACTAAACAGGATTGAAGCTCTTCCTATGAGGTGTTGCCCACTTGCCCACCATCCAATACCTGCATGACAAGCATTGGTCTCTTTATACTATTGCCTACCAGTTCATCCTTTACCCTAATTTATTTTCCAGCTCCAAGCTTAGGGCTCCACTGGCCTTTAAACCCCCAACATAGAGTTACATTTAGAGTCAGGGATATTCCAACTACTACATGGGATGGCTGATTACATGTAGGTCTGTGTTTGTTTATATGGTCTAGGTAATGAACAAACAATATTTAGACCTCAAAAAAACGGTATATGTCTAGATGTCTGGCCAAACTATTGTTAATCACCTAAGATCAACATCACCTTCCACTTTAACTGGTATGGCCAGTAATGAGTCCATCTCTGACCATCAGTATGGGTTGTCCATACCTGAAGACCCAAATGACAAGGCAACCGAGAAAGCTACAAATAGGAAACCCCACAGGACCAGATGGTGTCAGTCCTTGAGTTTTTCTGGCATCTGTGGTTGACTCATATTCCTATTTAGTCTGTCAATAAGACTCCAGAAAGGGCTACTGCTCTGGAAAACATCCTGCATTGTAAAGCAGGTGCCTCTTAACCTAATGACTACAGATCAGTGACCTTTACGTCCCACATCAAGAAGACCCTCGAGAGGTTGGTCTTAGAGTATTGGAGTCCTAATGTGAAAGGCTACTTGAACCCACTTCAGTTTAGCTATCAGGCAAAAATTGGAGTGGAAGATGCCACCACCATCTGATCAATTGACAATATCAGTCAAGGAATTTCACATCAAATTATTAAAAATAAAAAGAGGAAGAACTAAAATAAATAGTTTCAGACTGGTACAACCAGACATTGGTAGAATTTTCAGCAGATAGCTCAAAGATATAAACATGTGCCTGCAACTGTCACATTCAACACTTCCATCCTTCCCACAACCTATTTGTGTGCTGCAAGCCCAGGCGCCTTGGGATTCAGTCCAAGCACTCTTACCCAAAGTGGAGCAGCTGCTTTAAAGGACTTGTAAGAAGCTGGGCATCAAGACACATGAAGAGGACTGATCATTATTGTTAATGCGGAAGCCGCAGTACGCTTCACTCATGAGGTACTGTGTAGCCAATGATACTTCACGCCCAGTATTAATTGCCTGTTCAGTTTGCAGTCACTCTAAAAAATGGGTCAGCAGCTCTGATGAATTGGACTGTTTTAGCAATTCCTTGTATGCCTAGCTGCTTCAAAAGATAAAAACAGTGAGAAGATTTGTCTTACAATTTCTCTTTGTGTCAAGTTTAATTGACTTTATTATGAAATTTTTTGATTTACATATCTATGTATTTCTATAAACCAATTTAGTGATAATTTGAATAAAGGGCTTCTGTTACAGAAGTTAATAGAGTGCTTTACTGCAAGCCAATCTTTTTGTGCTTTGTACATCATGTATACTTATATTGATAAATGCATTTTTTAGGGACAAAAGACAAGTGGCAAGGCTACCAGCTGATGACAGAGGACAGAGCTGATTTGGACATTAAACATCTAGATGTCAGGGGGAACAGCAGTGGCAACAGGAATTGATCCTGCACATGCCAGTTTGGGAACCTGAATGCTGGTGGGGTAGAGTATTGTACACCTTGTATGTGTACTGCATTCTCAAGATCAAAGTCAAAGTGAACTTTATTTGTCATCTCAACCATATACAAGTATACAGACAGACGAAATTGCGAAGCTCAGGGTCCACAGTGTAACAACATGACGTGCAAATAATAAATTAAAAATAGAATTCAAAATTACATCTGGAAAGTATTCACAGCACATCACTTTTTCCACATTTTGTTATGTTACAGCCTTATTCCAAAATGGATTAAATTCATTTTTTTCCTCAGAATTCTACACACAACACCCCATAATGACAATGTGAAAAAAGTTTACTGGAGTTATTTGCAAATTTAAAATTAAAACACAAACAAGACAAGACATTGTGCAAAGACAAGACAAAGAAGTAGCAGCAATACTGACTTGTAGTTAGCAATATGAACAATGATGTAATGTATGGTATTTGCAATCAGATACATAAATATAGTCAATAGATATGTAATATAATAAATCAATAATAAATAATAGATATAGATAATACAGAAATTATCAGTGTATGATACTAGTTGTTTAAGACATGTGCAAACAATGACAGGTCAGAATGTTTCACAGCAGAAGGATGTCAAGAGTGTCAAAATGCTTAAAGGTCAGTATGAGATTTTCAGTTCTTTTTCTACATGCACACTAGTCTTTGCAGGAAAGTGGCTTGCATGTATAAAAGTTCTTTTTTTGGGGTGGTTAAAGCCTTGTGGAAGATCCCAGGAGGCAACATGGTGATAAGGAGTCTGACAGCTTGGGGGTAAAAACTCTCCTGCATCCTCGCAGTTCTGGCTTTGATGCTGCAGTATCTTCTCTTGGATGACAGAAGTGTGAAAAGTCCATGTGAGGGGTGTAAGGGGTCCTACATAATGCTGCAGGCCTTGCGGGCACTGCGTTTGTAAAATATGTCTTGTAGTGAAGGGAGAGGCACCCCAATAATGTTCTCTGCTGTCTTCACTAACCTTTGCAGGTGCTTGCGGTCGGATATGTTGCAGTTGCCATACCAGACGGTGATGCAGCTGGTCAGAACACTCTAAATGGTGCCTCTGTAGAACATGGTGAAGATGGAAGGGGGAAGACTTGTTGGCTTCAGCCACCTCAGGAAGAAAGGGGCAACAGCAACAGCACGACAGTGAAGGGTTTGAGGCCTGGATGGAAGCATGCAATGCTCCACCTGAATGATAGGAAACAGGAACCAGTTATTATCATTATAATTTACCATTGACTAGAAATAACTAGGTAAGAATGGGGCTATCAGAGGTGGCCACACTTCCTAGCCACCAGAGGACACAAAGTGCCACGAGTGGGGACTTTTCTGGGGGTTGGGGCTTTGGTGTGGTATTACAGTGGGTAAGCCACCTCACCTGACAGACAGGCGTTCAAACTTGGGGACGCACAGATGAAAACCAAACTTTATCTGTTTATTTTGTGAGTTTTGTTTTGCCTGTTATAGGTGCCCTATACATATTTATATAAACAATATAAGATAAGTAGCTTTAAAGTGTTGCAATACCAGCAGATAACACCATTTATGGCAAACGGAAAAAGAAAGGTGACGTAATTACCCATTTTTACATAGTTTGGAAAAGACACATCGATAGGTAAATCTATTTCTTCTTTGTTAGCCAGAATTGTATTTTGTTTATTCCACTTCTCTACTTCCATTTCCAATCATTTATTTTTGAAATGTAAGAATTATTGATGAAAAGTCCTACATAACAAAAGCATCAAAACTGTAAATTTGTCATGGAGGAATTTCTATTTATTTACAAAGCTGTAAAATTTCTTATGCCAGTAAGCTAACAGTTTCAGCTGACCTGTATTCTTCATATTTAACATTACCTCACAACTTTTTGGTAGATTTTGGTATTTTGTAATATATAATAAACACGATAAATTAGCTATAATCTTATAAAACATCTGTATTCAATATTGCATATGTTTAGGGACCATTTATATTTGCTTTGTTTTCAACATTTTTTTTCATATTTGATGTATGTGAGTTATTTAGGTCCTGCCATGTAATGTATGAACATTAGAACAATCAGAGCAATCTAGATGAGAACAGGCCATTCAACCCAATAAAACTCGCCATTCCTATCCACTTAATTCTTCTAAAATAACATCAAGTTCTGAAATTCTCTAAAGTCTTACTGTCTACCACACTACTTGGTAGCTTACTATGTCTATGATTCTCTGTGTGAAGAAAAACTTCCCAATGTTTGTACAAAATTTACCCTTAACAAGTTTCCAACTGTGTCGCCATGTTCTTGAAGAACTCACCTTAAAATAACAGTCTCAATCCACTGTACTAATTCCTTTTAGAATTTTAAACACTTCAATCATGTTACCTCTTAATCTTTTGTTTTAATCTTTCCTAATAACCCATTTCTTGTAACCCTGATATCAGCGTAGTCTCTCTTCTCTGGACATTTTCTAGTGCTGCTATGTCCATTTTGTAGCCTGGAGACCAAAGCTGCACATAGCACTCAAGACGAGGCCTTACCAGTGTGTTAAAAAGGTTGAGCATACATTCCTTGGATTTGTACTCCATGCAACGTGCTATATAATGTAACATAACATTTAACACTAACCTAAACGTATAGGTTATAAAATTAATTTATTTACATTGCAGTTACAGTTTCAGGAGCAGATGTCATTGTAGTCCTGTTTCTATAAGAAGGTACCAGCTGTGCTGTCTTCCATTATTGCGGACTTTAACTCTGAGACAAGCATTTGCCTTTTCAAAAAATGTTTCCCATGTCAGTTCTAGGACACCAAAGTTGTTCCAGCCAAAAAACACAAAGCCTCAGTCTTGCCAGTGCTTAATCTTTATGAGCTCACCAGATTTATAGTGCCAGCTACAAACATAAGGGCTGTCATGACATACAAACAATTCACTCCTTTATCTCTTTTGATTGTTTGGATCCATTTTTTTCTATGTTTTCTTTGTTGGAAAGCTGCTGAAACTCAGCCAATGATATTTTATTTAGAATTTGAACACAGAAGGACACTACAGAAGCTCTTCTTTTGCAGTTCTGCTGTTGTTTATGAAAACCAGAGGAGAGTTGATGAAGCCTCCCAGAAGAAAAGACAAAAATACAGAAGTCTGAAAATGACTGATTTAAGTAAGCATTCAGCAAAAACAGTGCGCCTTGTTCAGTGGTCAAATAAAGATTGACCCTGGGATGAATTATTAGCTGACTTTAAGGAGTTGGAATCCGAAGAAGTGGCAATGGAATCAAGGCTGCAGTCAGTTCACTGTCCTTCAGGCAATTGGTTATTTATCAATTGTTATTTATGCCAGTAGCATCCAATGCACACTTTAATTTGTCCCCCAAAGAGTTGTGCTACACTCATATATTTGAGAGTATATGTATTGTAATTGTTAAGATTTAGGGACTCATCTGAGGATTCATGATAATTGGAAGTCATGTTAAAAAGGGAAAAACAATAAAAAATGAAGGTGACCAAAAGCTTATTAGACTAGCAACTGGAAACAAGGCAATTGTCTTTAAGTGGGGTATTTCATCTCTCACTTTTTCTTCCTGTCTTCTATGTCCTTTCCCATCTGTCTCCTGGCTCACCAGTCACCTGACTGATGGTATTTGTATTGTCAGACAGCAGAGAGGCATGTGTAGATTCCACATGGGCTGGATGGGCATCCCGGCCAGAAGAGGGGATGGTTCTTTACCTGGATGGGAGGCTCCTAACAGGTAGATAGGCATCCCGGCCGGGGAGGAGAAAGGGACCAGACCCAGAAGGAAGGACCAAAAGGGATGGATGGACAGCCCACTGAAAAGAGATGTCACTGGGTTTTTTTTACCAAAAAGCATGCTAAATGGCAGTGGCCCTGGATATCAGTGCCCAGTGGGAAGCTAGCAAGGCATGCCAGGAGATGTAGTCTGGCAGAGCAGCCCTGCTGGGTCACTAGGGCAGGCAAGGTCCCTGTTACAATGGACTTTAATGTGACCCAGAAGTGCTTCCATCGATAATCACCATGGCAGCAGAAGTACTCCTGGGTCCGAAATAAAACTGACCATAATCCCTTATCCAGCCGAGTTGGAGCTGGGAGGGCATGGTGAGTGGTGATGAGAGAAAGCTATTGTGAAGAGAGAAAAAAATTGTGTCTTTGTGCTTTTTGCAACTTTGTGGAAGAAGTGGTTTAATAAACCTTTCATTATTTGAGCCCGGGACTCACTGTGGGTTTGTGTTAGGGGGTTTGGGGCTCACTGATGCCCCTGGTTCATTCACACATGTTAAACTTCCAGTTCTGAAAATCCACCCCTTTGTACATACCCCTTGAAACTGCCCCCTTGAGAGTCAAATTGATAATTAAATATGCCTTCTTAATCTTGAACAAATTATGACATTATTCAATGGGATATCGAACTTAATAAAGAGGCTAGGATGATGAATGAGAGAAACAAAATACCATGTAGACCACAAACAAAGCAATCAATGCATGTCTATTACATGTTCCTTTTACTTGTGTGTGTGGAGAGGTGGCTTGTCCATTTGCCCTCCTTCTCACCTTCATTTCTGGCCTACTCTGCCACTTGGATCTTTTCTGCAGCTCACATTCCAACTATGTACTTAGGCTCTAAGCGTTACATTAGGACTCACCCCTCAAAGTACTTTTGGGGTCAATGGTGCCTCTGACACATTCTAACCCCCGCCAGTTTTTAAATATTTTCTCATCAGGAGTCTCATTCCGGAGACTCCTCTATGCAGACGGTCTTGTTTTAACATTTCTCCATAATTTGACCGATTTATTCCAGATTTCTCATTCAAGCTCCTCTGATCCTGTCCCCCGGCTTTAAAGCACTCAAATGGCTCCCTGGGATTTACTTTACATGTACAACACTGACGTGTCCTGATAGTCCTGTCCTCCCACACTTACATGTAGATGGGATCTTTTTCATTTAACGGCAGTTATTATGCAAAGTAAATACACAAAGTGGCACTGAAAAGTAATTCACGTCCTTGGACTTTTTTATTTTTGATTTTGTTATCATGCTGAATGTCATCTTGTTTCATTTGGATGTGTTGTTATATATGGAAGCGGCTTGTGAGTGGCAAGGGTAGTCTGATGGTTAGTGTTGCTGCCTCACAGATTCACTGTCCATGATTCGATTCCATCACCCAGATGTTGTCTGCCTGGAGTTTGCATGTTCTCATCATTTTCCAGCATCCCAATCTGGAAGTTCTCCTACATACCTAAAAAGGAGGGCTAAGTGACAAATGTAAATTAGCTCTGCTTGGGAATGTGCATGAAAACCCATCCGGGAATGCTTTCTGCAAAGCTTCTGTACCCTGCTAGCCATTTCAGCATGTTACTGTATGTACTGCTGCATCGCAGCTATTGGACTCCAGGTCAGCAGCTGTATTTTGTGAAATACAACTGGAATCTTATTGCATTTTGCCTTGTGCCATTTGTCACTAATTTTGGGTTCTTGTCTCCTTCTACCATTTACCAGGAACACAGAGTTTGAATTAAATAAATGGTTTATGTATAAATGTACCAAGGATGTGTTTCTGGGTGTGAGGCTGGATTTCTTTCTTCTAAGCTTGTAAAAAATTCCCTCAGAACCTTGAGTGTGCCATAAAAACGCTGTTTGCTCTTTTGCCACATGACATTAGTTGTCTCATATTGCTGTCTGTGGTGAATCAACACAACAGAATGAACTCTGATTCACTTTGCGCAACCCTGTAGATTCTGCAAAGTCATTGAGCACTTTGATGCACTTAGTGAAGCATGAAAACACAATGACGAGCATAACATTTAAAAAGTTCATGTCATCCTCCAGGCAGCCCATTATCAATCAGCAAAAAAAAAAGAAGATAAACACAACCACCTGCAGTATTTTCCAAAATAAAAGCATTTTCATGATCTTTTGATGCTTTTGATTTCAACAGAGAATTATATTTTCATGGTTTAGAATATTGTTAACTAATTTCAAGATAATAATCTTACAGTAAGTAAAATGTGTGACTCCCATACCCTTTACACTTTATTCACCCAACCATTTGTAGACAACACTTTAGGGTCATGAGGAGATGTGCCATATCCTGGCAACACGGGTACAAAGCAGCAGCCAACCCTTGGGAGGGTGCCAGTCGGTCACAGAGCACATTCACGGATATACCATAATGCCAGGCCAGGATATGAGTGCTCAGGAGTTTTTTCTTGTCTGTTAATGTCTGTTGTGTCACTCCTTGTGTGATTTTGGGCTATACAAGAAATAAATTGTTGTTGTTGTTGTTGAGGCACCTAACCTGTACCACTTTAGGATGTGGGTGAAAACCAGAGTATCTGGAGAAAAGCCCCCACAGACATGAGGAACTGAGCTGAGACTTGAACACAAACACCTGGAGCTATAAGGCAAGAATGCCAACTGCCATGCCACCCCCACTGTATAAAAACTGTTGTGCATGTATAACAAACCTTGAATATAATATATCAGCTAAAAGGCTGGTGCCAGACTCTAATTTGCTTGACAACATTCCTCTCCTGCCTATGAAAAATATCAAAGAAAAGCATAATCAATTGTTTAAAGTGATCAATAGCGTTCTGTGTACTGAATGTCTTTGTGCCTTGTCAGCTGTTTTGTTAGATACCCTTAAAACAAACATGACACACGTTGCCTTAAGTGCTTTCCCATAGTGATAAATTAGGGATGAAATTCACATCATGGTAATGGCACCATGTCGGCACACTCGACAGCAACTTCTAACAGCTTGTACCTGAAAGAGAAGGACCTACTATTATAAGATTCTAAAATATCCACCCAAAAACATTAAGATGGTTCTGCTCCCAAGGTGGACAAGTTTAATGAACATAAATCTGCTAATTCATATCAACCTTACTCGTGAATGATCTAAAAAAGAGAAAGAAAGGAACATGGAGAAAAATAAATATAAATGCTTTGAGATTTCACAGAATCTGAGGCATTAGCTCAGAAAGAGTGTGATGTGGCTCAACCAGTGTTTCAAGATGGAAAGAATTCAACAAAGGAAATGAAATAATTAGCTACTGTACAAGAGTTCACTGCCCACAAGAAGCAGCATACTGCCAGCTATGCCAGCCATGTTACGCAGAGTTACAATACGAATACAAAAGATTAATCAAAGCACTACATCTGCTATGGCGTTCTGTAGCC
Source organism: Polypterus senegalus (assembly GCF_016835505.1). Taxonomy (NCBI): domain Eukaryota; kingdom Metazoa; phylum Chordata; class Cladistia; order Polypteriformes; family Polypteridae; genus Polypterus; species Polypterus senegalus. Next base: position 57,530,113 of record NC_053162.1, on the reverse strand, counting down.
AATACTTATTAAGATTGGATGGCAAAAATAACAGCTTCAGGGAAGACACGAAGCATAGCAGCTTAGGAGATACCATAAAAGTTGAGTTCCCATCCATATTCATTGCAAGTTTCCTCAGTGACAGCGTGGGTTTTCTCTATGCAGTATAATTAATTTTCATGAATGAACAAGTTATACATTTGTACAATATTTAAAAGGAAATCATGCATTATTTGCCATCTGCATAAAATGTATACAACTTATGAGCTTATCTGCTACAAAACGTCAAGAATAGTGTTTATTTGAAGAACACATATTCTTGTGTCAATATTTCTCTTATTTGGAAAGATCAAGTAAAAACTCCTCATTTCCTATCCTTGACCTTTGACCTTTTAATAGGCCAAATGTGAAAACACGTGGCATGGTAGCTTAGTGGTTAGTGCTACTGCCTCACAGGTCCAGAGTTTCAGTGCCAATTTTGGTGCACGGCCTCCTATTTCAACTTCTGCTAGTGTTGGGTTTGCAAAAGGGGCTCTGATTTTACTCCTACACCTTGATGTGTGCTTTTGCTTTTCTCAATTCTTCTGGTTAAAGATTAATTTGGCATGAACGTCAACTATGGTTTAGGGTTTTGTTTTTGATTTGGCAAAAAGATTGGTTAGTACTCTTCATGAGTGTGGCTAGTGTTTGATAAAAAATATTCTTCTGACTCCTTTATCTTCCATCTGCTTCACAGGAAAAAGGTTGATTTCAACAGTCAACACTTTTTCATTATATTATATTAAACTAGGAGGTTCTGCCCCCTGCTCACTTCGCTCCCCAAACCCGGGGGAAGGCACTGGACCCCCATCTATCTCGCTATCTATCTACCCCCTGACACATTCGGTGCACAACCCCCAAGTATGCGCCCTAGTGGGTCGCCCCACGATTTTCTTGATATTTTAGTTTATAATTTAAAAACGAAATAAGAATCTGAAAATAATAATAATAATAACATCACATTAAAGTTTGATAAATTCTGAAATACCAAACATATATATGTAGTTTTTAAAATAAGCTCAATTTAAAGTGTGACAAAAAAGTCACATAAAATTGTTGCACTTTTAGGCTTAGGATTTTATATATATTATATTATACCAGTAATGGAGCACTGCATAACATGCAGTGAATACACTTGACTTGAGCGTTCATAGTTTTCATATTCTTTCTCTGTATGTTTAGCATTCGTTTGCTCAGAGGCTGATGCGCCTGCTGCTTCCTGAGCAGCTCGTCTTTTCGCCACCCGTTAAAACTTTTTGCGTTAAAACTGATTAAGTCCGTGTTTGTGTTGCAATTACTTAGTATGTTTTCCTTATTTTTTTTACTTAAGCTGGCACTTAACTCTTCAATCTGCATCAAGAATGATTTAAGAGGTATATTGACAGAGAAGATGGTAGGTGGTAGGAAATGAGAACGGCACCTGTAAGCATGTGCCGCATAGCCACCCTGCTAGACAATGTCGAGAGTTGATTCTACAATAAAATAAAATAAAAATAAAAAGAGAAATAACTTTGGATGTCAGTCATCACCCTGAAAGCTGATAGTAGACATCACGTAGTATATGTGTACCAAATTTCAGGTCAATGGGTCAAACGGTTTGTGAGCTACAGGGGATTTAAAATCTAGGACAGACAAACGAACAGCCACGGTAGCGTATTATATAAGAAGATTACATTATATTATATTATATTAGCCAAAGTACCTGGCATTGCCCAGGTATATTTGTAGAATGGGTTAAAGAAAGAAAACAAAGATTTATTTATTTTTTAAATTGTGACCTAGCTGTTATAGCTAGCTCTCTCAGCTGTCATCCACACTGCCTCTCTATCGTTGTCTCTGCTCTAATGAGTCGAGAATTTGTTTTTTTTGGGTCCAACTGGATCCCAGATGCGGGAACTCCTTGCTCGGTTATAACCATGAACACTGTCATGTCAGACTCCTCCTTGTAGTTCAAGTTGGACTGTTCATTGTGCTTAAATTATGAAGGAAATCAGAAAAAGCAGGAATTAAACAAAAACTCTTTAACTTTCCTTTGTGTTGTGCTGCAGTTCCACTTTTGATTAAGCCTCACCCAAAACTCACCTGCAAAAGTGCATGATAGTCCTTTTTATATTATAGCAGACAGAAGTAGAATGCAGCATTTTGAGAAGATATTTTTTTCATGCCAATTGGGATCCAGATCTGTTTATAATCCATGCTGGGCTATAACCACGAACACTGATGTTGATGATTTTTCCTCTTAGTCCAGGATGGACAGTTTGTAGTGATAAATAATAAAGAAAATCTCACAAAGCAGGAGCTTAACAACAACCCTTTGATTATCTTTTGTGTTGTGCTACAAATCCGCTCTTGATCAAGTCTCACCCAAAATCTCCCTGCAAAAGCACACAATACTTCTAATTCTATTACAGTAGATAGAAGCGGCATGTGGTGTTGCCCAGATAAGTAATGTTAAGCTCTGTTCATTTTGCCTGTTAGCCTGACTTTAGTCTGTTCAGATGTTTCCCGTCCTTTGAGCCAGCAGGTGGCACTGGTGTGCAAACTGTAGCACACAGAAAAAATAAATAAATAAACTGGGACCACCCCGGGTAAAAATGTGAGTCTCAAAGTAGCCCACTTGGTCCTAGACAGCAACTATGTCAAATTTGGTCCAGATCAGTCAAAGGGTGAAAGAGAATAGGAATTGTATAGGGAACATAAAGACAGACGGACATTCTATTTATATATATATACTGTCACACATGCGCAACTAGGAGGCCGCGGAAGGACCTTAAAACACATCGAGAGACGTTCGCTGGCGGGGAATGGCGGGGTACTAGCCTTTTTCCTTTGTTTTCCAGAAGTAAAGACGCTCCGCCATGAGCCACTATACCGCAGTGCGTCTACTTCCGCCCTTCCTCCGCCATCTTCCCTGACGTCATCAGTCCCGGCATCCCTCACGCCTCCTTCCCAGCATTCCTCCACTTCCGGCTCCTCCCATATAAAATGGCCGCTGACGCCTAGTATGGCGTCGCGCAGATGCAATTGTTTTGTTTTTTCTGTCTGACCGTTTTTGTTTATTAGGAGCTGGATTGTAGACAATATACAGGGTCGGAAAACCCCAAACCTTTCTTCTGCTTGGCTCTAAGTTTGTTACAATATATATAAATATATATATACTAGGGGGCTTTGACCCCTACTCACTTTGCTCACCCACCCCCCAACCCCTATCTCCGAGGGTTCGCTTCATGCTCGTCACTTCATGTCTCTGCCGCTCGTGTTGTGAAGGTGGGGGGCTGAACTAAGGAGATGCGGATGAATTAGGTGCTGGCTTGCCACTATTGCTACCAAGCTGCGTGATCTACATGTCACACTGCGTGATGATTATTTAAAAGCCTTTACAGCAGCTGTCCTTTTGTCTCACTTCCCTGTCTCCCGGGACGTTAAAGTGTCTCTGAGACATTGTTTGTCATGCAAGCAGTCTCGCAGGACTTCAGAGTGTCTCCCCGAGATGATTACGTCTCGACCCAAATTTTTTTTATATACATATATATATACCTGTATACATTACTACCTTGAGATACGAGTTTAATTCGTTCCGTGACCGAGCTTATAAGTCAAATGCTCGTATCTCAAGTCAATTTTCCCCATTGAAATTAATTGAAATGAGATTAATTCGTGCCAGCCCCCCAAAAACCACCCCAAGTTTTTGTTAAATGTTTTCAACATAAGAAAAATGTATTTATAATGAACAAATATTGTATTCAAACAAAATAAAACCTAATACATAAAAGAGAATCTAAAGAAATAAATAGATGTTGGCGAAGGCGATTAGCGTATCGTAATGTTTTTTTTCTTTCACTTCACTTTTGCTTAAGTTAATTTTCTTCTTCACTAGTTTTTTTCTTTTTTGCCACGCTTTTGTCACTTTCATTCTCAAGGCGTTTCAATAGAAACCTGTCCAAGGAGCTTTGTTTAGTCCTCCCCTTTAGAATTTTGTTGAAATGAGTTAGGCAAGTGTCATTAAATAGCACCGCTGCATGACCAATAGCCAACTTTTTCAGGGTGTTTCTTTTCAATAAAGTCAAATGTTAGGCAAGTGTAATTAAATAGTGCTGCTGCACGATTAGTTGCAACCTTTTCAGGGTTTCTTTTCAATAAAGTCATGTGTTAGGCAAGTGTCATTAAATAGCGCCGCCGCACAATCAGTTGTAACTTTTTCAGGGTGTTTCTTTTCTTTAAAGTTTAAAACTTTTTCCCACATTGCAAACACTTCCTTTATCTCACTTTGAGATAACTTCCTCCACGATACCGATCTCCTGCAGAACCTCCGTATGTTGCCGTGTCTGTAGTTCCGTCAACTCCTCCGTCGTCAGTTCCTCGGAATGTGCGGCAACAAGCTCTTTGATGGCTCGTATTTTGAATTTTGGCCTGTAACTCAAGGCAAAAAATCGACTTAGTGATGGCTCGTATCTCAAAAAACTCGTGCATTGGGGCACTCGTATCTCAAGGTACCACTGTATATATAAAAGAGAGCGGCTAGGTGGCACAGTGATTGGCACGGTCTCCTAATTTACCTCAGTTTCCTAACAAAAATGGACATGTCGAGTAAAGTAACTGGTGAATTTCTGTACATTAAATGGCATCCCACCCAGGATATATAAAGCCAAAAGCCACTCCATCAACTGCTTTGGCATTTACTATTTAAAAGGTATTCATAGTTAAAAGGTTTTAATCACATCACTCGGATCTTATTGGAATTAAAGGTTAATTGGAAAATATAATTACAAAATACTGTGAAAGTCAAGTTTTTTTTCTTCACAACAAAGCAAATCTTTTGAAGGAAGGAAAAGAAACCTGCAAACAAGGCCAATATAAAATATTTGGTGAATCCCATCATGTTTTTTTTTCATGTTGGCTTTTGATAATATACAGAACACCATAGCACTTCTCTGCCAAACGTCACTTTTTAAATCAAATGTAAGCACTTGGAAGACTAAGCAGCAGTGAAGTACAACAGCTAGCATATCCCCTGCTCAGTCTGTTTAGGACTGAAGAATATGGACAACCAAACTAACATTTAGAGATACACGTCTTCAATTTTTTTGAAGACAGTTCAGATTTTCAATTGTTAATGCTGCCCTGACATCTCCACCAAAACTAAACTGGACTAAAGGAAGGTAGATGGATATTTTTATATAACTTCTTAGGATATGTGTCATTCATTTTCAGATTTCTCAAATATAACTGAAAAGTGCCTTATCCCTTTAACAGGATGACCTACTTTGGAATGGACAGGAAGTTATTTGAAATATCTCAAAACACACTCTCCTACGTATGCGCGCATTGGGCTCCAGACGAGTATTTGTAAGTAGGAGAGGTTCAGAATAATCATTGGAGCTGCCAAATATACCAGAGAAGATGCTTTGAAACTCTAAACAACAGGATGAAGGCTTGTATAGGTTGGAGTTTTAATTATTTGTTTTATGACTAAACTAATTTATTGTATGATCCCTTTGGTTTAGTGATAGAGGCAAAATGGAGACACACAAGGCTTTAAGTAGTGTAAGAAAAACAGAAAAAAGTAAACTGCATGATGCATCTGTTTAGTAGATGCTTTCACTGCATGTACTCCATACTCTATGTTCAGAGAGTCTTCCTTTTGCAAAACCTTGTCCAGTTGCCAAGTAGCTTCTAGGATCAAAGTTGTCAGTTTGGCTCAGCACAGAGAGAAAGTGGGGAACTTGTCCAAAAGAAAAATAAGATTCCACACAGGCAATAGGAATTGTGGAGAAAAAGAGCACAACCAAGGGGTGGTGGGCTTTGCATTTAGAGTAGGTACTCCTTAAGTATTATTCCTGGGGAAAAAAGCCAAGACAGAGTAGAGGGGGGCATCTAGCAAAAATTAAAAAGAGATTTTCACAGAATATAAGAGAGCAGCAGAACCAATTTGGGCCTAGTTAACTGACCATCTACTTAAGGAGAGAGTGAACCCAAGGGAAGTTAATAAAGGACAAGGAGACCACCTAGTCAGTAGGTGACACCATATACTCCATGATAGCCGAACTGACACCCTTTTTTAAGGGTGAGGTCTAGTAGACCTGGAAGGAGGCCAATCATTGTCCCCCAGCTAGTTAAAAGGCCCAACACGATCCCTGATTGTGATGAGTGCCAGTAAATTCCTCTTTTGACAGATATCACAGACTAAACAGAAAGAGCCAAGGAAGGTCCACTCCTGACGCTAAAAATGATTCTGGTTCTTAGTTGGAGGTGACCCCATGAAGGTATTTAAGAATTTTCTGGCTAGTGTGAGATTTGAGTATGTAGTTAAAAGAAACGTTTGGGGTAGAGACACACCTTCTGCAAAACAGGGTTTATGTATGAGAAAGAAAGAAAGAAAGAAAGAAAGAAAGAAAGAAAGAAAGAAAGAAAGAAAGAAAGAAAGAAAGTTAAAAATTTCTGCTTTTGAACTACTCAAGAGAGGAAAATTTGGTGAGCCAAATACTAGGCTAACCTGTTAAAACATCACCCAGAAGTACAGTAGATGAATCCCCATTATACACAGACATTCACTCTGCAAAAAAAGCCTTAGCACCTTGTACATCTGACGAACATCACACAGATCAGCCACCTTTCATGACACTTCCACACTTAGCAGCTGTTTGGGCCAGACTGCTGCAGTTCCGCTTTGATTCTTTCCTTCTGAACACACTTCCCTTTTAAAGTACATGCTGATCAAAGTCTCCTCCAGCTGGCCATTGCACATTACTGCTGAGTCTTGTGGATAAAAGTTATCTTGGTAGTTCTGTCACAGTGCTATCCCAATAATGCACTTGTTTTTTGAGCAATAATAAACAGCAGCAGTGTACCCTAAGAAAATAACGGGTTTTATCAGCCACTGGTAATAACAAAACAACAGATATGAACTCTGAACAACCTCTTAGTGTTCGCAGCCTGAACACTGTCAGTATCACGGTATTCAACAACTGCTGATACACAATTCAGCATCACTGAGGTGATGCCCTCCACAAAAAAAGTATTAAGGCCTATGTGGGACTGTCATATTCACTTCCTATCAAACTTTCAGCCTTCCTTCTCCAATTCTCTGGATTTAAAAGATGTGCTCCCCTTCTTTGCCATATAGGCTGCGGCCACCCAAGCATCTAGCACCATCCGAGCCTGAGTAAAGCTGTAAACTGAGGTATGGCCAGTGAGTGATTTGTAACACTACAACAGTGGTTCCCAATGTTTTCTATGCCTCCACACCCCTAGAAAATATTATTTATTTATTTATTTATATTTGCACCCCCTACAAAAGTAATGTCACATTTGAAGTTGAAGTCACCAAACTTCTAATTTGAAAGCACAAATAGAACCATGTACAGTACTGCGGAGGGGCACACTGAACTGAAAAAATAAGCTTGTAACTCATGTCACACACGTGTGCATGGGAGGCAGCTAAAGGGTCTAAATGAGAGTAATTCCATGCCAGACTAGGGGTGGCGGAGTGTGCTTAATTTTTTTTCGCTTTCCTGCAGACCATTCATCAGGTGTTCCGCCTGGCTTCTGATGATGTCACTTTCGGTTGTGGGTCTTCTGATGACATCAGTTCCGATCCTGAATCCATGGAGGAGGACCCTTCCAGTTCCAGCCATTTCAATGAATTTACTTCTGGGTCCGAGCCTACTTTTATAAATCTTAATAACCTTGTAAATTTGATTGATGATCTGGGGGTTGCTGTATCCTGTGAAGCATCAAGTGCTGTGAGGAAATGGTACACGATCAACAACAATCAAAAAAACCTAGAAGATTGGAGACCCATGTGAAACAACGGGTGCCAGAGCATCTCTTATTAATGAAACACAACATGCTTTGTCCCCTGATAACACCTGCACTGCAGTTAAAAAACAAATGTGGTGCACAGTAAAGGCTGCTGTGCTACTGCCAGGACTAGCAGCAAGAGAGATCAGCTGAGTGTGCGAAGTAGGTGTTGCATCAAATTATTGCAAGGTCCAAATTCTATTCTCTTAAAAAACAAAAACAAATTTGTTACCTTGTGACAATGTGGGTTCTGCTCCAAGCTCCCATCCGCTGATCGGGAGCCCTTGCTGAGAGGGCTGTGGACCTGCTATACCACATTCCACCCACCATAAGACTCCAGTTACGCGGAAAGGCTCCACGCCACTGCCAACCCAACGCAACTGGAGCTCAGGTCCACAGCTCGGCCACTCTACACTGCACTAAAACAATAAAAGCACCTAAACAATCCCACCATAAAACCAACTCAAGCCCCCTTCATAAAAACAGGACATTAAAAGAATACAAACTTTTAAAGACAAATAAAAACCCTCAATAAATAAATGTCCTTAAAAAGCTCTGTCTATAAAATGTCCTCCTTCGGCTTGGGTCCATGGGTTCTTTTCAAAGGTCACCAATCCCGCTTGCTGCTCTGTCTCCTCTTCTGTTCTCACTACTAGCACATCCCACCGCTGCCACCAAATATGATGATGTGGGTTCTGCTCCATGCTCCCATCTGCTTTTTGGGTGCCTTTGCTGAGAGGGCTGTGGACCCGCTATACCACATACCTTTACAAACTCTCCACCTGTATCAATGAACCTGTGAGAATTCACATTTCTGTGGCTCATTCACAGGTGACAATCCCATGCACAATGCTTGATTTTTGTCATATCATAGAACAGGAGCACTAACTAATAAATTAGTAGACCAAGATAAAGTCAAACAATGCATCTCGCTCAGTTTTGACGAATCACAACACAGCCTCCCTTCTCGTCACACACATTGAAATGCTATCTTGCACTGCTGTTTTTAATTTTTTCTGTTTTTAGAGATTCCCCACAATTTTCAGTTTTATACTTTTGGGGTTTTCACTGGGTTAATTAGGAGGCTCCATACTTCCTGGGATTTCTTATTATGCACCTTAATGGCAGGTATTCAGATACTCCAAAAGAACATTGTAATCGTATGCTATAATACTTTCCACTTCATTTATCTTCTTACATATTCGTCATTACTGTTACTCGTCCCATTCTACAGTAGTTGCTGTTACTATAATATTGACAGTGTTCAGGCTGGAAATGGCAAAAAGTCAGTAGGATTCCCAGAACAAAATCATGGAAGAGACACAAAGTATAAAACAATTAAAAATCACAATGGGAAATTCACAAAGGAACAAACACATTAGACACATTACAACATAATACTTTAATTAGTGCAGAGCCTTTTCATCACATTCAGCCACTTATTTTCTGTCATTTGTTCTGATTCCTGGTGGATCAGTCCTGTTCCTATTATCATCTCAAGTATCTTTAAAGTTATGGGTCACCACTGAAAACGAGTGACCAATGACATCCTGGGGAGGGGCCAATCACACTACATAAAATCCAAATGTTCTTTTGTGTAATGTAATGTTTTCAGCTCTGATACTGTTGGCTTATGTGCCTTCATTATCTTTTTGTGTGCACATCTATGAACAATACCGCTTTAGAATGGATATTATTGGTTTCAACATGAAGTACAGTATACTAGCTTGGTTTATGTTCTATACTATGGGTTTGTGTAAAAGGTGTACAGTAATCCCTCGCTATATCGCGCTTTGACTTTCGCGGTTTCACTCTATCGCGGATTTTAAATGTAAGCACATCTAAACATATATCACAGATTTTTCGCTGGTTCGCCGCTTTCTGCGGACAATGGGTCTTTTAATTTAGGTTACATGCTTCCTCAGTTTGATTGCCCAGTTGATTTCATACAAGGGACGCTATTGGCGGATGGCTTAGAAGCTACCCAATCAGAGCATGTATTGCATATTAACTAAAACTCCTCAATGCTATAAGATATGCTTCCCGCGCTGTGCTTGTTTGCTTCTCTCTATCTTTCTCGCCCTCTCTGCCTGACGGAGGGGGTGTGAGCAGAGGGGCTGTTTGCACAGAGGACACGGACGCTCCTCTACAAAATGCCGCTTTATCGCGGTGCTTCTGTATACTTAAAAGCATGTATTGATTTTTTGATTGTTTGCTTTTCTTTGCGAGCGCTCTCTCTGACATTCTCTGCTCCTGACGCTCCTTTATGACGGCGCTCCTTTGAAGATAAGATATGTTTGCTTTCTTTTAATTGTGAGAAAGAACTGTCATCTCTGTCTTGTCATGGAGCACAGTTTAAACGTTTGACTAAAGGGTGTTATTTCATGTCTAGAGGGCTCTAATAATGTTAACAGGGTGGGAGAGTTTATAAGGGCTTAAAATATTGTAGCGACCCGGCAGTCAGCGCTGCCGGAGTGATGCATTATGGGAAGGTTGTATGTTCACTGCTTTTTATAATGTTTTTCCTGTTGTATTTATTAATGTCTTAACTTGTAAATAATTGTTGTGTTTGTGTTCAATTAGTTGGGTGGGTTTGGGTCATCGCCGTCCGGGGTTATTTATTTTGTAAAAAGTACCGGTTATGTGAAATGTGTCTTCGTGCATGACCTTGACCATGGCAGTGCAATAATGTCGAGCTTTGTTTACTGGCTATCTGTGAATAAAGAGATACAACAGGACAGAGCTGTTATTCATTGCTAAGATTTTATCTAAGCAATTAATGCCGAGACACTCGGAGTCGTGCGGTGTATGGGACACGAGTGCTCGTTACTTGAGAAGCTGGGTACATGCTGCCGAGACACTCGGAGTCGTGCGGTGTATGGGACACGAGTGCTCGTTACTTAAAGAGCTGGGTACAGCTGTGTGTTTAACGCTGGCAATCCGCTAGCCGACAGCTTGGGAAAGGTGCACGGTAGCGATCGGCTTTAAAAACTTCAAGACTCGACCCCAGGTCGCTACATTGGTGTCAGAAGTGGGAGACCAGGCTGTTTAGAAGACGCCGTTATGGAACAGAGTCTTGAAGAATTGGAGCGTGCCATCTTAGAGAACAGCGTTACGTTAGAGCGCCTGATCAGCGGAGCTGTGCGGAGAAAAGCGGCAGACCGGCCTGATGGTACCAGTATTCCCCGGACAGTGTTGCGATCTTCTGAGCACGGCCAGAGGGGGCCGTCAGCTGCCGCAGCGATACCCCAGGTTACCAGTCGGACGGTCGCTTCTCACGGTCACCTGCTAAGCTGCCGCGATACAGCGGATTGACTCCTTTAGAACCATACCTCGCACAAGTGGATCTGGCCGCGATACACAATGAGTGGAACCGCGAGGAAGCTGCGACACACTTGGCCCTTGCCTTGGAGGGTCCCGCACTTCAAGTACTCATTGATCTGTCATCGGAAGAGTGTCGTGATCTTCAGGCTCTCACCGCTGCTCTCACCCGTCGCTTTGGACAAAGAACTTCAGCAGAATGCAACAGAGACAAGCTGACTAGCCGACGTCGGCATGAAGGTGAGAGTATAGGAGCCTTTGCCGCTGACGTCAGGGTATATACACGAAAAGGTTACCCTACTTTCTCGACAGCAGTGAGGGAAGAACTCGGACTTCATGCTTTCCTGTGGGGCCTCACACCAGAACGTTTTCGCCAGCATGTCTGTCTATCGTCACCCGAGATTTGAGCGAGGCACTAAAAGAGGCTGAGCGGGTTGAAGACGTACTACAGGCTGAGTCACCGACAAGACGAACGCCACGACCGAGTCGACTAACAAGAGCCGTTGAACGAAGGGCGGAAGGGGACCTGTCTGAGGCAGTGGAGGTCAGCCGCGCCCAATCAACATCAACCCCCCGACAGAGACAACGAGTGGACTGCTGTTTTCGATGCGGAGAACCAGGGCACTTTGCCAGGGATTGCCCTGCCCCAAGTCCGTTGCCTCGTACAGCATCACCGCAGGGAAACGACATCGGGGTGAGGCCGTGAGGGGACCCTCGCTCCCGTTTTCAGCACCCTCAACAAAGACTGCTTCAAAGTTGGGCGCTGTGGATTTTCCACTGGACTATACCTAGACTGCACTATTGATGGACGGCCATGCAGTGCCTTAGTGGACACGGGGTCCACTATTTGTTTGCTAAGAAAAGGAGTGTTGCCAGAAACAGCTAGTCTTCTTCCCGAGGGCTGGACCCCCACAAATAGCGAACTACGCACGGTTACGGGTGAACGGACAGTAATGCCCGGAAAGAAACTGTTATCTGTGGTGGTAGGGACGAGCCAGACCAACCACGAATTCTGGCTTGCGGACATTAAAGACCAGTGCATTATTGGGTTGGACTTGTTGGCCCACTGGGGAGCATGTGTTGATGTGTCTAGGGCCGTCCTCTGCCTAGGTAATGAGACTGTGTCGCTCCAATCGGGCTGGAACCGTCCTGGAAGGGCTGCTGGGTTGGATTTGCCTGGATACCACGGCTCACCGGCTCCCGACCGTTGTTCGGAAGATGCAGAAACTCAAGGGGACCCCCAGGAGAATGTTGCAGCTCAGACCAGTGCTTCCCAACGGTTTTCCTCATGCGACCACCCATCAGCTGGGACAGTTGCCGCTGTAGAGGAATTGGGCTGTCGAAGTGGGGAACATCTGAACGCCACAGCAGGAGCAACTTCAACAACTATTGAGAGACTTTGTGGACATTTTTGCGGCTCGAGAGGAGGACTGTACTAGAACGAATTTAGTGAAACACCACATAGACACTGGCCATACCGCTCCCATTTGTTTGTGCCCCACCGATTACCTCTTGCGAAGCGTCAAGCTGCCGAGGAAATGATTTGTGAGATGGCAGCCAACGACGTTATTGAGCCTTCGGACAGCCCCTGGGCTGCACCAATGGTCATGGTACGGAAGAAAACGGGGGGTTGGCGCCCCTGTGTGGACTTTCGGAGGTTAAACGAAGTCACTCGAAAAGACTCATACCCACTGCCACGCATCGATGATGCATTGGATTATGTGGCTGGATCCTGTTGGTTCAGCACCTTGGACTTGCGCAGTGGGTATTGGCAAGTGGAACTGGCACCAGAGGACCGACACAAAACCGCATTCACCATAGGACAAGGGCTGTGGCAATTCAAGGTGATGCCGTTTGGACTGTGTAGCGACCGCCACCTTTGAAAGACTGATGGAGCGGGTCCTAAAAGACATTCCCCGAACCCGATGTGTGGTCTATCTGGACGATCTGCTAATCCATGCCAGAGACTTTGATCAGGCTGTCCACAATTAAACACTAGAATTAGCAGAGCCTACGAAAAAACTCGTAATTCCGTCCCACCTTAAACTGCTTCTTAAATCCCTTCCATACAACCCCATCTGACACGGCTGTTTTCACTAAAGACGCGCTTATAGCTCCTTAGGATCTCACCGCCACTTGCTTTTCTTTTATTCAGTTTTATTGAGTGTTCCTGCCAGTCCCCGCATGTTGCTGTATGCTGTTTCTTTTGTACAACCAGGAGCATAGAGAAAGAATGGTAAAGACCAGTAACTGCTATATGCAATCATCAGACACTCCCCATCTGCCCGTGTCGCTCAAACACAGGAACATATATTGGTGTAAAGTATAACAAAAGTGCACTTTTATTCAAGTGCACTTTTTCCATCGCCTTTTCCTGTAAGAAGCAGTGTACACACTTCTCTATGCTGTGGTTTCTATTACACACCTGAAAGAAAGAGACAATATATGTGAAAATATAATCGCACTAATGCAATATTATTTGAAAACGAACAGCGCCAGATCGGGTGTGAATTTATGCAGGAACTGGAAATTCTCTGATGCGGACCTTCCCCAGGGAAGAAAGTACAGTGTCAGGTGCTCATTCAGTGTAATAGCAACAAGTACACGTGTCGTAAATGTAGGAAGGACGGTCCTTGGGTGTGTGGGAACTGTTAATATTTGAATGTGATGACTTTATATAGCACGGAATGAAAATCTGCACTTCTTAGCAGCACCATGCAAGCTGTCGATGGAAAAAGTGCACTTGAATAAAAGTGCACTTTTGTTATACTTTTACACCAATATATGTTCCTGTGTTTGAACAAAACAACGGGCAGATGGGGAGTGTCTGATGATTGCATATAGCCGGTTACTGGTCTTTACCATTCTTTCCTCTGCGTGTCCTGGAGTACAAAAGAAACAGCATACAGCAACATGCGGGGACTGGCTTGTACCACGATGCATACTGAACCCTCTGACACACAGACGCTGAAGCTGCCTTAAAAGAAAATCAAGTGCCAGTCCCGCATGTTGAGATGCTGGAAGAAGGCAGCTTTCAGGTGTGTAATAGAAACCACAGCATAGAGAGAAGTTTTGCTTCTGTCAGAAGGCGGGGTTGGGGAGGGCTGGGGGGGTGTTGGCGTTAGTATGCATCGTGGTACACTGCAGAGCTATAGCGCGTCTTTAGTGAAAACAGCCGTGTCAGATGGGGTTGTATGGATTGATTCTGAACGCGACTGAGAGAATGAAAAGTGAATAAAAAAGCTAACCTTTACAAGGATCATAAATTGCACCGGCTGTTACAGACTGAAATCAAATGTATGCTTTTATTCTAAAACAGTAAGAGTAAGAGCAGTTTACTTCTCAAAACGGAGGGGCACAGGATCGAACTCGTGATCTCTTGATTCCCAAGCAGGGGCTGAATCTATTGAACCACGGAGGCAGTTACAGTAAACTGGTGTCAATGTCGCATGTTAAGGCGGCTTTTGTTTCTGCAGTTATATTTTTGAATAAAAGCGCAATTGTGTTATTCTTGTGAAAATGTTTCTTTGCTATTTGGACTTCAGGCTTCATACATTATATAGTTTATGCCTACATTTTGTCATCTACTACTAGAATATAAAAAACGTTTTTGTTTTAACAATGTGTTGAAACAGATTACTGTAGAAACTGAACAGACATGAAATGCGAAGGTGACTGCCGTGAGCAACTGGCCCCCACCAGCCAACATCACCGAGCTGCGGAGCTTTCTGGGCTTAGCCTCATACTACCGGAGATTCGTGAGAAACTTTGCAACCATTGCTAGCCCCTTGCACCAACTGACGAGTAAGGGCCAACAGTTTGGGTGGACGGAGGACTGCGCCGCCGCTTTTCAACAACTAAAAGCTGTTCTTACCAGTGCACCTGTCCTGGCTTACCCTGACCCCAACCAACCCTTTATTTTGGACACTGACGCTAGTAATGTGGGGGTTGGCGCAATACTCTCCCAGAGGGGGGAGACCGGAGAGAGAGTGGTGGCCTACTATAGCTGCAGCCTCAGTCGACCGGAGAAAAATTACTGTGTTACCCGGCGGGAGCTATTGGCAGTAATCCTGGCAGTACGACACTTCAAGCCTTACCTTTTGGGCACTAAGTTTACAATTCGAACTGACCATGCTAGCCTTACATGGCTGTTAATCTTCCGGCAACCTGAGGGCCAGGTGGCAAGGTGGATAGAAATACTTCAGGAGTATGATTTCGAGGTGCAACACCGACCTGGACGGCAGCATGCAAATGCTGATGCCCTCTCCAGGCAACCATGCGTACTCGACGACTGTCGATATTGCCGCCGCCAAGAGGAAAGGGGTATGGGACCATCATCATCAGCAGCCGGGCTAGAGGACACTGATGAAGCAGGAGAACCATTCACCATCGACCAGTTACGGCAACTACAAGCAGACGACCCAGTGCTAGAGGAGGTAAGGGGTTGGCTGGAGACCCAGGAATGCCCCGATTGGCAAACCGTGTCTTCCCAGGGGCCGGAAATCAAGTTGTTACATTCGCAGTGGGGCAGCCTGGAGTTGCACGATGGTGTGATCTACAGAAGATGGCAGGCACCAAGGGGGGGTACTGACCGTTTGCAACTTCTGGTTCCCCAGGCTTTACGTACAACGGTCCTCCGTTGGGTTCATGGAGCAGCTGGATCTGGGCACTTTGGAAATGCAAAGACAGTGCGTCCGCTGCGGCAGCGATTCTATTGGCCTGGATGTCGACAAGATGCGGAGATGCACGTCCACTGCTGTGACGTTTGTACGGCGCAGAAAGGACCTGGCCAACGCTCTCATGCGCCACTACAACAGTATCTTGTTGGGGCTCCCATGGAGAGGATTGGGGTAGATGTACTGGGTCCTTTCCCTATCACCGAGGCAGGAAATCGTTTTGTTTTGGTGGCGATGGACTACTTTACTAAATGGCCGGAGGCATATGCCATTCCAGATCAAGGTGCCTCCACAGCCGCCCAAAAATTGCTGGATGAAATGTTCACTCGATTCGGGGTGCCGAATGAACTGCACAGCGATCAAGGGCGGAACTTCGAGAGCCGTTTGTTTAAAGAGGTGTGTCAGCCCCCTTCACCCTCAAAGCGATGGACTGGTCGAACGGTTTAACCGCACCCTGGCTCCCAACTTGCCATCCTCACTAGTCAACACCAGAGAGACTGGGACCAACATTTGCCTCTGGTCTTGTGGGCGTATAGGACGGCCATTCAGGAATCGAGTCAGTGCACACCGGCGGGGCTGATGTTCGGAAGAGAGATGCGCACGCCGGTGGACTTGGTGTTTGGCTCGCCCCTGAACCTGAGCTTGTTGGCGGTCACGAGACGGACTATTTCCGACGATTAAAAGAGCGGCTGAACACCGTGCATCAACTGGCCAGGGAGGCACTAGCGGGAGCGGGAGCTGGAGCCCGCCAGAAACGGGCATATGACATTCGGGCTCATGGTCCAACTTTCAAGCAAGGGGACAAAGTGTGGGTCTTTTGCCCACAAAGGAAACGGGGGTTGTCCCCAAAACTGACACACCATTGGCAGGGACCGGGAGAAATTCTGGACATGATTTCGGAAGTTGTTTTTCGAGTCCAAATGCCTGGAGGGGGCAGACGGGTGGTGCTACATAAAGATCGTTTAGCACCATACCACCCATTGGCCCCAGCACCAGAAGGAATTGGAACTCAAAGTGGCTCTCCAACCTCCACACTCGGTGTCGAGACAGACATTGAAAGTCTCCGGACTGAACCTGACACGAGTAGTGGCCAAAGCGTGTTCGTCGCCGACCGGGATATTTATTAGACTTTGAATGTAACGACTAGGGTTGTGAGGACACTAAACCCTCTTGGGAGGGGGCTATGTAGCGACCCGGCAGTCAGCGCTGCCGGAGTGATGCATTATGGGAAGGTTGTACGTTCACTGCTTTTTATAATGTTTTTCCTGTTGTATTTATTAATGTCTTAACTTGTAAATAATTGCTGTGTTTGTGTTCAATTAGTTGGGTGGGTTTGGGTCATCGTCGTCCGGGGTTATTTATTTTGTAAAAAGTACCGTTATGTGAAATGTGTCTTCGTGCATGACCTTGACCATGGCAGTGCAATAATGTCGAGCTTTGTTTACTGGCTATCTGTGAATAAAGAGATACAACAGGACAGAGCTGTTATTCATTGCTAAGATTTTATCTAAGCAATTAATGCCGAGACACTCGGAGTCGTGCGGTGTATGGGACACGAGTGCTTGTTACTTGAGAAGCTGGGTACAGCTGCATGCTGCCGAGACACTCGGAGTCGTGCGGTGTATGGGACACGAGTGCTCGTTACTTAAAGAGCTGGGTACAGCTGCGTGTTTAACGCTGGCAATCCGCTAGCCGACAGCTTGGGAAAGGTGCACGGCAGCGATCGGCTTTAAAAACTTCAAGACTCGACCCCAGGTTGCTACAATATATAAAAATAACCACACAAACATATGGTTTCTACTTCGCGGATTTTCACCTATCGCGGGGGGGTCTGGAACGCAACCCCCGCGATCGAGGAGGGATTACTGTATTGCTTTTCATGAATATATTGCTGGTTTGTTCATGTTTGCCATTGTTCTTATGAGTGTATTGCGCTGTGTTGGTTTTAAGTGAACCTTGTACTGCTTTTGTGCGTATCAGCTTTACACGTGTGTTATATTGGTACATCATGGAATCTTAAGCAAAAAAAAAAAAATCACATAGAATTGTGAAGCAGGATTAGGAAATGGGTTAAGGTAAAGTCAGCCAGGCATCCAATGGAAACAGTAGTCTAAGCTTGACTTCACAGGAGCCCAAATATTTTAAAACAAGCTGTAAGCATGGCATATAGAATATTTAGTGTCATGCACGGGCAATTGGGAGACAGCTTAAGTTCTCTGGGAATAGTAGTAACCCACCAAGCCAGAGGCTGGCACTGTGTGCTAATGCCTTCTCTCTTCCTCCCTCTGCAGGATGGAAGATTCCACCTCTGACACTTCTGTTCTTTGCCATCTGCCTATCCTGCCTAGGACTCATATGTTGCAGCAGCTCAGTCATCTTAGAATCAGTTCAATGTCGGACTTCCATCTGAAAAGACGTCTACTTTGTCTTTGAAAAAAATTATTGATTCGTATTGTGAAAGACGCTATATAGGCACCCGACTTGACACAGACTGACAAGAGGCACAGGTAAAAATAAAAATAAAAGCTTTATTTTCTTCCGCTGGGAGGTAACGTCTTTCCCATGTCCCCCAGCTACAGCACAGTCCCACAAAACAAATCAAAAATATTCTTCTTCCTCCACTCTTCCTAGACAGCTGCAGCTGCATCGCCGCCGCCGCCGTGCCGCCCCTCGCCCTCGCCCTCGTCCTCGTCCTCCTCCTCCTCCCGACTCTGGCACCTTGAGTAGCGGCTGCAGGCTGTTCTTATAGCCCACCCGGAAATGCTTCAGGTGATAATTAACCTACTTCAGGCTGCACTTCCGGGTGTGGCTGCATTCCAGTCCACACAGGCTCGTTAAGTCATGCAGCTGCTCCCAGTGGTGGCCACGGAGCCCAACAGGGCTGAGTCCTGAAGTCCCAGGCCTGTGGCCCCAGTGTAACCCAGGAAGGCTGCCACCATGCATTCTGGGGGACATAGTGTGCATCCCATGGCTATTTCCCTGGATCCAGTGTCAAAGGGACGACCCGGCCGGGCATGGGACCTGGCCGTCCACCATAGTATTCATTATACGGTGTCACAGATACGGCCCAAACCTTTTTGTGTGTCTGCTTCTTGTTTTACAATAGACACTTGTGGGAGATGAAACTCATCCCTTTACCTTGATTTTATATAAAAGGCTTCCTAGATTTTATTAATGTCTACCTTGTCATTTTCCATCCATCCATTATCCAACCCGCTATGCAGGTTAGGTGTATTGGTGATTCTAAATTGTCCCTAGTGTGTGCCTGTGTGTCCGTGCTCTGTGGTGGGATGGCGCCCTGCCTGGGGTTTGTTTCCTGGGATTGGCTCCAGCAGACCCCCGTGACTCTATAGTTAGGATATAGCGAGTTGGATAATGGATGGATGGATGGATGGCGTCCTATATATTATTTAGCCTATGATAATTTCAGAAACTATTTAAAAATTGGAAGTAGAAATGTAAAAAATAAAAATTTAAAGCACTGGCTTGAAGCAGGGTAACATGGTGTGAACAACAGCGTGTCGACAATATTATGTGCTGCACGTTTATTACACGTCTCAGTGTGCTTCTCTAGTCTGATAAAAAAAAAAACAGAATGCAACTGTACTTTGAATGGAGCCAGACCGGTGTGTCTCAGGCTCTTAAGGATTTTTCTGTGGATGAGTAATGTGCGGTCCAATGGTCATCACCCAGTGTTGTGCCTAGGGATTAAAACGGTAAGGCAAATTTTAATACTCAATCAAATAATGACATAGCAAGAGATTCTGACAAATGATTAACATAACTTTCCTTTCCATTCGTGATTTTCATAGTCAGATGAGTAACGTCACCTCAGCAATGGCTCCTTGAACTAGAAACGTTTTTCGCAATCAGTCACCAAGTAAATTGATGCTGCTTAATGGAACATCAGTGTTGTTCATTTATTACCATGCGTCAGTCAGCCAATTGATGAGGTTCCATTTTTTGGGTTGAATTACAAAATAGATTAAAAGGTTACAGAATATGAACATTATTTTGTCATCATTTTATGACAAACCTGAGCCTATTGGCAAAGTTTTGTGTGGTGTTACGGAAGGATGGATCAGTTGTGAGGAAGAAGGTCACTTCTTCCAGCCAGTAGTTGAATGCTAAGGAGGATCTGAGAAGGGCGGCAACCACTTTGAAACTGAATTTTTTATAATTTGTTTATCCATTTCCTTCACTTGATACGGTTTTTGACAATGTGAAGCCCAGCCTGCGTACAACCCCGACACAGACAGGCAGGACATTAATTGCCACACAGCAAGCGGTTTATTTACATAGTTGCAGAATCCAGAACACACAAGTCAAAGCACAGAGCACAACACAGTCCCTTCTCATTCTACAGCCAGTCCTTCCACCTCCACTGCTACTTCCCAAGCTTCATCCACTTCCTTCCGATTCAGGCTGTTGAGTGGTGGCAACTGGCTGCTTTTATAGGGCACCCAGTAGGAGTCTAGGTGCCCAACGAGCTTCTTCTGGCAGCTCTTCCGGGTGTGGCAGAAATGCTTTCAAATAGGGCCCTGCAAGCATCCAGGCACCCTTTGGCGGTAGCCACGGGTCCCAAGCCGGGTTGAGCTTCCATGCTGATGACCCATGGCCCCATGGGAAGCCAAGTGGGAGGAAAATGTTATCTTGGAAATGCTGTCTCCCCCGGTGCTCCACTGCTGGGGCGTCCCGGGTGGGTAAGTGCCTCAGCCGTCCGCCACAACAATTTTTAACATACTGTTTCTCAAGTCAGAGGCAGCATAGTGGTACAGTGGTAATGAAAACTGAAAAGGGCAATATTAGTTTCTCAACCATTGCAGAGTGTACCATATTATCTCTATATAAATAAAATCCAATGTCTGTCTGTCTGTATATCTGTCCGCTTATCATAAGAGAATCTATTTAACTGAGTTTTTTTCTATAATTTGCTTGAACATTTCAGTTGATTTTGCGACTTCTCTCATCACGCTAAGTATCATAGTTCGAGTCCTTAGAGGAACTGCTTCCGCCACACCCAGATGTGCAGCCCGCAGAAGGGCAATAAACACCTGGAGCACTTCCGGTGCACTGTAAAAGGAGCCACCTCACCACCAATCAAGGAGGTGGAGAAGACGGAGGAAGAGAGAGAAAGAAAGAAAGACTGTATTGTGTTGCGTTTGGTGCTTTCTGTACTGTGCTATGTAGTGGGAAGCAAATGAAAAATGCTTCCCCACTTAATTAAAGTTATGCTATTTGGCAAGACTTGTGTCTCAGCCTGTCTGTGTCAGGGTTTGGGGAGCGGTACGCACCCTGGTGGTCCACAGGATAAAAAATGTATTATTATTTATTTTTCTTTAGTTATTCGGCATGATTTTAGTTGACATTATGATTTGTTTGGTGCCATCTGTTCAGGGGTAGTTCCGCCATTTTGTGATTCCATCGTCAGTGATTGTTTGTCTCTAGTTTATGATTTCATCTCCTGATCCTTTTATCAAAATTCATTTAGCCCTTGTTTTCAGACAGTTGCAACAAGTGGGTTATAAGAGACGGCAAAGGCTACCAATAGGAACAATGCAGCTATAGCGCACTGCAGATAAACTGGGAAAGTGCATGTTGGGTCCTTCACACCACCCTTTGATGAATTATTATAACATATGATGTGTAAAGGGGTGCCCCTTGGTCATTGTTTTGTAACAATTTCTCACCTGATTAATTTTCTGGTAAAATAAGCACAATTTGGTGCATTTTGCAATACATTATGAGTGCTGTTTTCAGAAATGCACAAGAAACATTGACCTTTCATTGTCTGATTCTTTGCCCTTCACTATGGGTCCCGCTTATGTTTTGCCAAGATGTAATGTTTTTCCTTTGAATGAGCCCTTGAAGGAAGGAGGTGAGAATTCAAAAAGAGTGTTACAGCATGGTGAAATTGATCATTCCAGCTAGGTGCCACTTTGACAGTCTGACTTTGCTCCACGCTCCCTGCTTGCTTCCTGCCCCCACTTTTTAACATTTTAAACATCCCAGGCTCCTCACTGTCCTGTCTCTCTCTCTTTTGTTAAACTTCGATCTTTCCTCCTCTGTCCTTCATTTCCTTTTTGTTTTTGGTTTCCTGATCTTTTCGATCTGTTCTCCTTTTGATCTCCCCTATCTGGCGTGCAGACTCCCTATATACTCCACGATTGGGTACAGGTGTTGTCCTCCACCTACTCCGAGGTGTGATTGAGGCACCTGACTAAACCATTCACATTTGCACGTGAATACGTGATCAGCCAAGCCCCTCAATCAAACCTGGTGTGACACCAGCACGCGCAATTTGAAGACTGCATGCTCCGGGACCCAATTATTTATTTAAAAATCACACAAAAATTGAGCTCCTCCAAGGATCTCTTATCACAGCAACCCATGGTAACTACTCTCTCGACCAAGCGGTACAAAAAACGTGAAGGTATAAGCTGGAGAGCATTATGTAATATTTTCTAACATTGCCAAAAGAGTGTTAATGAAGGTCTCAGATATCACAGTTAAGCACCACATTAAAGCAGGACTTCCATTTTGGGTTCATTTAAGGTCTGGCATTAGGTATGGTGTTTCTTGTGCAGAAAAAGGTGTTGCGCACAGCAAGGGGCCCTGCCCAGCCGGGATACTAGTTGGATAAAAGGACCGTGGAAGAGAGGATGCCCAGGGCATTATCTCTCCAGGGATGTTAGAGGGCAGTCTCCTGGGCTGCTGTGGCACCACAGATTCCAGTATAGAATACTGGGAGTTTGAGTTTGCTGCAGGGAGGTACAGAGACAGTAGAGCCCTACTACATTGGGCTTTCACCACACGCTGGGAGTGATTCGAGACCATGCCAACAAGCCACATGGAATACTCCTAGGTGCAGTGTAAAGGGAGTCATCTGCCACTATTCTGGGTGCCAGAGTCGGGTGGGAGAGCGACGAAGCTTGCTGGAGGAGGAGTGGAGGATGAGAGAGAGAGAAAAGAAGAAAAAGGAAGTTAGAAAGAGATATTACTTTGCTTACTTGTGCTTATTGGTGCTTGGTGTACTGTACTCCTGAGGACAACGACCGGAAAGCATTTCCCCAGAAAAATAAATGTGTTGTGTGCTGAAACCTGTGCCTGGTGTCTGTCTGTGTCAGGCTCCCTGCAGATTATAAAGGAAAAACTAACTCCCTCCATTTAGTAGCTCAACAGTTAAGAAGTTCACTCCTTCTTTAACTGTTGAGATTGACACCAACAAATGTCATTTTCTCTCCAGCAAATTATGAAAGTTACTAACAGTACAGTACAAAGCTGGTGTTGTGTAGACTGCTGATGAGACTGCTGTTATGAAGTAACGGCACATCAAGATTAGACACAAAATCTCTGTAAACAAAGTCTATATCATCAGTCATGAAAAGTGACTATATAGATTTATGATCACTAAGGGGCACTGCTTAGCCTCAAAGAAGGCCAACATGAGCACTAAAAAAGATTTAATCATGACACATTAAAACATGGATGTAGGAAAGGCATATATTAAACTATGAGAATACAAATTACAAAATAAAGTAACATATGTTGTGCATCCCACATCTCACTGAACTAATTGAGATTGTTTAGCTAGTTCACTTGCCACTCTCTGTATTCCCTCCATCATTCCCACTACCTCACTTTCCATACTTCTCTTTCCATTGTCCCTGGACACTCTTTATCTTAACTAATCCTTAGATGGAGGGCTGGTTCTCCAAGCCTGATTAACCTGCTCGTGGACTTCCTTCAGGGGCGCTGGAGGCCTGTAAGACTAGAGAGAAGATCTTCTAGGGTGTCAGGGGCTTGGAGATTGGGAAACAAGCAGGAGGGAAATGAGTGAAGGGCTTTAAGAAGGATGGTGTGTGGGGAAACATTTCATTGAAATGGAGAGAGAAAGTTTTGTCATGAGATCCCTTCCTAAGAGGTTAACTGGACAGAGCTGATTTAAAAGAAATCAGTGTGTTAAAGTGGAATCACTGGAATGCAGCTGAACTCGAAGAATCTCTTGAGGCAGGGACCTCCTTCAGCGAAAGGGCTGAGCGCGTGGCTCCTGTGTCCACGAGGAAAACAGTTTCAGTGCCATTCACCAGCCAGCAAAGTCAATAATGGATCAGTCTCTGAATTATGGGTGAGCAAAGGTAGTTGAAGAGAAGGGCTGGGGATCCCTGCGATTCCTATGTCCATGAAACATCAAATTGTTCAGGTGGTGGAGGAGGGGGTGGGCACTTGTGAGGGCAATTGCGGCAGAAGTGTCCCATTTCACCACACCCGTAACAAGCATATGGTGTAGCGTTTGGATCTGGAGGGGAGGCAGCTGAGTGGATGATCCACTTGGATTAGGTAACATATATCCGCTACCTTGTCCCCGTCCACACCCTTGTCCCCGGAAAAATCCTCCACGTCCGACTTCTGCCGGGAGTGGCCCCACCAGTGTAATAGTTCATTTGTGCTGCAATCAGCTTTGTCTGGGTGTCTGACTCTTTCTGCTTGCTCTGTTGTTCAGCATGCGCTGCGTGACGTTTTACTTCCTCAAACGCGGCAGCCTCTCATCTAATACAGGATACCTTGTTTTGAATGTCGCTTCTAAGTCCGGAAACAAAAGAGGAACTGCAGTTTTAGTTCGGTTGTCTGGATTTTCAAGGCCGGAGTGTGTTGCCATTAACTCTTAAATTCAGTGTGCCCATTCATCTACTGTCTCTTTTTTTTCTGTTTGGCAGCCGAGATAAGAGACCAGTCTCTGCCTTTCTTATACTTGTCCTTAATATTATTTTAACATGTTCCCATTGCGTAATAAAGGGACCTTCATCCCGGCCCCGAGGCAACGCCTCGTTCCACTGCCACGGGTTTCCGTTATGCTGTCCATGATTGACAGTCTCCCATGTGGTGCCAAGCTTTCTCCACAGCACCTGAGTCCATTCTGCGGCATTAGGCTTATACATATCATACAGCTGCTGTAATTGTTCTATGAATTTTTTAAACACACCGATGACTTTGGGATCAGGCAATTCGGACACAACGTCCTTCAGCTCTTGAATGTCTCAGTTACGATGTATCATTACAGTAGTGGGGTTATTAGCTCCTGCAGGTTGCATTGAATCATGTCGGGGGGGTTCTGGGATCTCAATCAGGGGGCATTCCAATAAGGGGCCTGTGGGTTTGGGGGACTTTAAGGGGGATTGAAAGGTGGTGTTTTGATTAGGGGGCTGAAGGAATAGGGTTTGACTTCTAGTGCGTTGTGAAATGGAGGTTCTAGGATCGTGAAACCCACCTGCCGAACCCATTACGTTACTTTTGTCATTCCCGGATCAGTGTGTAATGAGGGATCATAATGATATTCTTCAAAGAAACCAGACCCCAAGGGATCATCTTTTAATTCTGGTGCGGTGGGCGCTGGAGGTGGTGGAGGAACAAGTGTGGGATATAACGGGTCTTTTTTTTTTCCTAGTTCTAACTTTCTGCAGCCAATAATTCATTTCTGTACTGCCTTTAAATTACAATCTTTAATAACCAACTCCCATCTGTCATACATAACACATACCTCTATTACAACATCCTCATACACTTCTACATACAACACCCTTGTGCATTTCTACATAATATTTTTCTAATTTCCTGAATTTCACTTGCGTCTTCTGTCCCTTCTAATGTCCACCGCTCTGCTTATTCCATTTTTTACATGCCCTTTTAAAATCCAATCCTGTGTTTTCTCTATTAACTTTCTAGGTGACCCTTTTTGTGCGGCGTCTGCTGATCCTCCGAAAACAATCCTTCCAGCATAAAGACTTGAACCCGGGCCGGTTGGCAGGCTTGCTGTTATGTATTCCCATTTTTTCCTTTGCTTTTCCCCCCCGAGCCCTGTGCCAGATTTATCTTTCTATCCTTGTCCTACTCGTCCCCTGTCCGATGAACTATTGGAATGCTGAGTGTGCCACTCACCCGCCAACGTTCCTTTAATATTCCCAGGGAAGTATACTACACTATTTCCTACGTTACTGTCACAGTGCACGGTGAAAGCAAATATTTATTTCTAGTACGTACTTTTTATTACTCCCCTTGTTTTTTTTAACCTGTTATTCTTCTATTCTATGCTCTATCCTCTGTCCAATAGATTTGTCCGGGTTTATGGGTGTGCCACACACCGGATCCCGTCCTAAATCCCCCTTTTTTAATTCCCAGAGGATAGTGTTCTATACTATCTTTCCCAACAGGAGTGACCTAAAACAAGGTATTTCTTTTCCATTTACTATTCCCGGTCACTTTTTATACTCTACAGCAAGCCCGCCCCCAGCTTATCTTTTTACGGAAACCTCCGGGTTACTTACCCCATTTGTCTGGGCTCTTCCCTTGCCCCTCTTCTATGGACTTCTTGCATCGTATCCCACTTCCTTTTGCTTTTATTTCAGTAGGAGCTCCGGCTGATTTAAAAATCAATATATAAACTCAGCTATGTTTATCCTCATATTGACACTTTGCTTTTGACTTCTGGGTTCTCAGATAGACGATAATTAAAGTTTTGATGGAATATTACAAAGGGGCGGGGTCAGTTATTATTTAGTAGTCTAACGGCGTCGCTTCTGCATCTGGTTCCTGTAAAAATCTCTCTTGTTTTTGTGCTTCTCCCTGTGGGGAACAGCCCGGACACAGACAGGCGGACACCGCTGGTTTGCACCCAAACACACGTTTATTATACATACTCCTGTATATACAATGTCCTTCACACAACCCAGTCTTCCCGTACTAATCACCCTTCAAGTCCTGGCATCTTTCAATGCTTTTTCTCCTGACCGCCTCCACTCCTCTCCTCCAGGCTTCATTCTGTTCCACCCGACTCCAGCTATCGAATGGAAGGAGGCGGCCCCTTTTATCCTCACCCGGACGTGCTCCTGGTGCCTCCCGATGAACTTCTGCCAGCACTCCCTGGTGTGGCAGAAGTGCCGGCTGTGCACCCGGAAGCACTCCAGGTGTCCCTGGTCTTCGTTCCTCCTGCACTTCCGGGTGTGGTGAAAGTGTTAAGGACCAAGAATCTCCAGGCATTCGGGTGCCCCCTGGCAGTGATCACGGGCCCCTATAGGGTTGAGCTTCCAAACTCTTTCCCGTGGACCCATAGCCACCAGGGCAGTTGCTCCATCATGGTCCGGAGGAGGTGTAATCCCTCCTTCGGTCCATCCGGGCATCCCGACTGGGTACCACCCCCAGCCACTCGCAACATCCACTTAGGGGAATTTTCAAAGAGTTCTTGAGTTTTTCTTCCTGTTAATTACTGTGACTTTTGGAATTCAGGTCTGGTTCTGTTCTAGTCTGATGAAGGTTCTTTGTTTTATGTTACTTAAATTTCAGGAGTTGGTCTTTCTCATTAAGTGCTGCAGATCTCTTCAGGATTTTTGTATACATGTATCCTTTTATTGTTTCATTCTTCCTTAATTTCCTCATTCTTATTTTGGTTGTTTAATCTAGAATTATTAATATTCTAAGTGGTTGGAAATATTCTCTGCAGTGGGCTGGCACCCTGCCGGAGGTTTGTTTTCTGCCTTGCACCCTGTGTTGGCTGGGATTGGCTCCGGCAGACCCCTGTGACCCTGTAGTTAGGATATAGTGAGTTGGATAATGGATGGATGGATGGAAATATTCTGCAATTGATTAATAAAGGTAATTCATTTTAAAAGTATCTATCTATCTATCTATCTATCTATCTATCTATCTATCTATCTATCTATCTATCTATCTATCTATCTATCTATCTATCTATCTAATTCATTCTTTGTGCTTGTTCTACACTTTTTTCTTAAATCTTTACTTATTTAATCTATTAGTTAAATGAAAAATACTATTTCTATCCACGGTGTAGGGTTAGTTCTCAATGAAGTTTAAAAGTTTTGCTAATTAAGACACACTGGGATTTTAGGTGCTGCTGTCCTTCAGGTGGTTCACAATATCTGGTCTTTACACAGTCAAGCAATTGCTAGCACTTGTCCCCTTGACTCCAAAGTCATCTAGCAAGTGCCCAGAAACATTTCTAGGGTCAGAATTGATGTCTTGAAGCCCAAGAGATGTCTTCATGGCACAGCCCCTTACAGTCCCACGTGTCCCTGCAATTCTGAGTTCTCTCTCCCAATTAAATGGCCAGGCAGCCTTCAGGGCACAGGTCCATTGTAATGTACCTCCCTCCTGCCAGCTGCCAGACAGGGGGACTCTTATTACATTATCCATTGCTCTCCCCGTAATCTTTTTCTATTTCAAAACCCTGTAAAATACTATTTCTAAGCTACTACTACTCCTAACTGATAAAGTCGGCAAATACTGTTAAAAGCTGGGCATGCTGTATTGTTTTTATTGCGGATTCCAATAACTCAGTGCCATGTTGTTTGGAAAAGAGTAACTCTTTACATGAACAGTCGTAGACATGTACAAGTTTTGCAAAACGCCAACTCCTATTACTTCCTGTATGTAAATTAAGACATTACTATTAGCTGTCAAGTTCACAAATCAACATCAACTATCATTACACATGCTACCAGTGTATTGAGGAACAGAATACTTTACCAACCCGGGTGCACTCCCTTCCTGTTCTTTGAGTGTCCCTGTTAATACCACTTCTGAGGCAATCACATTTTTATTGGATATGGGGCATAGCGCTCCTTAGAGGTTGCAGTGCAGCTACACTACTATGGTCACAATAAAGCATTAGAACATAAAACAGTTATGATGAGATCAGGCCAATCAGCACAACAAACTCACCAGTCGTACTCAGTTAGATTCTCCAAAATAACATCAAGGTCCTTAAAGTCCCACTGTCTACTAAACCACTTGGTAATTTATTTAATAGGTCAATGGTTCTTTTTGAGAAGAAAAACATTCCAACATTTGTGTGACATTTGCTTTTATCCCCATATTCTTGTTGAAAATTGCCATTACCAATTGTGACGTAAGACAAGGAAAAGGAATTTGGTGTTCACTTAAAACAACTTTACAATGCTGAAAATGGATTAATTTTCTCAAGTTACTCTCTCTTTCAATATCAAGTTCATAATAAATCTATGGAAGCCAATTTGGGAGATACTCTTTCAGAAATGCAATTATGTTAGAGCCCTTGACGAATTCTTCCATGTTTATCTGTCACATGTTGAGAGCCATGATCTGCTCTCAAGATCCTCCATCTTATCCAGAAGAGCCTTGGGTTTCTTTTTCAGAGCACCGATTTCTTTGACATTCCATTCAATTGAACCAAGCTCCCTTGTAATTTTAGATTGTTCTTTCTTCAACATATTTAAATATGCTTGGAGGTCCGCATAGGTCCTCTGAATAGACCGGTTCAACTTCTCAGTCTGCTCAAGAACATACTGTTTCAGCTACTCCACAAACTGCCCCATCAAAGAGTCTTCCATTGCGGATGCTCAAACTCCCACGCCGTCTTCGTGAGAAACTTTATAAAGAATTTTCTATCAGGGCCTGTGGCATCATCAATAAGGTGAACACTGAAGAGGTCCATACCAATACCATACCATACCAGACTTTAATATTTATTTAATAATACTTAATCTCAGAAACAATCGGAAAGGTAGAAATGTGGGATTAGAGGAGGGGGGATTCAGAGCTCACTTGAAAGATACCATCTTGTCCTGTAGGTCAAGTGATCCTCAGTTAAATTTTATTAATTAGAAGGAGAAATTTAACAGAAACATAAAAAAACAAGATACATACTCATGGGACAAATAATACAATCAATCAAAAAATAAATAGATAAATGTATATTGTGCACAAATTACAAAATTAAATTAAGGAGAATACAATACAATACAATACAGTTTATTTTTGTATAGCCCAAAATCACTCAATGCTCCCTCACGCAATGGGTTTTAACAGGCCCTACCTCTTGACAGCCCCCCAGCCTTGACTCTCTGAGAAGACAAGGAAAAACTCCCAAAAAAAACCTTGTAGGGAAAAATGGAAGAAACCTTGGGAAAGGCAGTTCAAAGAGAGACCCCTTTCCAGGTAGGTTGGCCGTGCAGTGGCCCAAAATAAGCATTTAGTTGGGGGCATTGGAAGCAAGCACTGAATTGCCTAATAGCAGCAGACAGAATTGATCCCCAGAGGCTGCAAATCCCTGCCCACATCTGCTTTACTGACTGAGTGCTGACTTTCCACTGCAGTGGTGCTTACACCTTTTGTAGCAGCCAATAATGTGCTGCCAGATGGAGCTGGTGCTGTACAAAGGGTTAAAAGGTACAGTGTGTTCAGCTGCAGTCTCTACCTTTATATGTTTCCTTTTTTACAATCTCTCTTAGTGCATAAAACACAAGACATCATAACCCTAACCCTACTATTAAAGACAAAATCAAATCCATTTTATTTTTTGGAGTGAATCGCAAACTAGTTGGACTGAGTTGCTGGCTAAGTCACATTCGGCAATCAGTTTCACGGGAGCGTGCGGCCAACTGCATCCAACTCGCATAAAAAGCGTGCGGCCAACTGCATCCAGCTCACTGACATTATGTAAGTGAAGACCGTGAGTGAAAATCTCTGCAAAAGTTGTTTAAGGTGACATAGATTTAAGTCTTTAATAGTTGTAGACAAAAGTATTACCACAACATACAATAAAAAGATACACAAGTCATATGACAAAGGGCTGCAATATTCATAATGAAATATTACATGCTTCTGTAAGATGTGATGAGAGAAAGGAAAGGCAGCATAAAAATGTGAAATCTGTATAAGGTACACTGTTGACAAAATATTTAGTTACAGTACAGAACATTAAAATACTTTATGGACCAATGTTTCAGCTTGATGTTTTATGCTACCAAATAACTGAGCAGTAGCTCAAAAATGTTAATGCAAAGTAATAAAGCTACTTTTCCCCATACCGTTTTGTGGATTATCCGATCTACTGTACTATTATATCATTATTTACATTTATAGGATCCTGAACTCAGGGAAGCATGCAGTTCCTTGAGACTGGGTGTACATTGTGTCACAGGAATTGTCTTTCCTGCAATACATTTTTTTCATATCCCAAAGGTATGCAGGAAGGGCTAAACAGCCACACTACGCTGGCGCATTTTTAATTTGTCTCAGCAGTGAACGAATGCCCCACCTTGGATTGCTAGTCCTGCTTTACTCATTAAACAAAATAAATACGTTCTAAAATGGATGGATAGCTCCTGGATAGGGTGACTAAATCGCTAAGTGATATGCACTGCTGCCTTCCTGCTCAACACTACGCTGAAATTCCAGCTTGTCACAGTTAAAGTGGAAGTTAACTGGGGACTCTGATGTGGCCTTGTGCAAGTCATGAATGTGCCCTGTGATGGACTGGCTTCTCTTCCTGCATTTATTGTTTCTCTTTGCCTGATATTTATGGGATAGTCTCCCACACTCTACAATTTTGTCATGGAAAAAGATGGTTCATTAAATGGACCGATGTATTAAAGGAAATTTAGGGACAGGAGAAATTATAAGTTAACTGTTTTCTAATACTGCAAAGGTTTATTACTTTTCTTAAAATTTTGTGAATTTCATCCCAATTTAGTTGAACTGTGAAGAAGATTAACTTCAAAACTAGCCACCCAGAATAAGTGTGCCATGCCGTTTCACACTTAACCTGGCAAAGCAACTGCCGTGATACTTTAAGTACTTTTTATACAAAGCATTTTGATTTAAAAATTAAGCTTTCTATATGCCATTTTTATCTTTTAATACCATATTTGACGGTCTTCTGTAAAAATGTGATTAAACTTACATGACAAAGAATTCTGAATAGACAAACAGTCACTTCAGTCAATGCAGTGACTCCATTCTCATTTGAAGGTCAGGCTTTGTGAAGGTCATTGGAATTTGTTAGGCCACTAAAAGGGCTTACATCCTATTTTCCTTTACATCTTTTAATATCACCTTTCAGCATAATTAAATGTTTTATTTTACGATTAACTCTGGGGAAATTGGAAATGAGTGTCTAAAATGTCAGGTAAGTCATGCTTAATAATAGAAATCATAAAACTTGAAAGAAAAATATTCAGTGTAAATCTGAAAGTCAAAATAGAAGAAAATATTTTCAACGACTGTGGTGGGTTGGCACCCTGCCCAGGATTGGTTCCTGCCTTGTGCCCTGTGTTGGCTGGGATTGGCTCCAGCAGACCCCCGTGACCCTGTATTCGGATTCAGCGGGTTTGACAATGGATGGATGGATGGATTTTCAACGAGCGATATAAAACATAATTCAGCTTGCCAGGCCACCTGGTTAAGGACACACTTTAAAGCTATTGCTCTTGTTTTTTTCTCTTGGTCCGACATGGCAGAGTCAGCAGCTACCAGTGACTGTAGAATAATACTTCATCATCGTCATAAAAGTCAAATTCATTAGTTGCAATTTCAAAATGACTGGAGAAAAACACTCTATGACATTTAAGAATAACCAGAATTAGAAGTCCGTTTT
Organism: Polypterus senegalus; assembly: GCF_016835505.1. NCBI lineage: Eukaryota > Metazoa > Chordata > Cladistia > Polypteriformes > Polypteridae > Polypterus > Polypterus senegalus. The sequence goes on along the minus strand of NC_053162.1, from coordinate 57,497,869 downwards.
GCATGAGATTTTTTATAGGTGCCCAGCATGGAGAAGTGTGCAAATGATTAGATTTACATGTCAGTTACACTCATAACCATCAAAAAAGCAAACCTGTTCAGGATGGGATCCTGAAGACTTGGGGGCTCTTGCATAGCTGTTTTGTGGTGTTATGGTCGTAGGGTGACCCTGTTCTCCCCTTTACCCTCTGAAATATTGTAGACCTTAACAAAATTCATCAAGTCCCATACTCCTGCCACACTGTCAGGTACTTCCTCTTCCTTTTACATCTGTAACTCCCAGGCAATCAGACAGAGTAAAGGTGCAGGCAGGAGGAAATTATACATTTAAATATGTATTATAGATAACACAGTACATCCAAAATAATAGACAAAATACAAATGTGGGTGCTGGTTTAAAATGATACAATCTGATAGTGCTACATGTTTAATTTTAGGGGCCACATAAGTTTGTCATTACACTTCTTTGCCGATTCTTTGCCTATTGGCTGGCAAGATATAGCTAGAGAAATAGCAAGAGAGAAAGGGAGACCAAAACTTATAGCAGTTCCTGTCACAAGTCATGGACCAATGGGGCGTTGTGGTACAGAGTGGCCCTCCAGGTAAATGACCAATCCTGAACAGCCACCACTTAGTCCTCCAGTCCCATCCTCATTTACGTTTTCTTCCTGTGCGTCATAAACTCTATCCACCTATTCCTTTAATTTCAGGCTATACTGGCCTATTAATGGACTATTCATGTCATCCATCCATCCATTATCCAACCCGCTATATCCTAACTACAGGGTCACAGGGGTCTGCTGGAGCCAATCCCGTGAAACAAACCCCCGGCAGGGCGCCATTCCACCACAGAGCGCGCACACACAGGCACACACTAGGGACAATTTAGAATCGCCAATACACCTAACCTGCATGTCTTTGGACTGTGGGAGGAAACCCACGCAGACACCATGCAGGGAGGACCCGGGAAGCGAATCCTGGTCTCCTAACTGTGAGGGAGCACCATGCCGCCCACTTTTCATTTCAGCACAAATGTGACCAGGATTTCAGAGATATTATCCATACTAGTTTTAACCTGTAGTAAATAAAAAAATTTGTTCTTAAGTGCTTGTTGCCTACTAACTGACTCGTGCAGATTTCGAGTATTGTGGCGGTCACCCATCTGTTGCTTGAGATGTAACGTGACTTGATACACCAGTCTGTCATTGTTCTGAGTATCCTAAAAATGTACAAATTTTTGTTTTCAAAAGTAAAACATATATTTTTGGGGCTGACTTTGTTGAAGTCTGATGAGGGACCTTCTGGGACAAGAGCACATATAAATAATTAAGCTTATATAAAGAATCTTGTCTTCAAACAAAATCTTCAGTCATACAAAATTATTCCTCTGTCACATTTTGGCTGAAGTCAAAACTGCTTGCTATTGCCAGTGAAATGCTGCCCAGGTTTGGCTCTCCTTCTCTACCACCAATGCAGAAATCTGTTTTGGATCTCTCTTTTGAATGATCTGGTTATAATATAGGTTCAAAATGGTGCTGCTAGAGTCATGACAAAGACCAAATGCGATGAACACAACCCCTCTGAAGTGATTTGACTATACTGTCCATTTGTGTGTTATTAAATTATCTTCAAGCTCTGCCACTCTCTCACAAAGCTTTAAATTGTAACATCCAGAATACTTGTCATTATCATTTGCTGCCTGCCCCTGTTCTGTGAACCTCTGATTTTGACCTTCTTTGTATGCTAAGGTTTTATAATGCAACTTTCGCTTAGCATGTAGTTATCTTGCTGCTTTAAATTTCATTCTTGTACTTTGTATGCACCATGATGAGGTGTTCTGTAAAAGAAATGATTTAAAATACATTTGCATTGATTGATTTTTACCTCTTTTTTTAAATGTTAACACACCATAAGAAGGCAGTGAACAAAATCCCATGCTGAGAAAAAAAGAGTTGAGGTAAAGCATAATCATTTGAAATTGCAGTATGCAGCTGAAGGGAAAAGAAATAGTGGCTGATTATACTGGATTCATCAACCTTAGTATCAAATATCAAATATTACAGAAGTTATGAAAGCAGTTCTCTCTTGCCTTAGGCCTAGTTAACATTTAGGCATTTTAAAATAAATTGTATTGTGTTTTTTGACTTAGTATCTAAAACTTAGTATCTCTTTGAAAGAAAGAAGGAAAATAATCAGATAGTTATGCTTACTAGAAAAGGAATTATGCTAACTCATTGACCATATTATTTTTATACATGACTGATAATGTAACCATAGAAGGGAAAAGGAAAGAGAATGACATCTCTTATGGCCTACAGTCAGGAGTACACGGAAAAGGTTTTTATCATAAGAGCTTTGTGAGATAGCAAGAACAACGCCAGTTATCTTTGCTGTGCTTTCTGCCTGTTCTATCAACATGATGACTAATTTTCCATGGGTTTGAGCCTGAGGATGTTACATCATGTTATCCTCGTTTTCTCCTGTAGACAGCAGCGAATATCAAACAATATTCAATATGTCACTGTGGTCTTTCTATTTAAGTACCTTTGCACTCATATACATTATCTATTTAACAAATATTATCTTTCATATTCTATATATATTTGATTCTTCTTATTATTAGCTAGCCGAAGTACCTAGTGTGATGACTGGTTATATTTCTGTAATGGTAAGAAAACAATATTTATGTGATTTTAAATGTTGACCCTTTAGCCTTCGCTGCCTGAAATGCAAAAGTCCCATCTGTCATCTACATGACCTCTCTAATTATCAATTTCTCTGCTAGCATAAGTCAAGAATTTGCTCTTTTTGTGTAAGATTGGATTCTATAATTGCGGTAACTCCTTGCTGGAATGGACCAATGAATGCTACTTCTTGGTATTTCCTATTTCAGTGTGGTTTCAAAAATAGATCTTTAATCCCACGTCAATAAACTGTACAGCTTGTGTATTAATTGAATCATTGATACAGCATATAAAATGGACAAAACTACAATGTTGTCCCCTCCATTGAAATCCTATTTATGATGACAATTTTGAAACTCCATAAACTCTAAATGTTAATTTGGGTTAACTATCACATACATGAAAAATTTCATGAACATCCACTTGGATGTTTTGGAGTAATGTGTGGTTTTTGTGGTGCTGGCCCTTCCATTACAACTCCCCAATGAAATTCTTGATACTCCAAGAAGCATATACCGTATATACTCAAGTATAAGTTGGGTCTTGAAACCCGAAAAATTGATCATAAAATCAGACCCCGACTTATGTGCCCGTTCAATAATGCGACACTTACATCAGTTTCTCAGGCGCATCGAAGTTTGTTGCAGTAGTGTTTTACCAAATTCTTTTGCTGCTTCAATGACGTTTAATTTAAAACCAGCTGCATATTTTCTTCTGATTGTAGATAAGGGATGCTCTTACGATAAAAGTATATAAGGATGAGACATACAAAAAACACAAAACAGTGCAAACGTCGTTTTGGAATAGTTTGGGTATTACCATTTGGTCACGTAGGTACAATACATAGGAAAAAAAAGGCAGTGTGCTCCGTTGTTACTCTCTCAGGTGGGCGATAGCATGAGTTTTCCGCATTCGACATTATAAAATACCAGAAATTATATGGTAAAATCAACTCCCGACTTATCCACGGAAGAACTTAAATGCGAGTATATACGGTAGTATTTACTTTGTAATAATAATCTATTTGTAATAACAAAGAACAAGTGTACGATAAACTTTTAAAATTAACTGAACAAACACAGAAAATAAACAATTGAAAAAACTCCCACAAAATAAACAACAAAACAAATAAACAAGGAACTAAAACAGGTAAAGGTCAAGGAAAAGAAAAACTATCTTAAACAAAAAAGACAAAAAAATGGAGGAAAACTAAATGAACAAAGTTGACCTAAGAAAATTTGTTAATAGACAAATCCCTAAACAAAACCTTAAACACAACACAGAAATAAATCTCTGAACTAATAATTCAACGAGAATCTTTGAAAGCTGAACCAGAAATCCAAAATAAAATGGCCAATAATGCAAAGATCATTTAAAGGGTAAAGAAAACAAACAAACAGAAGATCTGCATTATACAAGGAATATTTTCTTGATAAATAATTAAAGGATAACTTAACTATTTTTCAGTTGTTATTTTCTGACAATCATCTCTAAGAAGACAAGGAAAAACTCCCAAAAAACCTTAGTAGGGAAAAAATGGAACAAACCTTGGGAAAGGCAGTACAAAGAGAGACCCCTTCCCAGGTACAGTAGATTGGGCGTGCAGTGTGTGTCAAAAAGAAGGGGGTCAATACAATACAATACAATACACAGAACAGATCAAATCCTCAATGCAGTATACAAATAAAAATTGTAATAGTACGCAGCAGAATTTAACAGTGGATGACATCACATAATATGATTTGGATTTGTTTAGAGTCCTAGAGACCTCATCCATCAATGGCCCCCATTTGGCCATTCCACAGCTGAAACAGTACTGGGCCAGCCAATCCAATGAAAGGACCTCTCTTTTCCCATGATTCCTGCGATCCTCCATCAGGGATGACTTTACCATAGGCAGGCATAACAACTTGGCAGGTGGGCCATGGCACCAAGTGCCACATTTGAGTACTGAGAAGAGAAACAGAATAGGTGAGGGTTAGTAACAAATTATAACTATCATGTTACTTATGTTTTAGTACTAATGACTAACAACAGAGATACAGTATGTACAGTTAATCAGCAGCTCTAGTCAGGATATGCTAAACTGAAGTAATGAGTCTTCAGCTGGGATTTAAAAGCTAAGACCGAAGAGGCATCTCTTATAGTAGCAGGCAGACCATTCCACAGTTTAGGGGCCCTGTAACTAAAAGCTCGACCTCCCACTGTTATTTTATTAATCCTTGGAATCATAAGCAGACCGGCATCTTGAGATCTTAATGTGTGCTCTGGTTTGTAAGTCATGATAAGTTCAGACAAGTAAGCCAGACCTTGGCTATTTAATGCTTTATATGTTAAAAGAAGAATTTTGAAATCTGCCCTAAACTTAACCGGGACCCAGTGTAAGGATTTAAGAACTGGGGTGATGTGTTTGTATTTTCTTGTTCTTGTGATAATTCTTGCACTATGTGGCCACCCCCCAAATTACTGAGCTCAGATGTCTCAGCTGCCCCCACTGTTAACAGGACCATAAAAAAATCAAACATATAGCCACAGAACCGCCATTAACAGAACAGATACTGATGGTAGAATGGGTCACACTGAAGAGATCAGTGAATTAAAATATGGCATTGACATAGGAGGCCACTTTTCCACAAGTCAGTACATGAAGTTTCTCTTCTAAACCTGACCCGGTAATCTGTAAGTGCTATTCACGTGAAGTGGTAGATCATGCAAACTCACAAAGTGGTGCTGTCAAATTCTAAAGCTTGTAAATGATTTAAATCATGTATCCTCTTTGCATCAACTCAACACAGTATTCCATACTGCCTTTGCAACCAACAGCAGCACAAGAACTGTGCATTGGGAGCTTCAGGAAATGGGTTCCTATAGCTGAGTAGCTGCACACAAGTAAAAGATGACAAGCGTGCAATATACCAAGCTTCTGCCGGAGAGGTATAAAATATGCTGCCGTTAGACTCTGGAACAGTGGAAACGTGTTCCCAGGAGTGATGAATCCCATTTCACTACCCATCACTCTGATGGATGAATCTGGATTTGTAGAAGGCCAGGCGAACACTACCCTGTGGAACGCATAGTGCCTGCTGTAAAGTTTGGTGGAGGAGAGCTAAAAGTTTAGGATTGTTTTTTAGGGTTTGGGCTAAGCCCTTTGAGTGCAGTGAAGTGTACCGTTAATGCTACAGCATAAAAAGACATTTTAGACAAATGTACATCTCCAACATTGCGGCATTAGTTTGAGGAAGGCCCTTTTCTGTTCCAGCATAATTATGCATTGTAAAAGGCAGGTCCATAAAAGTATGTTTTGCTGAATTTGGTGTGGAGGAACTCAAGTGGCCTGCTCAGAGCCCTGACCGCAGAGCTATTAAACACCTTTGGGAAGACTTGTGAATCAGGTTTTCTAGTCCAGTCATTTGGCTGAATGGCCACAAATTTCCATTCCATTTCCATGTTCCATTAACAGTACTGAATGTTAATGCCCAGATGTGAATTTCCGTCTGTGTCCTGTAGACAACTAGACAATAATCACAAAAAAATGTCACACTTACATATAACCCACATTGATTCACTTCTTGAAGCTATAGAACACATCTGCAGCAGGTGAGTGACTGAACAGTAGATAAAGACTGCTGCTGGTTTCTATATTATCATGGGACAGCACCAGTAACAGTGTTCAGTACTGCTATAATTATTATTAAAAATTATTTAAAGTTAATTTCAAATTGCTATAAATCATAAATAAGATCTACATTATATTATGGCCTTGAGTATTCTTGTGTCTACCAAGAAAAAAACAGTAAAACTTTATAACTACTTTTATTAATCAAATTATTGTCTCAGTTCTTTTATTACCATATCTTCAATAATAGCAACTCAGCATGCACTATAACATTTGATAATTGGCTTGTGGTGCTTCAATCTGTTTATTGTTGTTTAGGTTTGTCACATAATCCGCCTTTTTCATTTAACTGTATATTTTATGCATGGCATGCCACAGAAAGTTAATAATAATGAGTGTTGCTGGGCACTGTGCACTTAGTATCAACATGCAGGTAGTCTTGGCTCTTTCAAAAATATAAAGCTTTCATTTAAAATGCAACGTAGTGTGATCCATTCAGTACAATGAAATTCTTGCGTACAACCTTCACCAACAGACACCATGCTGCCACTCGGCACGAATCTTGCTCCATAGGCTATGTAACGCATAACAACACATAATGTAAATGGTGATAAGTAGCCCTTGTCACAATCACCTTATCTCATGGATTTCAGTTAAGTAAAACAGTATTTAAAATTACTGGTAATGGCAATCACACACTAGTAATTAGCACTGTGAGGGACGGCGGCGATTCAGTCTGGCCAGGGCATCACTGAAAGAAAACAATGGAGGAAGGCAGCCTTTTCAGGGCACTGCATCCCCCGGGACGCTAGGTGGCAGCTCCCCTGGATGGCAACGGTTCCCAGGATTCCTTCAAAGCATCCTGGGACGTGGAGTCCGTTTCCTCAGCCCTGTTGGGTGCCGTGGGTGCCGCCAGGGGGAGATCACAAAGAACCTGGGGACTACTACTACTGTACTTCAGAGTCACGAGGACGGAAGCCTGCAGTACTTTTGGGCTACTTGAGAACTAATGATGTGTTGTTTGACCTGAAAGAAGAGGAGGAACACTTACGGGTCGAGGACTATTTAAGGGACTGGTCGAGACCCAGCAAGGAAAGTCGGAGTTGGGTGGTAGAGTGACGTAACTGCTGGAAGGAGTGGAGGATTGTGATTATTGATTATTGTTTATTATAATTGTGATTGGGGAATTGTGGCAAGTGTGGTGCTTTGTACACTGTATTTCCTGAACCCCCCCTCCTGGCATACAGGCAACCACAAAACCTTCAGCAACTAATTGTCCAAAGCTCCCTAAGTGAACCAACAGAAAATGGCACATTACCCTGCCTACAGAAAAGATGTAAAACGTATGCCCACATTTATAAAACAGACCATATAGTTATTCCACACTGCCGACTAGAACATCACATAAAGGGATAATTTTCCTGCAGATCATCTAACGTGGCCTACCTAATCCTCTGCATGAAATGTCCTGACATGCACTCTATGTGGGAGAAACTGGACAAACACTCTGCCAGAGAATGAATTTACACAGGTTCCACATCAAGCATGGCAACACAGATGTTCCTGTAGCGGCCCACTTCAACAGCCATGGACACTGTGAGAGGGACTTTAAAGTTACAGTGCTTATGGGCAACTTCAGAACATAGCAAGAGAGAAAAGAATGGGAAGTTAAACTCATTCTAAAATTTAATACATTACAACATGGCTTGAATTACATCTTGCCTGAAGAAGGGGCCTGAGTTGCCTCAACAACAACAACAACAACATTTATTTATATAGCCCATTTCCATATAAAAAAGTAGCTCAAAATGCTTTACATAATGAAGAAAAATAAAAGACAGAAAAAAGAAATTAAAATAAGACAACATTAGTTAACATAGAAAAAGAGTAAGATCTGATGGACAGGGAGGACAGAAAAAACAAAAAAAAAACTCCAGACGGCTGGAGAAAAAAATAAAATCTGCAGGGGTTCCAGGCCACGAGACCACCCAGTCCCCTCTGGGTATTCTACCTAACATAAATGAAACAGTCCTCTTTGTATTTAGGGTTCTCACGGACGGACTTGAAAAGCTCGAAAGCTTGCATATTGTAATTCTTTTAGTTAGCCAATAAAAGGTGTCATTTTGCTTGGCTTTTCTCAACATGGCTTGAATAAAGACAATAATTTTATGGCCAGGTATGAGGATTGTTTGCATCTCTCAGACTAAAACAGACAACCTGACTACAGATCCACATTGTTTTGAAAACTCATAAGAAACTTCAAAAGACTTTGTTGGACAGTTATTTTATCCAAAGATCTTGACCATACATTGTTCTTGTCTCTCTTGTTAAATTAACCCTAGCCTGAATGAATCTATTAATTTTTTACATTTAAGATGTCTCACTTACTGTAAATGTTTCCCAATGTTGTTATTTGTCCTAGTGTGTGTGTATATAAACACAGGGAACTCCAGTTTCTGTATTACATCTTGCCTGAAGAAGAGGCCTATGTTGCCTCGAAAGCTTGCATATTATAATGTTTTGAGTTAGCCTATAAAAGGTGTCATTTTTCTTGACTATTCACTACATTCATAATGGCTAACACGGTACAACACCCTAGTACTAAAGAAAAATATTAAAATTTTTCTTGGTGCTTTTTACAAGTGTGTCTTGGACGTCTGTCTGGTGGGTTTCACAGGGCAACAGCGGCCCCAAGCGTCCACGGCACACAGTCTTCACTAGCTTCCAAATGGGGAGAATAGTAGATGGAGCAAGCGACAGGCCACATGGAGGAAAGGGAAAATGATGCAGAGTGGATGGGATAAGCCACAGGTAAAGTGCACAATGCTGAAAAGTGGCGCGCTCACAGACACGGCAGACCCGACAATGTATGTAAATGAGACAATGGATTATTTTCTTTGCTTGATTCTAACATGCACCCGACATTACAGAATTTCTGATGCTACGATAAGTGGAACTTAGAATGCATATGAGGGGCCATATATATATTTATATCTACCATCAAACCAGTGTCTGTATGTGATCATATAAAAAATATGATTTCAGTACACATGGTATAAGAAAAAAATAATTTGAGTGTGCATTTGTTGTACAGTCACAATAGTTGGACGGCAGATGCACAGTCAAATCTGCCGATTTTAAAGCATTACTGATATCAGATATTTGGCACACTTTTATGCAGAGCATCATTTGCTACAAGCCATTGTAAAGCATATTAATTGTTGAAACTGATTTGGAGAGACATAAAGAGGTAAATATGCAGCCTGATGCTACAGCAAGGTTTACAACAATTGTTGATTGATGATGTGCTTGCAGAATATTGCAGAATTCTACCCAAAACAGTGGCCATGGGATAGACTAGCAAATGTATCCTTATTTCAAGTAAACTGTCCTAAAAACCTGTTATAAAATGTGTTACTTCCAGTTGGCTTTTGTTGCTACAGCATGCCTCTAAAATGCAGAAGGCATACTTACTTCAATTAAAATCTTTCCTACTTCAGAGTGGATGTATTTGGTAATTATTGAGGCTTTTTCTCATGTTCGACTGGCATGAGTTCCCCTTGAACAGGCTAGGTATTTTTTTATTTATAAAAAATACTTCACTTTAGAATACAATTTCATGCTGCAAATTAATATATACCATTATTGTGAAGAAATAACTTCAATGTGAAAAATGCAAAAATTATCCTTGAAGGATCTACTCAGAGAGCAAGAGGCTGTGGTTAAACCAGTTCTTAAATCTGTTATGAACTTGTGTATATGCATATTTTATGTTTTTTTTTTTTTTTTTTTGCTAAATTGGAATTATTATTTTCCATGTATTTTTGTGATTGCGGTTCATTTTATTTGTTATTCTGTAATAAAGCACTGCCCATTCCTTGTGTTCTGTGAATGGAACCCCAAGAGGTGGGTCCACACTGATGTCACAGCTGAAGGTCCACCTTTCACCTTTATATTCTGGAGAGTGAGATGGCTTTCCTCAAATGTCATTGAAAGCTACAGGAGTTCATTTTAGTAATTATTACTTTCATTTGATTTTTGTGGGTTTGGGTTCTGAGTATTAGGTTATGAATTGTACTTGTTTGCACTGGGTCACCTCTTCAGGCAAACCCTTTATGATCTTTTTGTGCTGTTTTTTCTTTTTTTGTATTTTCTTTTTACTTTATTACAATAAACTCTTAATTTTTAAAGACTCATGGTTTGGACTTGAAGCCAGAGGTTGTCGGTAATTCTCTCTCTTGAAGGGCATTTTGTATATTTTGGAATGATTTGAAGTGTTTTGAACTATAGCCAGTTTCCAATTTCTGAGCCCACTAGACTGAAAGCCTGTCGTTAGTAGTTTGGGCTGCCTGTCTGGGGTAAGCATTATCTGGGCAGGTCTGTGAAAATCTTGGCTTGCTTTGGGGTGTTTTTGTAGGCCTCACACCCATTTTTGCCATGTTTGAGACTCCATCTCACAACAAAATGTTGCTTAGGTGACTGCAGTAGCACATGAGAAAACTTAGTGGCCCTACAGACAACAAACTGGAAATAATTATTGGTAAAAAGAACAGTGGTAAAACAAAAAAAAAAAAAAAGGAAAGAGAAGAGCCAGAGACAAGGCATGAGGAAAATGTAATATCTGGTTTGCTGTTTTTTTATCATTTGTTTTGCTAATAACCATATGTTGTTTCATACATCCAAGGTGGGAGCCACTTGAAAACAAACACAGTACAGAGAACATGGTGAGGCCCTGCAGTAGAAAGTGGCACAATGGTAAGATTGTTAGTTTGTCCATATTTTTGAGTTTTCAATGTTAGATTTGTTTAGTCCTTCCTTGCACATTTTTGTTATTATTTGGTTGTGTTTTAGGTCTTTAGTTTGACTTGTTTTCAGTACTGTGCAACATTTTGTGGTAGCCAAAACAGACCATTGGTCACATTGGCTGCATAAGGTGGTATGATTGTTATGATTCCATTTTTTTTCTTTTTTTTTGTACCTTTTGTGAGGTGTTTCCTGAACATATACAGTTGTGCCTGAAAGTCTGTGAACCATTTAGAATTTTCTATATTTCTGCATAAATATGACCTAAAACATCATCAGATTTTCACTCAAGTCCTAAAAGTAGATAAAGAGAAACCATTTAAACAAATGAGATAAAAATATTATACTTGGTCATTTATTTATTGAGGAAAATGATCGAATATTACATATTTGAGAATGGCAAAAGTATGTGAACCTCTAGGATTAGCAGTTAGTTTGAAGGTGAAATTAGAGTCAGGTGTTTTCAATCAATGAGATGACAATCAGGTGTGAGTGGGTACCCTGTGTTATTTAAAGAACAGGGATCTATCAAAGTCTGCTCTTCACAACACATGTTTGTGGAAGTATATCATGGCATGAACAAAGGAGATTTCTGAGGACCTCAGAAAAAGAGTTGTTGATCCTCATCAGGCTGAAAAAGCTTACAAAACCATCTCTAAAGAGTTTGGACTCCATCAATCCACAGTCAGACAGATTGTGTACAAATGGAGGAAATTCAAGACCATTGTTACCCTCCCCAGGAGTGGTCGACCAACAAAGATTACTCCAAGAGCAAGGTTTGTAATAGTCGGCGAGGTCACAAAGGACCCCAGGGTAACTTCTAAGCAACTGAAGGCTTCCCTCACATTGGCTAATGTTCATGTTTATGAGTCCACCATCAAGAGAACACTGAACAACAATGGTGTGCATGACAGGATTGCAAGGAGAAAGCCACTGCTCTCCAAAAAAACATTGCTGCTCATCTGCAGTTTGATAAAGATCACGTGGACAAACCAGAAGGCTATTGGAAGAATGTTTTGTGGACGGATGAGACCAAAATAGACCTTTTTGGTTTAAATGAAAAGCGTTATGTTTGGAGAAAGGAAAACACTGCACTCCAGCATAAGACCCTTATCCCATCTGTGAAACATGGTGGTGGTAGTATCATGGATTGGGCATGTTTTGCTGGATCTGGGTCAGGACGGCTTGTCTTCATTGATGGAACAATGAATTCTAAATTATATCAGAGAATTCTAAAGGAAAATGTCAGGACATCTGTCCATGAACTGAATCTCAAGAAAAGGTGGGTCATGCAGCAAGACAACAACCCTAGGCACACAAGTCGTTCTACCAAAGAATGGTTAAAGAAGAATAAAGTTAATGCTTTGGAATGGCCAAGTTAAAGTCCTGACCTTAATCCAATTGAAATGTTGTGGAAGGACCTGAAGCGAGCAGTTAATGTGAGGAAACCCACCAACATCCCAGAGTTGAAGCTGTTCTGTGTGGAGGAATGGGCTAAAATTCCAACAAGCCGGTGTGCAGGAATGATCAAAAGTTACCTGAAACGTTTAGTTGCAGTTATTACTACAAAGGGGGGTTTGGGTCACACCAGATACTGAAAGCAAAGGTTTACATACTTTTGCCACTCATAAATATGTATTATTCAATCATTTTCCTTAATAAATAAATGACCAAGTATAATAATTTTGTCTCATTTGTTTAACTGGTTTCTCTTTATCTACTTTTAGGAGTTGAGTGAAAATCTGATGATGTTTTAAGTCATATTTATGCAGAAATTTAGAAAATTCTAAAGGGTTCACAAACTTTCAAGCACAACTGTACATATGTTTTGAAGGTTTTTAACTGAACAATTCTGAATTTGAGTTAAGTTTGCATTCAGAAAATGTTGCTAAGAAGTTTAATCATGTTATCATCTTTTCTATGATACCATATTGCTCATCATGGAGCAGTTATGACTATGCTGCTTGGTAATTTGACCTGTAAGTGTGTGGCTGGTGACATCAAAGGGTTGTGGATATAAAGGTTATAATGAACACTTTATGTCCTTCAGAGTACACACAGTGAAAACAAACAGACTGGTGTGATATTCTTTAGTTTTCCAGGCAAATGAATCCTTGCAAATGTATTTTTTACCATTTTTTTTAATTTATTTTTTAATATTCCGTAGAAATCTATCAATTTTTACAAAAAATAGGATTGAGAACAAGTCGACCCCCTGAGAGAGAGAGCATGTTTTGAAAAAAATCTGTACAGATCCTCTAACTGAGTATTTGATTTTTTCCAATTTCATATAGTATAAAACATTGGTTTCCCACTGACTTAAAAGAGGAGAGTTAGGATTCTTCCAGTTTAGCAAAATAAGTCTTTGTGCCAAAAGTGTAGTGAATGCAATCACAGTTTGTTTGTCCTTCTCCACTTTAAACCCATCTGAAAGAACACCAAACACGACTGTTAATGGGTTAGGAGGGATTGTGACACCAACGCGGTCTGAAAGGTTATTAAAACTTTTGGTCCAAAATAATGTTAATTTGGTGCAGGCCCAAAACAAGTGATCCAGTGAGGCCGGGACTTGATGAAGTGTTCACAGGTTGGATCTTTCCCTGGAAACATTTTGGAGAGTTTTAGGCAAGACAGATGTGCTCGATATATAATTTTGAGTTGAATAATTGTATGCTTTGCGCATACGGAGCTCGAGTGAATTCTCTGCATTGCTGTTTTCCACTTCTTTTCTGATATATTGATTAAGATATCTTTTTCCCAGTGTCCTCTTGGACCTTTGAAAGGAAGGGACTGTAAAATAATTTTATTATTAAGTCCTTGAAATTTAGCAATATTTTTTCCAGCATGGACGAGGGTGCAAGATGAGGAAAATCGGGCAGATTCTGTTTAACAAATTTCCTAATTTGAAGAAAGTGAAAGAAATGTGTAGCTGGAAAGTTAAATTTGGAATGTAATTGTTCATGGGATGCAAAGATGTTGTCTACATAAAGATCTCTAAGCAAGTTAATCCCAAATTCTTTCCAGATATTAAAAACTGCATATGTTTGTGAGGGTTGAAAGAGGTGGTTCTCTTGCAGAGGTGCCACAGATAAAAGATTTTCTCGATCTTAAAATTCTTTCTACATTGGTTCCATATTCTGAGTGAGTGAAGCACAATTGGGTTATCAGTATATTGCCGATAACTTGCAATTATTGGGGCACAAAGCAGTGAATATAAAGAAGTACTGCAGGATTTTACTTCTATTGCAGACCAGGAGCCTCATGCATAAATGGTGCGTACACACAGAAATGTTGCGTAAAGACATTTCCACCTTCAAATCGTGATGTATAAAACCTACACTTGGCGTAAAGCCTCGCACATTTCCACGGTACCTCATACCCTGTCGTACTCAAGTTCTCTGCTCGGTTTTGCAGACTGGCGGCACCCAGCATCAAAGCAGTGCTACTGTTCCTATGTGGTTACTCTTTATTTTCCTGATGTGGCTTTATAAATACACTGAAACTAACCGCATATTGTTTATTAGTGTAATGCATCTGATTGTAATTAACTTGTAACAATATAATGGTCCAGGGAACAGCCATAGTATTCCAAATACCATAACTGCTTTAGCGTTGTTACTCTCACTGCACCTTTTTTCCTTCTTTCAGCTGCTCCCGTTAGGTGTCGCCACAGTGGATCATCTTTTTCCATATTACTCTCACTGCACCTCTCGGAGTATTTACAAAGTATATCACTGTATCTGAGTGGGGAATCACAGCAGCAGCTGATCAGAAAGAGAATTATCGGTATACAGCATCAAGCACATGCTGCCTCAGCCACGGCAAAACACTTCAGAGACTTTCCTGTACGGACCTCGTGGTTCAGAAACAGTTTCATCGCAAGAATTTTAAACAATCAAACAGTTCATCAGGTGCTCCTTGTAGAACTGTCTGTATTTATAAGTACAATCATCTCACTGTAAACTTGCACTACAGTTATAATATTGCACAACCTGCACCGCTTTATAAAGCGCGTATTTATAAATGATGACAATATCATTTTTAAGATGAAATGCAGCGAAATATGTTGATTATATTATACAGATAAAACTTTAAGTTCATTTAAATAATCTGTATTGTTAATAATTAAACATGTGAGAACACAGTTCCGCAGCGCTAGCTAGTTCACAGATTGATCCTACCTTGTGCTGTATTCTTTCTGGGGCTGACGCGACACTGGAAGGATAGATGGATAGAGTAATTAAACATGTACTACAAAGATATTTCAATGTTCCTTAAAAGTTTTGAAGAATCGTCATTGTAAACTTACAGATGGCTTAACGTCTATTACAGAACTGATTGTGTGGCAATTGGGTATTTGGAGAAAGAAAAATAAGTACAGGAACTGGAGATTGGTACATTTGAAAGAGACAATAATTTCATCGAAGGTCGCACACAATCACGGACCGTGCTCCCCTGTTTAATGACAAGCTTTAACTCCCTTCATCATGAAAAAGATATCACGTATACATCTCAGTATTTTAATTATTCAGAGAGCTGTAATATCACGAATGTAATAGATTCTGTGTCCAGTCGGAGAAAGAGAATGTGGAAGCACGTAGTGATTCACACACATAGAGCAAAAGATCAAATACAAAACAACGCATTTAACGTGCTACTTTAGTTACGATGGGATTTGAGAAACTAGTAAATTAAACGATTTAATGACAAAATAAACTATGTGATTAAAGTGAAATTTCGAGATTGAAGTTAACATTTCATGCTTTTTTCCTACTGTTTGCCTTTTTTTTCTCTGTACCCTAATAAACTTTCATATGACACTCAGATGGTGGGCTATGTCTTGCCTTTTCATGGCGACTTTGATATCTGACAACTTCTTTTTTATGTTGAGCACTGTGCGACTTTGTGAACTTGAGCTTTTAAGTTTCTCCAACACGCTATATCACTCGATCAGCTTCCTTTTGTTGATTATACTACTGTTTAAACCAACAAATAGTACGTTTTTCTTTGCCTCCACTTGGTATTCGTTGAAATTCTTATATTTTCCCTCTTGCTTTTGCCATTGCCTTTTCACAGAACGTTAAACTTAAGGGCTATTTATATTGATTTGCATATTCAAAGAGGCGTAATTCTGGGAGGGGACGGGGTGGGACAGAAGGTGCGTGCACGTGTTTTACTTTTCACCCAGATCGTGATTTATTGAGTGGAATAATGTGGAAATGGGTGAACGCACAGATTTATGCATCTGGATTTCTGTGCGTAGCTCATATCGGCTTTTGTGCTTACGTCATGTTATAGTGCGAATTCTACGCACGGCGTTATGCATGAGGTCCCTGGCCTGTGTATGTTCATCTATTTGTGTCCAGGTTTTTATAGCTTGTATGTTTGCTGCCCAGTAATAAAACTGAAAGTTAGGTAGAGCCTTCTTCCTTTGGTCTTTGTAGGGTCACTCTTTGGATACGTGTGTTTTGAGTTCCAAATAAATGAGGTTATTGTTGAATGTAATTCCTTAAAAATTATTTATTGATGTATATTGGAATGTTTTGAAATAAAAAAGATTAGGAAGAATATTCATCTTAATTATTCCAGCTATAGTGAGATGAAGAGTTGACCATCTATGCAAGTCTTGCTTAATTTTTTCCATGCAGACGGCAAAATTTTGTTGATAAAGAGCTTTATGTTTACTTGTGATGTTTATCCTGAGGTATTTAAATATCTGCAATGATAAAAGGTAGGGAGTTTAATCTAATTTTATATGCTTGAGAATTTACTGGAAAGAGCACACTTTTATTCAGATTATTTCTGAGACCAGAGATCTTTTGAAATTCTGTAAGTGCTGTTAAGACTGCAGGCACAGAATTTTGTGAGTCTGATATATACAGTACCGTATCATCTGCATATAGAGAAATTTTCTGTTCCAGTCCTTCTCTGATAATCCCTTTTATCTGATAAGCATTTCAACAGTGAACCACCAGTGGTTCAATGGCGATTGCAAATAGCAGTGGTGACAAGGGGCATCCTTGTCTGGTACCACGTTCTAGTTTAAAGTAGTCTGAACAAATGTTGTTAATACAAACTGAAGCTTCTGGATTGGTATACAGTAGTTTGATCCATGCACAAATGTTTGGGCCAAAGCCAAATTTCTCTAATGTAGTGAAAAGGTATTTCCATTCAATCATGTCAAATGCTTTTTCTGTATCCAATGATAATAGTATTTCTGGAGTGTTTGACTTTGTTGGTGAGAATATTACATTAAACAGGCATCAAAGATTGGAAGATAAGTGTCGACCCTTGATAAGTCCAGTTTGATCTTTTGATATTACCGAAGGCAGCACTTTCTGTGTCCTTCTAGCTATGGTTTTTGAGAGTATCTTAACATCATTATTCAGAAGTGAAATTGGTCTGTATGATGCACATTGTAATAAGTCCTTATTTTGTTTAGGAAAGATGGTGATTAATGCTTGGCAAAAAGTTTGAGGTAGAATTTGATTGTCTCTAGCTTCTGTAAATGTTGCTAATAGGAAGGGAGCTAGCTGAGCGGAGAATTTCTTATAAAATTCTACAGGATATCCATCAAGGCCTGCTGCTTTCCTACATTGAAGTGACTTTATAGCATCTAGTAATTCTGATAGTGCCAGAGGTTTATCCAGTTCCTCCACACTAAAAGTGTCTATTTGTGGTATCTGTAATGTATCCAGAAATGCATTAGATTGTGTGTTGTCTTCTTTAAACTCAGTAGAATATAAGGATTTATAGTAGTCTCTAAAGGCGTGCATTATATTTTTATGGTCGATGATTTTGTCTCCGTGATTACTGGGATTGCGTTGCAAACTTCTTGCTTGTAGATTTGTTGAGCTAAAAGCTTATTAGCTTTCTTTCCATGTTCATAGTAATGATGTCTGGATTTATAAATTAGTTGTTCAGTTTCTTTAGTTGTCAGGAGGGTGAGTTCTGAATGCAGAGCCTTGCTTGGAAAGCCTGGCATGTTCTTCATCTATTCTAGTAATTTGTATTTTTGACCGATTTTTGATGACTGGGTTGCTTACTTCTGAGTTTTGAATCTTTTTTTTGGTTCATATTTATTCTTCTGGTACCTTACTAACTTATTTCCTGCCATTTTTGACAGAACACATGGGTCATCTGGATGAAGCAACATCTTGTTAGCCTTTTGTAGCACTTCTCTTTTCAGATTAAGGATAAGGCCTTTTCAGACTAATTCACTGTTTCATTTCTCCAGCTGTTAAATTTGCATGACTCAGCAGCATATTTGTGCATGTTCATAGTTTAATTTTTGCATGGCTTCTGGTCATGACAGCTCTGTTTCATATGCTGCAATGCTTGAATTTTCTACTGTCTTTTTGTGGTCGAAATCATGATGCAGTGCATAATCACTAGAATGCTGTATTATTCTTTCCTCAATTATTAGTAATATATTTGGAGGCATCAATTCAGAATATTCTTTATTTAAATATTTATATTTGATAAACTTCAATTTTGGATGGCAGGCATAACACAAATACTTCTATACAATAATCAACCTGGTGTCTCTTTAATAAAAGCATTCATTCTCTTTATTCTCCAATCCCCAATTAGCAGGTATAAAATTATTTTCACACACTTTATTGTTAGGACGGTGAAGTCACTGTTCTTTTTCAGTCAGTAGTAGGAACAAGATTACTATCTCTTATAATAACCAATACTATCCTGGAAACTATGAGCAGAAATTAAAACCTCAAGCCAGATCAACAGTCAGTAGTTTCCATAAGCAAATACACCACATATATTTGTTTTTCCTGCGGTGGGCTGGTGCCCTGCCTGGGGTTTGTTTCCTGCCTTGCGCCCTGTGTTGGCTGGGATTGGCTCCAGCAGACCCCCGTGACCCTGTAGTTAGGATATAGCGGGTTGGATAATGGATGGATATTTGTTTTTCACTTCAATTTCAGAAATTTTACAATAGCTTTTTTCATGTAAAGAAGACTTTCACTCAGATCAAGAGTTCCTCTTCCTATAATCATTCAGCTTTGCCACCAGAAATCTGTCTGCAAGCTCTGCCTTTCAACTGACTTTGGTGAATATGATCAAAAATGAAAAAGAATTGACAATGACAGAAATGAGTGCTAAAGCGGTAAGTGTCTTTGGAAAAATGGAAGTGGTAATTTAAATTTTTTACCATTTGCAACTGCTTTTAGTGACCTTGAAGAACAAATGCATAAGGAAGAAACTGATATTGGTAAAGAAAGGGTGAGAATGTCAATGAATATTAGAAACAGCAAAAACAACTCATATGTACCTCTACTAAATAAAGGGCTCTGATGAGTCAGCTTTAATCATTTTTATTTTATTTTCATATTAGTAATGTGAAATAAATCAGATTTGCTCTTGACTAGAAGAGGTCAAGATGGAAAAATATATCTTTATGGTAAACAAGTTCTCTGATGCCGATTTCATGTCAGGTGCTGAATTTTTGCTTTAACTTTGTGTTGCGTTTTTTGCATATCTTTGGATTTAAAATTAATTTGCCTCATGAAACTACGATACACTGCAGGGAAGTGTAGAAATTGTGTTAAAAAGTAAGTTTCCACTATGAGTAATCTGGATGAAACATCACAGCATTAAATGGCAACCAGTCAGAAAAGTGTTTAAACTTTGACTGAACAAGCTTGCTAGCTTAGTGTGAGTGCTGTTTCGTGCCCCAGGAAGACTTGTAAACTCCCTTTGTTTTACTTTCATTCCTTAAATTTATTTAATGTAATCACAGCATCAAGAAGTCACATTTTTAACTAGTTTCATATCCACAAACTAGTGAAAATTTTTAAGAACTTTTTTCTTTGGCATTGTATGTGAGAAGGAACACTTCACTGCAACACAACACACAATGTCAGTAACATTTGGTCTGATTCAGAGTATCTAGTGTACATGAAATTAATTTTATGCTTATATCGTTCTTGTAAGGTGTGAGTGGACTTTTTGCTATTCTTTTGATTGTTATTAATCATTTTTTCTGTTTTCTGTATTTGTGGGATTTTGCCAGTAATTATTTCTGTTGGTTGGCAGGTCATGACATCACATTAAGTGTGGTCACGTTATGCATGGGATACGGTATGTGTGGGCTTGTGATATATAAACCGTGGACATGTACGGGTTTGGTGGCTGTTTCATCAACTGCAAAAAAGCCCTCTTCTGATTTGGAAAAGACAAATATCCTTTTAACATTCTGTTTCTCGTGTGTTTCTGAACATCCATCCATCCATTATCCAGGGTGGTACACAAACAGGACCCAGCCCTAGACTGCACCAGCCTATCACAGAGACCTACCCCCATACACACAGTTTACAGTCATTAATCAGCCTAACACCCATCCATCCATTTTCCAACCTGCTGAATCCGAACACAGGGTCACGCTGGAGCCAATCCCAGCCGGCACAAGGCAGGAACCAATCCTGGGCAGGGTGCCAACCCACACACCAAGGCCAATTTAGAATCACCAATGCACCTAACCTGCATGTCTTTGGACTGTGGGAGGAAACTGGAGCACCTGGAGGGAACCCACAGACACGAGGAGAACATGCAAACTCCACGCAGGGAGGACCCGGGAAACAAACCCCGGTCTCCTAACTGCAAGGCGGCAGCGCTACCCACTGCGCCACCATACCGCCCGTGTTTCTGAACATTAATTTCTTTTTCTACTTTGGGTGCATTTTGTTTGCAGGTCTTTCTTTTTTTAAGTGCAGTTTTGGCATTATCTTTAATGGTTTTGTTTTCGGCAATGTGGTATTTGTACACATTAGAGTTTAGTTAAAACAGGCAGGCTCTTGCAAATATTATTTAAGACTGCTACCTAACTTATTTGTAAGCTAGTTATTGTGCATGCTGGACTCCATGAAATTCAAAAAATTCTTCAATTCCATAACTAAGCCTAAAAACTCTGAAAAAGCTTCAAAACATAAATTATGTTTGACTCTGAAACTCAAGAAGCAGCAGCATACACATCAAAAATGGGGCTCAAGCCATATAAATCTCACAAAAGGAAAGGTGAATGGTGGAATTCCTGTCCCACAACATTAACAATAAAACTAAATAATAACAGAATTTACTAATGATTTATTTCAAAAAATTAAACAAGTACAAGATTATTAAAAAGGTTGCCTAAAAAGGGCAAGCTAAAACAGAACCAGAAAAATCACAAAAAAAAAACAAATTCAAGAATCTGAACATGAACTAAAAATAGTAGTGAAAACTAATGTCAGAGCAATGGTGCTGAAGAAGCCTGAGTCTTATATACTGTCATGATTGATTATTTGCTCTGAAGTCTTGGACACCATTTTGGGTCCCCAAATGCTGCCATTTTGAATGTACGTTATTAGGTCCCCTCTCCGCATTTCTAAGGGTATGCATGGCCTCTGTGGTGACATGTGATTATCGACTCAACAGGATAAAAGGACGGAGTTTGTTTCCTTATCTGATCTGTGGATACCAAAACCCTAAAAGAAAATAAAAACATCCTTGTTTAAACTCTTCTTAAGTGTTACTTTCTGTTTTTACCCCTTTTTTTTCTTTTGACTTTGATTCCTGGTTCTAGTTTTGAGCTTTGGCTTTATTTTTACTTATTTTGTTTCATTTTCTTTCTTGCATCTTCCGGTAATAATAAAGGTTATCTATCAGTGCGCAGACAGAACATTTTGGGACAGGGTGGTCCCTGAGCTGCAATATCAGGTGAGGGTCAACCCTTGGTCTCAACAATGGGAAAGCAAGGAATATAAGATAAAGGACAAACTGAACTGAAATTCAAAAAAAAAAATTTTAAATGATCAGTACTCTTTCAAATACTAAAATACAGAAAGAGAGTAAAATATATACATGTAAATACTTAAATATAATTAGAAAAATACAAAGTACATAGAAAACAAAAATAAAGAAAAATGAAGGAAAGAGACTAAGCATGGCCAAACCATTAGATTAGTGTTAAGGCTTTTAGTTTTCCTGGCTTGACACAGCAGCATATTTTCATGCCTTATGAAAATGTATTGTTATTTTTAAACACAAATAACCTGAAAGTTGAGAAATTTCTAAATTATTTGTATGAAAATATCATTATGCAAGCATTCTCTATGTGAGAATGAAACACCTTCTTCCTTTCAGGGTACATGAATATGTTTGCACATAGAACAACTAAAAATGACTATTGTTAAAAAAAAAAAAAATTTGTACTATATCAAGAAGACATTTTTGAAAATGCTGTTTAATATTAACATTAGATTTGGTAGAAAACTAAAGAAAACACTAAAATGACATTTCCTGAGAATATTAAATGTGAAATTGCAGCACAGTGGTGCCATACTTACTGCTGCTGCCTTGCAGGTTTGAATCCTTACCTGTATGGATTCAGCACATCCTCACTTTGTCTGTGTGGGCTTTTTTCCCACATTTGAAAAGACGTGCGTGTTGGGTTACGTGGTGATTCCGTGTTAGACCAATGTGAGAGTGAGGGTGGATGTGCATGAGAGTGGGCCTTGCAATGTATTGGCTCTCTTTTCAGGATTGGTTTCTACTTTGTCATTGGTATTTCTGGGAAATGCTTTGGCACCGGTGGCACTGATTTGGATTAAGCAAGTTTCAGAGTGTCATAATTTGTGTTATTTACTTTACAGAGTACAATTATAAATTTACAATCCATCTATCCACTGAACCTTAGTTCACAAGGACCCATAACTAATCTTGATAGGGTGGTACACAAACAGGACCCAGCCCTAGACTGCACCAGCCTATCACAGAGACCTACCCCCATACACACAGTTTACAGTCATTAATCAGCCTAACACCCATCCATCCATTTTCCAACCTGCTGAATCCGAACACAGGGTCACGCTGGAGCCAATCCCAGCCGGCACAAGGCAGGAACCAATCCTGGGCAGGGTGCCAACCCACACACCAAGGCCAATTTAGAATCACCAATCCACCTAACCTGCATGTGTTTGGACTGTGGGAGGAAACTGGAGCACCCAGAGGAAACCCACGCAGACACGGGGAGAACATGCAAACTCCACACAGGGAGGACCCGGGAAGTGAACCCAGGTCTCCTAACTGCGAGGCAGCAGCACTACCACTGCACCACCCTCAACCTAACACATACATTTAGAATCTTCAAAAGTAAAACTAGAGAAAAACACACAGATATCAAGAAAATAAGCAAACTCCACTAAGACATTGGTTGTGATGAATAACTCAGAAAGCTTTGATACAGACAAATAAGAAATGTTGATTATTTATAAAGGATTCATATTAAAAAGATATGATGATGCAGAAGTTAGCACTGCTGCCTTACAGATCCAGCATCTTGGATTATAATTCTGTACCTGGATATTGTTTGCATGCAGCTTTCTTGTTCCTCCTGTGTCTGCTTGGGTTTTCCAAGGCCAGATCTAGGGGGAAGCTGGGAGGAGCAGAAGTTTGATGAGCCCCGCTACCCATGTCACATATAAAAGTCAGATTCAGCTAGGTTCAGAAACACTATATGTATAGGGCATGTGACATTCCAAGGAAACCCCCTGCCATGGCTGTTGCTTGATATGTATATATGTATATTAGTAACTAGAGATCCACAAAAGGAGAAAATGAGTCACATATCTTAAAATTATTCTTTTTTTTATTTCTTTCAACATCCTACCAGGTGTCCTCATCAGAGGAAAAAGATTAGACGTACAGGAATCAAAGGCCATATATAGCAGGTTTGAAGGATGGGGGACGGAAGAGGAGGTTGTAAGGGGGGTGGATTAATAAAGTGGATATTGGAAGGTGTCGGTCAAAAAGTCTTTTTCATTGTTTGATGCTCTTCTTTTTAAGCCTGCAAATGCTGGGTTCATGTCCACGTGTCTGTTAATGGCATTTTCATTAGAGATCCAAGATTCAGCTAGCTCCCTGGCATTCTTGGTATTGGCGCTGAATTTTACTTTCACAGTGTACCTATTAAACATGTGTGTTCGTGATCTTCTTTAAGTCCTTACCTCTTTGATCTGGTTATTGATGCCTCGAATCTTGGGCTAAACACCAATCCCTCTAATTTATGCTTTTTGCTGTTGACATTGTGTTGTGTAAAGCCGGTAAAAAAGGAAGTGCAGTAGACGTTAGAAGAATGGAGAAGGGCTTTGAAAGATAGAGGATTTAAGATAAATAGGCTGAAAACTGAATAGGAAGAAGCCGAATATATGAAGTTTTAATGATAATCAGGAATCAGAAGTTTGCCTACAAGGAGAGGTATTGAAAAGAGTAGATACATTTAAATATCTAGGATTGGTGGTAGCTCAAGATGGAGAACTAGATGTAGAGATAACCAATAAAGTGCAGTGTGGATGGAACAACTGGAAGAAGGCATCAGAAGTATTGTGTGACGGAAAAATCCATGTGAAGGTTAAAGGTAAGATTTTTAAGACAGTAGTAAGACCAGCAATGATGTGTGGAGCTGAGACATGGGCAGGCAGTAAAGGGAGCATAGGAGAAGAAGTTAGATGTGAGAATGTTGAAAAGAATGTGTGGAATTACAAAAAAGGACAGAATAAGAAAGAAGACAGTCAATGGTACAACAAAACTGGGAAACATATCTAAAATAGTACAGGAAAGTAGGTGTGATGAGGAGAGACAATGATTATATGGGCAAATGAGTGATGGGAATGACAGTACGGGGAAAAGAAAGCAAGGGAGGCCAAAGTGGATAGATAAAGTAAAAGAAGATCTGAAGGAAGAGGTCTTAACTGCTAAGGAGGTACAGGACCAAGCTGTTTGGAGAAGGTTGATCAAGCAAATTGACCCAACATAGAAGTGGGAAAAGATGTAGAGGAAGAAGAAGATATACATTGATGTGTGCCTTTCTAAATGATGCCCAGTCAATTCAGTTTCCTACAGGTGAACACTCAGTCAAGTTCTAGACATATCTCAAGGATAATTAAAGCAAACAAGATGCCCCTAACCACAATTTGTGCAACAGCAAAGGGTCGGAATACTTACAGAAAAGAGAAATTTCATTTTTATGAATTTAAAAACCTTTCTGAAAACGTGTTTCACTCTGTCATTATGGGTTATTGAGTGTAGATTTATTGGCAAAAATGGCAGATTTATCCATTTAAAATTAATACTACAAACAATAAATTGTGCAGAAAATGAAGGGGTCTGAATACTTTCTAAATCCACTATACATCTTCAAACATGACAAATGTAATCCTGATTGTACAGAGCAGCTCTGATGACATATTAAAAGAAAACGGTGAAACAATAATAACTAAATAAAATGATGACTAAAGTGGAAAGCTTAAAAGACAAAAGACCACCACACCTAGCCGAGATTGCTTTACAGTTTTAACTAACACTGTCCGCATAGATAACTAAGTGGACTGCATTATAAATCACCACACATCACAGCCCCCACTGGGTAATCCCGAGGATTTCAAACTGTTCACTGAACTGTTCAAAAGTTCTATCCTCTTCAAGATAGCATTTGCAGGTTAAGTGAACTTAACCCTTAAGCAATACGGTAAGAGTATAAAGTCGACTATAATCCTATGTGATTTGACATTTTATAAAGCAATGTGCTTGAAAATCTCATCTTTCACAGCAAACTGAGGTTTAATTGCTTAATTAACTTTTACCTCTAGGTTCTCCGGTAGCTGCAGTGTGATTATTAAGAATTAATCTGATTCACTGAATCGAAGCAGGAGAACATGCTTCTAATTGTATCTTCTTATAAGATCTAATATCCTTGAAATGCAGATCTTATAGTAAATAATCAGATAAAGTGTATCTTTTAAATGGTAGTAGGTCTTTACATTTATAAAGTCATTATTGCCAAGCATATGGAGTGAACAGCCTACTAGGGTCTTGGCATGCTTTGTAAATTATAACACATGCAACGTTTTGTCATTTCAAATATTTTTTATTGACAATTATAATCAAGACTCAGTATGAACGCTCCGTTTGTATGTGTTAATGATAAATGAATCTCAAAGTGTTTTTCTTATTTTAAATATCTGTCCATTTCTTCATCATAAGATGCAGAAATAAACCGTGGGTGAAATGCCAGAGCAAAGCAGATATCCAGTTATCTCTTTAGAGGGGGAAAACAACAGAAAATATTTTTTCTGACCACCTTTCCCATTGGCAAAGCAAGCTTTTATATTGTTTACAATTTAATTACATTGTGGTGGTCAGGAGACTTGCTATGGATGTCACAGTGAAGAGTGAGAAAAATGTCCATTCCTTTAATCACTAATGTCCACTGAGGCTGCTACCTGCATGGACCAGTTTTTTCAGAGCCTGCTTCTTTTTCAGCGCAATATATATTTTGATGTGTGAGTCCCTCTCTTGCACCCAAAAACTTTAGCAAAACCAGCTTTATTCAGCTTGAAACAGGAACAGCACAGTAATTTATTGTAGCAGGATCTACTACTCTCTTATACACAGACACTGTTCCCTACATTTATAATGGTCCTTGCATCACCCATCGACGACAGGTGCTTATATCTCTATTGCGATCGTCTCGGAGTTGCTTCTGCGACACTTTGCTGCAGTACTGTGGGCCTGCAGTTGCCCCGGCAACGGACAAGCAATCTTCCACAGATGTGTCAATCTCAAATCGACGTGTTGTCCCATTGGGGGTTGGGCCCCAAAAGAATTCAGAAACCTTGCATCCCCCTCAGCTTTGTCCACAGCTGTGTGGGCAAAGTGACCATCCAAGCCGGGCTCAAAGAGGCAAGAGAAAATGTTAGCATAGGTGTGTGTGAACATCAAAAACAAATGCCTGCAATCTAATAGACCACCAAGTGAGCCAGGCATTCATATCCTTCTGTTTGTACAGCCATTGAAGCAGGGGGTGGTCAGTCACCAGGGTAAACCATCATCCCCATTTGTAGCAACGGAGAGCCTCCACCGCCCACTTAATCGCCAAGCACTTCTTTTTAATAGTCAAATAATTATACTCCCTGAGTAGCAGCTTTCTGCTGAGAAACATGATGGGGTGTTCTTCCCCCTCGGAACATTGTGAGAGGACTGTTCCTAAACCGAAAGCGCTAGCATCTGTTTGCAAAATAAATTCCTTCAAAACGTTTGGATTACGCAGAACCGGGGATGATGATAAAGCAGCTTTTAGGTCTGAGAAAGCGTCAGGCCAGACAGCACTACGATTATATATAAATATAAATATATAAATATTGCGGCCCGGACACAGACAGACGGACAACGGTTTCTCACCCAACACAACCATTTATTTACAATATTTACAGTTCACGTGCACAACACACCCCAGTGCCTCCTGCACCGATTCCCCCAATGTCCAGGCCTCTCAGTTCCACTGCCTTTCTCCTGGCCGCCTCTAGTCCTCCCTCCAGCTCCGTCCTCTTCCACCCGACTTCTGCCTTCTGCCGATGACTGGAGGGAGGCGGCTCCTTAAATAGAAACCCGGATGGGCTCCAGCTGCTTCCCGGCATTCCTCTGTAGCCATGCCCCAGTGTGGCAGAAGTGCTGGCTGCGCACCCGGAAGCCATCCTGGTGTCCCCTGTCGTCTTCCCCCCAGCACTTCCTGGTGTGGCGGAAGTGCTGGGCTCCCGGGATTTTCAGGAACTGGGGCGCCGCCTAGCGGTGGCCACGGGTCCCTACAGGGCTCGGCTTCCAAGCCCTTTACCCGAGGCCCCCAACATAACCAGGGCGGACGCCCCCTCGCGGTCTGGAGGAGACACACGCCCTCTTCCGGTCCTCCTGGGCGTCCACAATATATATAGTGTATATATATACTCAGCAAAAAAAGAAACGTCCCTTTTTCAGGACTGTGTATTTCAACAATAATGTTTTAAAAATCCAAATAACTTTACAGATCTTCATTGTAAAGGGATTAAACAATGTTTTCCATGCATGTTCAATTAACCATAATCAATTAATTAACATGCACCTGTGGAATGGTCGTTAAGACCTTAACAGCTTACAGAAAGTAGGCATTTAAAGTCACAGTTCTAAAAATGCAGGACACTAAAGAGACTTGTCTACCGACTGTGAAAAACACCCAAAGAAAGATGCCCAGGGTCCCTGCTCATCTGCATGAACGTGCATTAGGCATGCTGCAGGGAGGCATGAGGACTGCTGATGTGGCTAGGGCAATAAATTGCCATGTCCGCACTGTGAGACGCCTAAGACAGCGCTACAGGGAGACAGGAAGGACAGCTGATCATCCTCGCAGTGGAAGACCACGTGTAACAACACCTGCACAGGATCGGTACATTCAAATATCACACCTGTGTGACAGGTACAGGATGGCCACAACAACTGCCTGAGTCACACCAGGAACACACAATCCCTCCATCAGTGCTCAGACTGTCCGCAATAGGCTGAGAGAGGCTGGACTGAGGGCTTGTAGGCCTGTTGTAAGGCAGGTCCTTACCAGACATCACCAGCAACAATGCCGCCTATGGGCACAAACCCACCTTCGCTGGACCAGACAGAAGTGGCAAAAAGTGCTCTTCACTGATGAGTCACGGTTTTGTCTCACCAGGGGTGATGGACGGATTCGTGTTTATCGTCGAAGGAATTGAGCATGTCTGGGACCTGTTGGATCGCAGGGTGAGGGCTAGGGCCATTCCCCCCAGAAATGTCCAGGAACTTGCAGGTGCCTTGGTGGAAGAGTGGGGTAACATCTCACAGCAAGAACTGACAAATCTGGTCCAGTCCATGAGGAGGAGATGCACTGCAGTACTTCAAGCAGCTGGTGGCCACACCAGATACTGACTGGTACTTTTGATTTTGAGCCTCCCTTCATTCAGGGACACATTGTGAAACATTTTTAGTTTATGTCTTATGGTGTTGACTCTTTTAGTGTTCATACAAATATTTACACATTAAGTTTACTGAAAGTAAAAACAGTTGAAAGTCAGAGGACGTTTCTTTTTTTTTTTCCCACAACACACTCGGGCCTCTCCTCGCCTCCTCTGCCACGACCTCGTCCTCCTCCTCACCCGACTCCAGCCTTGATTGCAGGGCGGCGGCTCCTTAAGTAGGTGGCTGATTGGTGACCACACCCAGCCACCTGCCACAATATATATATTAACAGATTTGTTGTTTGGTTAAAAGTGAAATCCCGCGAGAGAAAATTTCAAGCCCTGCGAGACTATCTATCTATCTATCTATCTATCTATCTATCTATCTATCTATCTATCTATCTATCTATCTATCTATCTATCTATCTATCTATCTATCTATCTATCTATCTATCTATCTATCTAGTGTTTCTTCCTAATGAAGAGGCCTATATGCGAGAATTAAAAGTTTTGTTGTTTGGTGAAAGTGAAATCCACATTTGCGAGCGGTAGAGATGCAAAGTTGTTAGCGCATAGCACAGGAAGGAGGGTAGACGAGCGAAGTGAGCAGGGGGCGAAGCCTCCTAGTGTATATTGTGACAACCCAACACAGACAGACATGGGAGGCACATTACTAAAATAAAGTGCTTATATTTTTCTTTTCTTCGCCTGTGGCCAACGCCTTCCCCGTTCCCACAGGCACACAACACAGTCCAAAGAACAACACTGCACACAATACTTTCCTTTCTTCACCCTCTATCTTCACCACTCTTCTCTGGCAAGCTTAGTCCCTCTCCTCCCAACTCTGGCCCTAGGAGTAGTGGCTGTTGGCTCCTTGTATAGCCCATCCAGAAGTGCTCCCAGCTGCACTTCCAGGTGTGGCGGAAGAACTGCCCACATGGGCTGAGGAACCACTGCAGTGCCTCCTGGCTGCATCCCAACAGGGTTGTAGAGAACGCCATCTGCCATGGAGCCCTGCTGGAATCTGAGGCACCACTGCCACCCAGGTGGGCTGCCAACTAGTGTCCTGGGGGAGGTACTGTTCTGACCAGGCTTGCTCCCCTGGTATATACAGTGAAGAGGTGTCCCGGCCAGACAAGGACTTTGGCCGCCTGTAGCAATATACATATATATATTGCTTCATGATCAGAACCATTAAAGAATTACACAGGCAGTAAATCTCACAGAAGTACTTCATTTTTCTAACAAAAATTGAAGCAAAAAGGCTAAGTGACATGCAGAGAACTGTTCTAGAGAAAGGGTATAATTTTAAAGATCATTAATTTCTAAACTGCGGTGAGATTTGTTTCCTGCCTTGTGCCCTGTGTTGGCTGGGATTGGCTCCAGCCGATCCCCGTGATCCAGTAGTTAGGATATAACGGGTTGGATGATGGATGGATGGATTAGGCTCTAAAGCAAAATATATATTAAAATACAGTACAGGAACATTCATGTTTCACTATATATACTGCATATTACAGGTGCTGTGAAAAAGTGGAGGCTAAATTCAGTCAGTCATTGGCATTCATTATCAGCAAATTACGGTCTTGTGATGCTTGTAGGCTTGTAAGGTGAAAACTGGTTGTTAAGTGCATATTGCCCATCCATCATTAAACCTGACTAATTCAGTTCAGAGTTGTCAAAGGATGCAGCCCACCTCTGCAAGATTAACCAATTATGTGTTGGAGGAAACCAGAGAAAAAGTCGAGCAGACACAAGGAAAACATACAAACTCTATATGGGCAGCATAGGATTTAAAAAACATTTTAAACCATTCCCCTAAAACCGTGAGGTAGCAGTGCCTAGTTATTAAGTGGAACTGATCAATAAAATGGGGAGTCAAAGTAGTGCTGTCGCTTTAAAGACAGTGATGATTCCAGGAATCCACATGTTCCTGCTCTTGTAATCCTGTGTCACAAGTTCCTATCAGTTTTCATTTGCTTTACTGAAAAAATTAACATAATGTTGTGTAAATTATTGAGAATTAGGTCCTCTCAAATCTAAGTTTTTCCTTCTGTTATTTTATTTAGATAATGTGGATTCAGGGAGTATTCAGACCCCTTCATGGTCTGCACACTTTTCTCTGTTTTAGATTTAATTTTAAACTGACAAATTTGCCATTTTCACCCATCAACCGGCACACAACAACCATAATGACAGAGTGAAAACATACTTTCAGAAGGTGTACAAATTTATTAAAAATCAACAATTAAAACTCTCTCATTTATAGAAGTATTCAGACCCTAATTGACTAACTAACTGGTAGAAATGGCAGGAATTGCAGCTTCAAGTCTTCTTGGGTAGGTTCCTATAAACTTTGCTCACCTGGATTTGGGCAGTTTATTCCATTCTTCCTGGCACACCATCTCAAGTTCTGTTAAAATGAATGGGAAGCACCTGTAAACTGTCCTTCCCCACAGATCCCCACAGGTTTTAAGTCTGGTCTTTGGCTGGGCCACTAAAGGACAGTCATAGATTTGTGCGAAAGTCACTCAAGCATTGCTTGCCTGCATGCTTCAGGTTATTGTTGAGCTAAAATTTGAACTGGCACCCCAGTCTGTGGTTGCATGCACTTCTGAAGAAGGTCTTCTTCAAGAACCTCTCTATTTTTGGCTGCATTCATCCTTAAATCAATTCTGACCAGTCTCCCGTTCTGTTCCACTGAGAAGCACCACCTAGCATGATGCTGGTTCCACCATGGTTAACTGCAGTGATGACATTAGGGAGGTGATGAGCAGTGCCTGGTCTTTGCCAGACGCAGTGCTTGGAGATCTGCCGAAAGAGTTCAATACTTCCCTCATAAGACCAGATAATCTTTTTCCTCATGCTCGTAGAGTTGTTTCAATTCCGTTTTGCAAACTTCTGGTCAAGAGTGGCTTCTTCCTGACTAATGGTGTGCTCCTGAGAGCGTTGTCCTTTAGATGTGTTTTTTCATTTCAGCAGAGGACATTTGAAGTTCTCTTGTGATTATTGGATTCTTGGTCACCTCAAGGCACTGATCAAGGCACTTCTTACTCAGATGGTCAAGTCTAAGAAGTCCCCTAGTGGTTCTAAATGTCTTCCATTTCACAATTATTGAGGTCACTTTGTTCTTGAGAACAGTCAAAGCTTTAGAAATGGTTTTACACCCTTTCCCCCAATCTGAGCTTCATCTGAAATTGATCACGGAGGTCTAAAGCAATTTGCTTTGACTTCAAAGTGTAGATGCCACATGGGCTGTCTGGGCATCCTGGCCCGGGGACGAAACAAGAAGCAGACCTGGAAGGAAGGATCAGAAAAGATGGACGTACAGCCCAAGGAAAAGAAAAGATATTGCTGGGGAGTTTTTATTCCCCCAGCACACTAGATGGCAGCAGTACCAGTAATCCATGCCCAGTGAGAAGCCGACGGGCATGCCAGGAAATGTAGTCTGGCACGGCATCTCTGCTGTGTCACTGTGTGCCGTGAAAGGGCGCTGCAGGGAGACAAGGTCCCTGTTATAATGGAATTCGGTGTGACCTGGAAGTGCTTCCATCGGGCAATTGCCCTGGCACTGGAAGTACTCCTGGGTCTGTAACAAACGGGACCGCACTCCCTTATCCAGGCGAGTTGGAGCTGGGAGGTAGAGAGGTAACACTTGACTGGAGGAGGGCAGTGTGATGGTGTTAGAATTATTGTGAGGAGAGAAAACCTGTATTTTGTTATTGGTGTGACATATTTAAGGTGATTTGGTTAATAAACCGGCCTTTATTTGAACCTGGGACTGTGCTTGTATGTTCATGTCGTGGTTTGGTCCATTGACTCCCCGGTTTCAATTGCAATAGTTTAGTTTTTGTTCTGAAATGCAGTGTAAATTGTAGGGCTTATGTACACAGGTCTGCAGTGGGCTGGCGCCTTGCCCGGGGTTTGTTTCCTGCCTTGTGCCCTGTGTTGGCTGGGACTGGCTCCAGCAGACCCCCGTGACCCTGTATTTGGGATATAGCGGGTTGGAAAATGACTGACTGACTGTACACAGGTATGTGCCTTTCTAAATGATGTCCAATCAGTTCAGTTTGCCACAATCAAGCTCTAGACACATTTGAAGGAGAATTAAAGTCAATAGGATTTACCTGAACACAATTTGGAGTGCCACTGCAAAAGATTTGAAGAAGAGATTTCAGTTTTTGATTTTTAAGAAATCTGCAAAATTTGAAAACATGTTTTCACTTTGCCATTATGGGTTATTGAGCGTAGATTGATGGGCAAAAAGGAAAATGTATGCATTTGTAATGAAATCTACAACACAATAAAATGTGCAGAAATTGAAAAGGACTGAGTGCTTTCTGAATTCACTGTGTCTTACACTCACCCTGGCAACTGCTTTATCAGGTACACTGATCATATGGAGTTGGATTTGCATTCAAATATACTGTGCAAGAGTAATACAGTAATGGAATGATCTTTGGGTCATAGTAACCTCCATGCAGACACCAAACCTGAGCTTGAGGCCTCCAGCTATTGTATGGTAGATGAAAAAGGTGCCACGATTGCTACAGCAATGTCGGCTTCCACACCATTATCACTTCATTTTTATTTATCAGATGATTAAGAGACAAAGAAAGAGTTATGGGCTAAAAATCTAAGTTAAACAAAGCAATTCATTTAATTTAGTTACATATTATTTTCTTCCAAACCCATATTTTCCAAATGTGTTTCTCCTAGCAGCTTTGGGTGTAAGACAGAGAGCAGTTCTTACAGTAGATGAGGTAATAGGAGTATGAAGTGTACATTCCTTAACTTGCTAAATGTGCATACAGCTTTGTAATATGAAGGAAAATACAAACAAAATCCCACATGGACACACAGAGAACATGCAGACTTCATACACAGGGTGGCCTGGCTGGGATCTGAATCTAGAGCACTAAAACAGCAGGTGAGCAGTATTATCCACTGCACCACCTCATCTCCTAAAGTTTAATTTGTGCCTTTAGAAGATCTAGAAAACAAATTGACTCAAGCGCAGTAAAGAAGCTTTGACTATTAAAAGAAAAAAAAAGCCTGCATTATTGGTATTTTCTGAGGCTGCAGACTGAGCAGGAGCAAACCAGTGCTAAAATCAATTAAGAGTAGAGACTAGCTTCTAATTAAATGATTTTGTTGGAGTAAAAAACAGCGGCCACAGACAGACTCCAGTATTGCCATCCAGATACATTTGTTATAATGTTAAATCCAACCACTCATTTGCTGAATCCATGTTAGACAATTATAGGGTCGTTTTTTAATTTTAAATATATAGGAAACCACTTGACTGATGCTTCTTCAATGAATCATATTGACACCTTGATCAAAGAAAGTAGGTACTAAAAATCAGTGGATGGATAAATGAATGAAAAACCTGAGGCTAAGTGGAGAAATTCAAACTGAATCCTTGTCAAGCACAAAGGATGTGTGTGTCCCATAACCAAAAACAAAGTCTTTGTTCCGCCATCATTCAGCTTGTGTGCATTAGACTCATCCCCAATATGCAGTCCTGACCGGAAATCTTCTTCTTCTTCTTTTGGCTGCTCCTGTTAGGGGTTGCCACAGTGGATCATCTTCTTCCATAAGTCCTGACCGGAAATAAACAAGTAAAATGGGTGGCGATAGTCATCTATTAATACAGCCATCTAGAGCCAAGTTTTGAGATAAACTATAATCTGAGAACTGAAACTCATTTATCAAATGCAAAATGCAGAAGGAAGGTCCCATCTTGCCCTGCTAGCTTCTCACACCTTGCATTTGTAGCCCATTGTGCCACCTAATTAAACCCAGAAGGCTCTATTCAGGGATGACTTGTAGTGAAATGAACACTCATCCAAGCAGTCACACCACCACTGAAGGCTTGTTAATAATTCATACCTGTTGTCCTGCCCATACTTGCCTCCATTGCATTCTCCCTGCCCCATTTATTCGAAAATGCCAATAATTCAAATCGTACACTTTTTTCTGACACAGACTCCCGGACTGAGTAGTCTTAACTATATACCACAAAAGCTGTCATTCAGAAAGAATAAAGAAAAGCAAAGGAAAAAAAAAAAAGCCTTTTGAGTATTTTCCTCCCCGGAGACTGTCCAAATCGATAAAATCATTCCAGTCCTTGTCCTAATGGTTTGTTAGTAGAAGTGGCAGGCAACGTTAATAATTTACTAGGAGGGTTGGATGTGCAACTTCATTTTCGTTTCATGGTGTAGAGCCTGGAATGATGTCAAATTAAGCAGCTCTACATCAAACTGAGGGGCTTTCCAATTATAGTACTTCTTTATCCAGTAGCAGGGATTCTTTTTTTTAATGTTATCACACCAGCATTATTTGAGAAGCCAGGCAGTTAGGCGTCATTCCCAGCATCACATTTATTCACTGGAGCACAAGAATGATAAATGTGGTCTCCATGATTGCTTTTTACATTTATTGGAGGTAATTCATAAAGAAAGAAAAATGCAAATGGGGTGCTCTCTTCACGACGCAGACAATGCTGTTAACATATTCTACATATTTAGTCTTTTTGATTTATGCTTAGTGACCACAAACGGGGAGCAAAGTGGGCTTCTGGCACTTTGGAGAGAGCCTGGGAGTGAGGGGGAGGGGGCACTGGTGCAATCTAAGCCAGCTGTGTTTTAGGAATAAAGGCTTCCTTCTGAGCTTTACATTTAAAACAGCTGCAATTTCTACTTTTAAAAGCATATTTCTTTATTTTACGTAGCAGTTTTCATGGGTAACACAAATACATACCATTAAGAAAATAGAAGGTAGCCAGGCTGTTTTCTAATTGTCAGAAAATACATGTTTAAGAAACTGTGCTGTACCCCGGTCATGTAAGCCACCTTGCATAAAGACATCCCTCAAGTGTACTGCACAACAGTAAAAAGGGAATGGAATAAACTTAAGGTTATAGTAGTGGGACGTTCAACTACTGGCATCACACTCAAGCTCATGGGCTCAGTCACTCCACTCCACCATCTAAAGAAGGCACCGTATATACTCGTGGATAAGTTCTCCCGTGGATAAGTCGGGACTTGATTTTATTGTATAATTTCTGGTATTTTATAATGTCAGTCGTATAAGTTAAATGCTGAAAACTCATGCTATTGGTCCAAGGGCTTATGATATGCTAACGGCCACCTGCTGAGAGAGTAACCACAGAGGACACTGCCTTTTTTTCTACGTGGGTGTGTCAATGCGCTGTATCAGCACGTGCCCCTAACCTCTCACTCTCTCTCTCTCTCCACTGTACCCATGTGACCACACGGTAATACCCAAACTATTCTGAAGCAACATTGGCACTGTTTTGTGTTTTTTGTATCTCAAACCCTCATACACCTTTATCGTAAGAGCATCCCTTATCTATGATGGAGCATTCTATCAGAAGAAAATATGAAGCTGGTTTTAAATTAAACATCATTGAAGTAGTGAAAGAAATTGATAACTGCGCTGCTGCAACAAAATTCAATGAGTCTGAGAAACTGATGCGAGATTGGAAGCGGCAAGAAGATATAAATAAATAAAAATAAGTGTCGCATTTTTGAACGGGTGTCTGATTTTATGATCGATTTTTTGGGTTTTGAGACCCGACTTATATACGTGAGTATATACGGTACTTAAGGATGTTTTTAATCCTGTTAGCCTAAAATTTTTATATTTCCATTTATAAGTCTAACTTTTAGACGTTTTAAAGCAGAGGTTCTCAAGTTCAGTCCTGGACATACATGATTCTAGGGGCTCTGGGGGCCCTAGGCATGAAAGTCCTGGGGGCCTTCCAATTTACCTTCTTGCAAGTCCCAGTATAGTAAAATGTATTATCATTATTTTAGCATGAAGTCTAATTTAATATGATCAACAAGGAGAAATTAATAAATTAATAAAATCAACAATGAGAATTTCATAAATAGAAATACTTTATTTTAATTTTGTGAAAAATAGATTTTATTAATAAAAGATTTTAAAAGTAAGTACAACATTTGCATAGGAACGGGAAAAACAATACTAATAGAATAGAATAAATTTTAAAAATCTTAATAAATGGAAAATGTAAAAAAATACAAATAAATGTAAAATTTAACATGGTAAGCTACTATACTGTATAACAAAACACTAAGGGCTGTGTGTGTGTATTCAGTCCCTTAGATGAATCTGATTGGTCAGTTTGGCTTTGGTAATGTGATCGACAGAAGAAGTATGAGTGTGAGACACGGCATATAAGGCACACTGAGAAAGTCGCCTTCAAAGATGGTGTCACGCATGTGCGCCAGAGGGTCACGTAAAGTAAGCAGTACCACCCCAGGATGAGAGAGGGTGCTGTTGCTAACAGTCTTGCCTCCTTTTTTCCCATCACCCAAGAAACCAAACGATATAATAGGGGAACACTACTGGATGCTGATCTTGCTTCTGTGCTGACCTAACCAGAAATGCTTGTTAGAAGTTATCTCCGCACTACAATGGGAAATATAAAACAAGACAGAAGGTGAGAACAACAACTTGATAACAAAGAGTCTGAGAAGCAGGCTTTATGGGAACGCGCTCAAGAGAAGAAGCGTCGGTTGAGAGACACATGAAGATACAAAGGCACTGAAAATACACGTAGATAAACTGGGGAAACATCAATATTTATTACTATCTTCAACAAATTGAAAATAAAAAAAAAATTAAAGGTGCACATAAATTAACAAAACAAAAAAGTGAAAAATGGCTCCTAAAAGTATTATGGTAATTTTCAAAATTTGCTGCTTGCTGGGTTTGACTATAGCAGATGCAGCCATTATGTCCTTGAGGTGAAAGACCTTTGAATATTTATGCACTTTTGAAATTAGAGTTTAGAGCTCCTGGCACATGGTAGAAGAAGAAAGTAATAAGAAGTTATTTCAGCTTTAAGGATAAAAAGCATCTCTCACAGGTGACAGTGATAGGAAGAGTCAGGACTGCCGAGGAACTACATTTTGACTTCCTAAACCCTGTCTCATTGTTATCTGCTCACCTTGTGCTTGAAATGGTGCTGATCATCTTGGCTATACACTGACCACAGAGAGAGGGCTGGAGAGACTGACAGAAGTCGAATCTGAAGTGGCTGAATTGTCTAAATGAACCGAGTTAGTCCAATCTTTGCTTCCAGACATGTAAATCCTCTTCATGATTTATGAAAACGACTCTGATTACACTTAATGCTAGTGAAAAAATTCTGCTCATCACAAACACTCTTTTAACGGAGATTGGGATGCCCCTTGGTGGATTCCGAATACGTTGTAGTGCGTAGTTGATGTTATGCTTCCAGGGTGGGTTCCCAAAGATTTGTTGTTGCAATGAATACCAATGTAAAGAGATGCCTTCGGGGGGCCGCTCCCAGTTTGGTGCCCCAAGAAACTGCCTGCCTTGCCTGTCCTGCTGCTATGACTTTGGTCCTGGGGGTCCCATTTCTTCTCTTAATTGGACTCCTAGTTTAATTAAGCAGGCTGTTATTTCTCAGTTTCAATTTTTTTTTTTTTGCATACATCTGGAAATTACAAACTGGTTATGCTATATTTTTACTGCATGAGGCAGGGATATATATGTGTTAGATGGGTAAGAACTCAGTCTTTTTTTCCTATTCAGGTTTTCATATTTTGTACTGTTATGGATATTCAGAGAATTATTTAGTAATAAGCACACAAGTGGGTAGCTTTAAAGTAGTTGCTCCTTTCAGTTATTTGTTGTTATGTCTGCTCTGCTCATCATTAATTGTCAGTTTTCAGATACAATTAAGAAAGCAAACTTCACAGAACAACTGAAAAAAATTAAAAAAAAAACGAATGCAAATATGTCTTAATTTCCTGTAGGTGTAAACCTCATACTAGTCCTCTTTTCTAAATGCAAAATAAAAGGAAAAAGGTCTGCTAATTAAACAATGAGATCAACTAAAGGAAGATGGCAGACTGATTATAAAACTGGTTGGAGCCCCCAGGACTGAACTTGAGAACCACTGCTTTAAAACACTCATCACTATAAAGTGTGCATGATCTAACTGACCACCACAGAAAGTGTGGCATCATTCATGAGAAAAAAAAGCCCAAAAAGCAATGATAAAAGTCTGAAATGTCACTTGGCAATGAGCCATGCCTTCTATTATAAATAAAATTTACAACATTTTTCAAATGTAGCATTTTAATATGCTGCTCACACAAGCCTAATCACAGAACATGCCTCTGGGCCCCTTCACTCTGAGAAACATCTTTACAAATTGAAATAAATACTTGTGAACTTTTGTTTTTTAAATGGATACATTTTCTAATCTGTGCCAGATATTTGACAAAACTTTCATTTTATCAGTTATGCATAAAGTGGCGGGGAGACATTTTTGAGGTGGCATTATGAAATCAGTAAACCTTCAAGATATTGAAGACTCAAAAAATAAAGTGATAATAAAATTAGCTCCACCCTGCTTTTGAAATGTTCATATTTTAATATGCTACTATATGACGTCTTAAAATATTAAATGATCCATAGAAAAAAAATGTTTTAACGTCAAAGCAAAAAATGGAATTGATACATCCCCCTAAATTAGTTATTAATAAGTACAGAGTCATAAAATGATTTAGATCCTCTTTGCCTTACAGAATGCATTTGTGCCTCTTCTCCAGGGCAAACACTGCAATTTCAAGATGCAGGCATGCTTAATATCGTGCTGAAGGCAAAGATTTCAGCTATAGGGTTCTGGAATAGTCTAACCACCTAACTACTGTTATCAGCATTTAAATCAAGACTGAGGACTCGCTATTTCAGCAGTGCATTCTGTTATTAGAGCTGCTGAGGTTGTTTCATTTTGTTCTGCTATACATAAGTGGATCATCATCTGGCCTCTCCTGAGGTATGTATTACCACTCCAGGTCGATAGAGGGTGCTCGTGCTAACCTAATCCTCTTTTACTCCCTCCACATCACTGAGAAGACACCCAGTGAGGGCAACTGACTCTGCCCCTTCTAGTCCCTCTGCTACATATTCCACAGTTGCCAGAAGGAGGCTGCACTTGTTACAAGAGCACACCACAAGATGGAGCTCCTTCCCACCATGATTTAAGAGGCTGTATTAGCTACAAAAGATTCCTGAGCCAAGGACCCCTATTTTTTCATTTGTTTTGATAACATCAAGTGCACTTTTTGTTTGCTTATCTGTTTTAATTAAACGGGGATGACCAGGTTGGTGTCCCAACATTTCACCTTGTGGACCAGCAGTTCCTTCTATCGACTACATATGTTACTTTTCACTATATAAGAAACATCACCTGGATGCACTGGGGTGCATAATCAGTGATGTATTCTGAGGTCATCAGGCGTTTCAGGTCGCGCAACATCATACACTCTCGGTCAGGCGATCCAGCCGGGGTTGATCAATTCCCAACTTGCATCCCAGTAGTGATCCACGGATCAGCCCTCTTTATCCAAAGCCTCCTTGAGGCTTTCTCTGCGTCTTGACTTGCGGATTTAATGGCCTCTAGTGAGTGTCCTGCAGATCCTCTGCAGCCAACTTCTGTGGGCTCATTGAGTACCCTCCAGCTTCTGTCCCTGCACTCCTCCACCAGCTCCTGGTACTTGGCATGTTTCCTCTTGTTAGCTTCCTCGATATACTCTTCCCAGGGCACTGTCAGTTCCATTATGATCAGCTGTTTTGCCTCAGAGGTAATATGCATGTCTGGCCGGAGTGATGTTGTTACGATTTTTTTTGCGGGAACTTTAGCTGCTTTCCCAAGTCAGTCTGCAGCTGCCAGTCGGAGGCTGTGTAGAAGAGGCCTGTTATTACTGCCTTTGCCTGGGATTGCTCTCCCGGTTTGATGAAGGTAACTGCCTTCTTTGAGCCATGGAGGAGTTTGCTTGTGTTGATAGCTGAAGCCAAGCTTTCAGCAACTGCCTTGAGCACCTTGTCATGGCGCCACCAGTAGCAGCCATCTGCCAGAGCCTTAGGGCAGCTGCTGAGTAGATGTTCTAGAGAGCCCCTTCCTCAATTAAGTGGAAAGGAGGTTGTCTCGCTCTTCACCCAGACATGGAGGTTTGCTGGGCTTGGCAGGGCATCGTAGACCGCCTGCAAAAATCTCCCGGCATGATGTCTGACCAGGTGATCCTTCACTGGAGAGTACTCTCCCACCTTGTCCACGCACCCTGTTGCCAGAGTCCTACTGCCCTGGCCACTCTCTCTTCCTCCATCCCTGCTCAGACCTCTTCCTGGAGTAGATTGATTCTCTCCTTGCCCTGGGCCTTGCTGACCTGGGTATTTGGGAAGTAGCCCAGACCTGCTCTGCCTGTTGCCACAGTGCCCAAAAGAGCTTTCTGTCTCAGGCGTGACTCTGCCACATCCACAGCCTTCTCTGCCCTCCATTTCCTGCCTGTCCTCACCTCAATGCAAGCTGATGACATCTTACAATTCTTGGAGTCCCTGTACTGTAGGGCTTCTCTGGTGCGTGCCACCGTGAATTCTTCAGTGAGGC
The DNA here is from genome assembly GCF_016835505.1 of Polypterus senegalus. NCBI lineage: Eukaryota > Metazoa > Chordata > Cladistia > Polypteriformes > Polypteridae > Polypterus > Polypterus senegalus. Next base: position 57,456,503 of record NC_053162.1, on the reverse strand, counting down.
CACTAAATGGTAGCCGCAGGATGTTACTTGTCCCATACAGTGCTCTGCTGGTGAAGCTGTGTGGGAGTCCCAGCCACCTCCTAAGAAAGCTGCTGATCTTCTTTTCAAGGGACTAAACTGTTGAAAACGGGACTGCATATACCAGCAGAGGCCATAGTACTCGGGGAAGGATTGAGTGCTGATAGATCCCCAGGCATGCCAGACCTATTAACCTTCGTGAGCCACATCCCAAGCTCCTGGGTGGACTTCTGAATGGCAGCGGTATCTTTCAAACTTGAGTCAAAGACTTTTCCCAAACTCTTGACTGGCTGCTCTGTGATGGATGGGATGACTGTTCGCGCGATAGCAAATCAGTACTTATCAGTCACCATCCCCTTCTTTAGCACCATGGACCTTGACTTGGAAGGATTAAAACTCATCCTTGCCCATGTGATGAGTCTCTCAAGTCCTTGTAGGATCCACCTGCTCCGTGGGACCAATGTTGTCATGATTATTAGATCATCCATATAGGCTCTTATAAGGGGCTGTCATACACCTGACTTAGTCAGCGGCCCTCTGTATTCTACCTCGGCTGACTTGACCACCATATTCATGGCAAGGGCAAAAAGAATAACGGAGATGGTGCACCCTGTTATTATTCCCTTGCCCATCCGATGCCAGTAGTATATTTCTGACCCAGAAGTGACCCTTATCCTGAAGTTGTTATAGTAAACCAGGATCAGATTCTTGATTTTCCGGGGAACATGGTGGTGATGTAGTGCGAGTTTAACCAGCTTGTGTGGTATGGACCCATAGGCTTTGACCAGGTCCAACTGCAACGCAGCAAGGTCACCTCTGTTCTCATGAGCCTCTCTGATAAACTGAGTTACCACACCTGTGTGCTCCACGCAACCAGGGACTCCAGGAATCACCCCCTTCTGGACAGAGGGGTTGATGTAGATATTCTTGAGGAGGAACACTGTCAGTCTTTGGAATACAATGCTGAAAAACACCTTTCCTTCTACACTCAGCAGGGAGATCATTCGAAACTGGTCGATGTTCCTGGAATTCTCCTCTTTAGGGACCCAAACTCCCTCAGCACACACTGGTCAGCGACTTTCCCTCTTTGCCAAGGATCTTTCATAGATGCTGGAGAAGTGCAGGGCAGTGCTTATAGATGAGATAGGGTACCTACTCGGGCCTGGAGTGGAAGCTGATCGGACTGCCTTGATGACCTCCTCAACCTCCTTCAGACTCGACTTACCACTCTTGAACGCTGTTATTGGGAGGGCAGGGTTGATGAGGGCTTTATTAGCATCAAGATCCTGATCTCTCCTAGGATCGCTCAATGTTTCCTGGAGGAAGCACTTCACTTCCTCCGATGAACACTCAAGACGCCCACTACACTTATCCCCTAACAGTTGTTTCGTAAACCAAAGGGATTAGCAATAAAGGCTGCCCGCCTTATTGTTCTGCGAAGGGTCATCAGCTTCTTCAGCAGGATGTTCTGCAGTTTTGCCAATGACCGCTTTCCCTCATTAGCAGCTGTCTTTTACTGCTTCTTGAGGGTTCGAAGCACTTGCTGTATCTGATGTACTGTATGTTGAGGGCCCTGCGGTTCATAGTATATGAGGTGGACTTGGTCAATTAATTGTAACTATTATTTTGGATTTGCTATTGCCAAATTATTTCTGTTTTCTTTCTTTTTTTATTGTCCATAATGGCACATGTTCTCTCTTGAAATAGCTGCAGCATCACATGTGATGGACCAAGTAACAGGTGCTCCTTATTAGAATGCGTCTGTCATAGGAAGGTAGAAATTTGGACACAACCCTGTATCTATGAATATAAAGGTATAATTTGTTTATATTGATTATATTATATTATGTTTGTCTATTTTGTGCAGATTTTATTCATTTTTAGTATTTTATTTGCTGTTATGTTGCATGCAATGTGCTGGGGGCATAAGTGTACGTGAGCTTGATAAGAATACATTGAAAATAAAATTACACATGTACGTTATCCCATATGTTATCCAATTCTCTATTCATGCCCCAAAAATCCTTAACTCACTTTAGAGATATGGGGTGCCAGAAGTAACCTGGCATCATCAGAAGCAGGCCTAGGCAGGATGGCTTTAAAGAAAAGGACACACTAACACACACACACACACACCTCACAAAACCAGTTTAGGGTTAGTAATCAACATAGCCTGCACATATTTGTGATGTGAAAGGAATGTAAGAATACCTGAAAAAAATTACAAACTCCATATAGCCAGAGACCGGACTGAGATCTTAGCCCAGTCTAGTAGTGTTTTGTGGGAGCAGAGCTAAACACAGATCCACCATGCCACCACTGCTCTCTGTTGTGTCAACAAGTGTTGCTGCAAACCTGTCTGATTTGTTTGTAATAATCAGGATAGAACTGATGGTGTAGAGGTGATTGAACCACTAAGGCCAAGTGACCATAATACAATACAGTTCTCAGTGTCATGTAAGAGTGCAGATGCAAAGACTAAAATCGTTAAGTTTAACTTTAGTAGGGCAAATTTTGAGCAGATGAGGCAAAGTCTAAGGAGGATAGACTGGGATAAGCTTTTGAGTGTGGAGAGAGTCGAGGAGCAGTGGAACAGGTTTAAAAATGTTTTACATGTAATGTGGAACAGGTACATATCTTAATTTGGAATTAATAGGACATTTCAAAAAACTGTACAGTGGGTTGATAAAAAGTAAAAAAAGAAGCTGTAAAGGGAAAAACAGCTGGATAAGGCATAAAAGACTAATAACTCCAAAGGGAATCACAGGGGGGTGGCATGGGCCCAGTGGGTAGCGCTGCTGCCTCGCAGTTAGGAGACCCTGGTTCGCTTCCTTGGTCCTCCCTGCGTGGATTTTGCATGTTCTCCCCGTGTCTGAGTGGGTTTCCTCCCACAGTGCATTGGTGATTCTAAATTGTCCCTAGTGTGTGCTTGGTGTGGGTGTGTGTGTCTGTATGTGTGCATGCCTTGTGGTGGGCTGGTGCCCTGCCCAGGGTTTGTTTCCTGCCTTGTGCCCTGTGTTGGCTGGGATTGGCTCCAGCAGACCCCCATGACCCTGTAGTTAGGATATATTGAATTTATGTTCTTTGCATACCTGCTTCATCTTATGTGTTAGGATCACGATTCTCATTTTTGAAAGTTAAATGACTAAATTTTATAATGATGTCAATGTCACCATCACATTATTTGTTTTTTCATGGGTCGTGCCAGTTTGTATGTTTGGTTGCTATAATGTTAGGTGGTTGCCAGGGATATGCAGGAGATGCCCTGTGACATCATGGTGGCCGTAATATATAAGGTGGGCACACATATTACACAGTGTACAAATATTAATACATAATCCTCAAAATGTGGATAAAGAATACTCATGAAAACAATTACTGGCCTTATATTTTGTTTTTTAGATTGTTGACTTCAGTTTCTGGCTAATATTTTGTTTTTATTGAAAGACCATTATCTTCCCTACTTATCTGACATCTGCTAGCATCTTGACCATTCTTTGTCATGCTCCTAAGAAAACTGTTTACCTAATCTATGCTGCTCTTAACAGATTTTTGTATTTCAAATAGGACTCTTCATATGTCTTATCTGAATATACCATGGCATTTTTGGGAAAAGTTTGATATACCAGCATAATAAAATGCTCTTACAAATTAAAAAAAGTCAATATTTTAGAGCAGGGGTAGAAAAAAAGTTGGTACAGGAGGACCGCAGTGGCTGCAAGTTTTTGTTCCCACGCAATTGCATAATTACAAAACAATCCTGGCCATGAACAGATTGTATTTAATTTTATGGCTTGTTAGTGTTTTCATTCTGTCATGTTAGGTCATTCTTATATTGTACAGTTTTCCTTTCCAATGATATCATTCAAATGATCTTTAGCCTAAAGTAAATTAGTCATTCTAAGTAATTTTCTTGCTTTTTCCTCTTGAGCTTTCTTCCAAATATTTTACTAAACAAGATAGTTCACGATGAACACACACAAGTGTAAATGGATACATGTTACATGGAGACCTGCTGGCTTCTTTGTCTTTTGTATCTTATTGCTAATGAGGAGCAATTAAAAATGGAGAATGCGGCTGTTTAAGACTAAAATAAGCAATTATGTGTGGAAAATCTTAAATACATGAAGCACTAAAACGCTGCTTGAACAGGAAGTGCATCAACAGCAATAATCACCTTTTCATTAAGAAACTGAGTTGGAATGAAAACCTGCAGCCACTAACTTTGACTGCACAGGTTTTTCAATAAGTCAGTAAAAGCTCAACCACATTCTAATGATGACAAAGTTGAAAATTGCTCTTTACCACTAATACACTTAAAGGACCTTCAACAAATTGTTTGTCTGTTGGCAAATATGTTCTGAGATTTTTCAGGTGGTAAAGACACAATTTTTGAGGTACGATAGTTATAGTCATTAATCATTGCACCGGAGAGTGGTGACATGTTGCATATTTACATGTACAAGGAGGAATTCCACTATAAACCTATAAACATGAAAACTGGAAAAGAGCAGAAATAAAAGAATGGAGTGCTCAGATGTGCATACCTGGAAAAGACTTTGTCTAAGACACACATAGCTGTGTCTCTGTTTAACCAACACAGTTTTAATTTTTATTTATAATTAATTTGAAAACATCTTGCACATGTATATATTTTGTATAAAATAATGGGGAAAAATCCCAAATACAGTACATACATTATAATTTCAAATTGTTATGTAATAAAAAGTGACAAATACCAAGGGAGGAGAATACAGTTTATTTATTCTATATAGAATGCATTTAGAAAGTATTCAGACCCCTTCAATTGTTTCACAGTTTTCCATGTGATAGCCTTACGCTAAAATCATTTAAATTAATTTTTTTCTTCCATTTTCTTTCCTGGGTAACAATCAACACCTATGAATGACAAAGTGAAAACATTACATTTATTAAAAATACAAGGACAACATTTATTTATATCGCACATTTTCATAATTTATATCGCACATTTTCATACAAATAATGTAGCTCAAAGTGCTTTACATGATGAAGAAAGAGAAAAAAAGACAAAGTAAGAATTAAAATAAGAGAACACTAATTAACATAGAATAAAAGTAAGGTCCGATGGCCAGGGAGGACAGAAAAAACAAAAAACTCCAGATGGCTGGAGAAAAAAATAAAATCTACAGGGGTTCCAGACCATGAGACCACCCAGCCCCCTCTAGGCATTCTACCTAACATAAATGACCTCAATCAGTCCTCATTGTATTCAGGGTTCTCATGGGAGGACTTGATGATGACGGTCACATGGACTTCTGGCCTTTAGTCCATCAATGTAAATACAGTAATCCCTCCTCGATCGCTGGGGTTGCGTTCCAGAAGCCCCCGCGATAGGTGAAAATCCGCGAAGTAGAAACCATATGTTTGTATGGTTATTTTTATATATTTTAAGCCCTTATAAACTCTCCCACATTGTTTTTTTTTTTTTATTTATTTATTAATTTTATTACAATCAATACATAGCAATCAAGTTTTTACAAAAAAAGAATTATGCTAAGAACAGATCGATCCCCACCCTTGAGAGAGAGAGCAAGCCAAACGGTGTAAAATTTAAGGCTTTTAAAAATACCTAAATCAACAAATTCTCTGTGCTTTATAAAATCATTTCAAAATATTACTGATTAGATCCTGCCATGTTTTGAAAAAGTCTGCACAGATCCTCTAAGTGAGTATTTGATTTTTTCCAATTTTAAATAATATAACACATCAGTTTCCCACTGACTTAAAGAGGAGAGTTTGGGTTCTTCCAGTTTATCAGAATAAGTCTGCGTGCCAACAGTGTAGTGAATGCAATCACAATTTGTTTGTCTTTCTCCACTTTAAGACCCTCTGGAAGAACCCCAAACACAGCTGTTAATGGGTTAGGAGGGATTGTGAGTCCAAGACTGTCTGAGAGGTAATTAAAAATTTTTGTCCAGAATAATGTTAATTTGGAGCAGGCCCAGAACATGTGACCTAGTGAGGCTGGGGCTTGGTTGCAACGCTCGCAGGTTGGATCATGCCCTGGAAACATTTTGAGAGTTTTAGTCGAGACAGATGTGCTCGATATATAATTTTGAGTTGTATAATTGTATGCTTTGCATATGGAGCTTGAGTGAATTCTCTGCATTGCTACTTTCCACTCCTTTTCTGATATATTAATTGAGAGGTCATTTTCCCAGTGTCCTCTTGGATCTTTGAAAGGAAGGGATTGTAAAAGGATTTTATATATTGTAGAGATGGAGTCTAACTCCTTGAAATTGAGCAATAATTTTTCCAGCGTGGATGAGGGTGCAAGATGAGGAAAATCTGGAAGGTTCTGTTTAACAAAGTTCCTGATTTGAAGATAGTGAAAGAAATTTGTAGCTGGAATGTTAAATTTGGAATGTAATTGTTCATAGGATGCAAAGACGTTGTCTATATAAAGATCTCTAAGCAAGTTAATTCCAAATTTTTCCAGATATTAAAACTGCATATGTTTGTGAGGGTTGAAAGAGGTGGTTCTTTTGCAGGGGTGCCACAGAAAGAAGCTTCTCCGTCTTAAAATGCTTTCTACATTGGTTCCAGATTCTAAGTGAGTGGAGCACAATTGGGTTATTAGTGTATTGCCGATAACGTGTGTTTATTGGAGCACAAAGCAAGGAATACAAAGAAGTACTGCAGGATTTTACTTCTATTGCGGTCCATGCCTGTGTATGTTCTTCTATTTGTGTCCAGGTTCTTATCGACTGTATATTTGCGCCCAGTAATAAAACTGGAAGTTAGGTAGAGCCATGCCGCCTTCTGCCTTTTGTCTTTGTAGGGTCGCTCTTTTGATGCGTGGATGTTTAGAATTCCAAATAAATGAGGTTATTGTTGAATCTAATTGCTTAAAGAACGATTTATTAATGTATATTGGTATGTTTTGAAATAAAAAGGAGCTTAGGAAGAATATTCATCTTAACAGTGTTAATTCTTCCAGCTAGTGTGAGATGAAGGGTTGACCATCTATGCAAGTCTTGTTTAATTTTTTCCATACAGACACGAAATTTTGTTGATAAAGAGCTTTATGTTTACTTGTGATGTTTACCCGAGGTATTTAAACTGTTCTGCAATGATAAAAGGAAGGGTGTCTAATCTAATATTATATGCTTGCGAATTCACGGAAAGAGTACACTTTTATTCAGATTAATTCTGAGACCAGAGAGCTTTTGAAATTCTGTGAGTGCTGCTAAGACTGCAGGCACAGAATTTTCTGGGTCCGATATATACAGTACCATGTCATCTGCATATAATGAGATTTTCTGTTCCAGTCCTTCTCTGCTAATCCCCTTTATCTGATCAGTATTTCGACAATGTATTGCCAGTGGTTCAATGGCAATTGCAAACAGCAGTGGTGACAAAGGGCATCCTTGTCTTGTGCCACGTTCTAGTTTAAAGTAGTCTGAGCAAATGTTATTGATGCAAACTGAAGCTTCTGGGTTAGTATACAGTAATTTAATCCATGCACAAATGTTCGGGCCAAACCCAAACTTCTCCAAAATAGTAAAAGGTATTTCCATTCAATCATGTCGAATGCTTTTTCTGCATCCAATGATAATAATATTTCTGGGGTGTTTGATTTAGTTGGTGAGTATATTACATTAAACAGGCGTCGAAGATTTGAAGATAAGTGTCGGCCCCTAATAAATCCAGTTTGGTCTTGTGATATTACTGAGGGAGCACTTTCTCCATCCTTCTAGCTATGATTTTAGAGAGTATTTTAACGTCGTTATTCAGAAGTGAAATTGGTCTGTATGATGCACATTGTAATAAGTCCTTATTTTGTTTTGGAAAGACAGTGATTAGTGCTTGGCGAAAGGTTTGTGGAAGAGATTGGTTATCTCTGGCTTCTGTAAATGTTGCTAATAGGAGGGAGCTAGCTGAGCGGAGAATTTCTTGTAAAACTCTGCAGGGTAGCCATCAGGGCCTGCTGCTTTTCCACCTTGGAGTGACTTTATAGCATCCAGTAATTCTGATAATGACAGAGGTTTATCGAGCTCCTCCACACTAAAAGCGTCAATTTGTGGTATCTGTAATTTATCCAGAAATGCATTAGATTGTATATTGTCTTCTTTAAACTCAGTAGTATATAGGGATTTATAGTAGTCTCTAAAAGTGTACATTATATTTTTGTGTTCGATGATTTTATCTCCATTCGTGTTAGTAATTACGAGATTGCGCTATGCATATCTTGCTTGTGAATTTGTTGCGCTAAAAGCTTATTAGCTTTCTCTCCATGTTCATAATAATGATGTCTGGATTTGTAAATTAGTTGTTCGGTTTCTTTAGTTGTCAAGAGGTTTAATTCTGAATGTAGAGCCTGCCTCCTCTTATGTAGAGTCTCGCTTGGTAGTCTGGCATGTTCTTCATCTATTTTAGTAATTTCGCTTTTTATCTCTGCTACTTTCTTCGCTCGGATTTATTTCTGTGGGAAAGATATGAGATAATCTGTCCTCTTAAGAAGGCCTTAAGAGTTTCCCAGAGTATTCCTGCAGAGATCTCAGGGGATGTATTTGTCTCTAGAAAGAATTCAATTTGTTTGGATATAAATTCAGTACAATTCTCGTCAGCTAATAGAAGCGGATTGAGACGCCATCTGCGGGTGAGTGTATGGGGCTTAGTAATTTCAGCTCCAAGATCATCGGAGCATGGTCTGAAATAACAATAGCATCGTATTTACAAGATTTAATCTTAGGCAAGAAGTTATTATCTATAAAGAAGTAATCAATCCTTGAGTAGCAATGATGTACTGGTGAGTAGAAAGAATATGTTCTTGAATTTGGGTTTAAAACCTCCAGGGATCTGATAAGTTGTGATCAGTTATAAACTTTGTAATTATCTTTGCGGTGTTAGTTGCGTTCCCCTGTGGAGGAAGTCTTATCTAAAAGTGGATTTAGAACACAATTAAAGTCCCCAGCCATTATAAGTTTATGAGTGTTCAGATTGGGAATGGATGCAAATAAATTTTGTATAAATTCCTTATCATCAACATTAGGTGCATAAACATTTATCAAAATCATTTTACAGTTAGATAAGTCTCCCATGACCATCACATATCTCCCTTCAGGATCCAATACTACATCTGATGCTACAAATGGTACTGTTCTATGTATGAGAATTCCCACCCCTCTAGTTTTCTTTGTAAAACTAGAATGGAACATTTGGCCAGTCCAGTCTTTTGCAGCCGGAACTGATCCTTACTTAGTAAGTGGGTTTCCTGTAAAAATACTATTTTAGCATTTAGACCTGTTAGGTGAGAAAGTACTTTCTTTCTCTTTAATTCGTGATTCAGGCCTTTAACATTCCAGCTTACGAAGTTAACTGTCCCATCATGGAGACACTGATTCTGAGTTTTTGGTGTCATATTATAGTCTTAACTGGAAGTGAAATAGTTTAGGTCTTAATTTCCTATTCCCCCAAGAGTTGTTGCCATGCAGCTTATTATTACGTTGATAGTTATAATTATAAAGATTGAGATGATAGATTAGATATAGATCAAGCCTGCTCTCTTTCTCTTCCCCTTAACCCCCACCCTCCCTTTTTGCCTCCCCAGGTGAGGCTAAAACCCACTTCATGCAGTCCCAGTCCTCTGACATACCCAGAGACAGAGCACGTCCAAAGCACATCAAGCCCCCATGCAGTGGCGCTTTAAGGTTAAAAGATAGAGATATCTGTTACCAATATAGTCTTTAAAAGAGGAAAAGAAAAAAAAAAGAAAAGAATTTTGCACTTATATATATATATATATATATATATATATATATATATATATATATATATATATATATATATATACATATACATATAATCTTCATCAATTTTAGTGCATTAAGATGATATCCCCAGATAATAAACCCAGGTGATGGTGTTAAAGATGTGTCCAAAACAAGCATAACAAGTCTTAATGCAGTAATAGCAATAACAGCAAACCAAGGGTATGATATTGAACAGTCTCATTTAGGGTACACATGAAATAATTAGAAAAGAAAAAAGAGGAGGAAAACGTAATTAAGCACAATAAAACATAAACATTTAGCCCTAGTAATACTAAGTAATGATAAGTAATAAGTAAGTAATAATAATATAAGAATATGAGAATATATGCTGATAAAAACCCGTATTTTAAAACAAATAGATCAGACAGTAGATTATTAATCCTAGCTTTATCATTTACCGCCATGACTCACAATTATGTATCAGAATAGTCCCGGGATCAGCTTTCTTAACTCATTTTCTGCCTCCTCCTTGCTAGCGAAAACATAGAAATGACCCTGCCATTCCACTTTCAGTTTTGCGGATACAGGAGGCCGTATTTGACATTGGCTTGCCGTAGCGCTGTTTAATATTATAGAAGGCGCGCTTGATAGCTGTTGCTGGAGAGAAGTCAGGGAAGACGCGAATGTGGCAATCTTCATATATAATATCTTCCTTTTTTCCTGAGGAGTTCCATCACCTCTAACTTAAATGATAATCGTTCAAAACGAACTATAAAAGATCTTGGTCGGGGTCTGACGGTGTTTGATCGCGTGACGCGTAAGCCGCTGCTATCTCAGATTCTGCTTTAAAGTCGCCCCGATTATTTTAGAAAAAGTTCAGTTGCGAATTTCAGGGTTTAAACTTTCTCGATTCTCCGCAGGCCTTCAATTCTGACATTATACCTTCTATTCCCATCTTCTAAAGCAGCCAGTCTGTCTCCAAGTTTTTCTCCGAGTTTTTACATTCAACTGACATTTACTGCTCTTTCCTCGGCACTGGCAGCTAGATGTTCGCTATTTCGATCCGATTCGTGAATGTCTCACTAAGATGCTCCAATCGATCAGCAAGCGTGCTCAGTTTAGCCGAGTTTTTCTCAATGCGCTCTTCAATTTTACCCAGCACCTGTCGAAGTTCAAGTTGTACCTCTTGACGCAGCCTTTCATTTGCCTGTTGGATTTCCTGTCGCAGACATTCATTGGCCTGTTTCATCTCCTGTTTTAATTCCTGTTTCAGTCTCTCAGTGCCTTTGCCGTTGCTTTCTCATTAGCCTCTCGCTTTTCTTTATATCTTGCGTGAGCTCAGCGAGCAACACTTTCAGTTCAGATAGCTCAAATGTGCCTTCTTGTACCGTAGATGAAGCAGCAGACTCTGCTGAAGCGGTGTCCCGCTGCTCCAGTCCCGCGTAATTGCGTAACTGAAGCCGCGGACCTCCCGGCCTTTTCCAGTTTCAGGTAATCCTCTCAAATCGGCGAGCTATCCACATCTGCACTCACGATCGCACCTTCGCTCCCCTTTTCGCTCTCAGCCGGCGACGATGTAGCGGACCGTGGTCCCGAGGAGTCTGTACTTTCGCCCATCTGATCCAGGTCTGTCTCTGAGAGGCCGTATCTCGAACTAGGGCTTGCTGATCGCAGCTTGGATGTAGCTTTAGTCTTCGATTCTTTCGGACCCCCCTTCTTGTTGGCCATGTTTATATGTGTTTACATATACTGTAGCGGTCCCTCTCGGGTTGAATAAATACAGGATATCTCAGAATAATAAGCAAATAATATGAAAAATAGCACCACTGCTAGCGGAGCTCCACTTCAGACGTCCATCTCTCGCATCGGACGAGACCACATTGTTAACATTATTAGAGCCCTCTAGACATGAAATAACACATTTTAGTCAAAAGTTTAAACTGTGCTCCATGACAAGACTGAGATGGCAGTTCTTTCTCACAATTAAAAGAATCCAAACGTATCTTCTCTTCAAAGGAGCGCCGTCAGGAGCAGAGAATGTCAGAGAGATCGAGAGAGCGTGACAGAAAAGCAAACAATCAAAAAATCAATACGTGCTGTTGGGCTTTTAAGTATGAGCACCGCGATAAAGCAGCCGCAAAGAAGGGAGCAACGTGAAGGTAGTCTTTCAGTATTTTTTAGTGTAGCCTCCGTATCTTCTAAACAAACAGCCTCTGTGCAAACAGCCCCTCTGCTCACACCCCCTCCTTCAGGAGCAGAGAACGTCAGAGAGAGAGCGCATGAGATTAAAGCAAACAATCAAAAAATCAATACGTGCTTTTGGGCCACCACGATAAAGCAGCATTTCTTAGAGGAGCGTCCATATCTTCTAGGCAAACAGCCCCTCTGCTCACACCCCCTCCGTCAGGCGCAGAGAATGTCAGAGAAAGACAGAGAAAAGCAAACAATCCACTCGGGGAAGCACATCATATATCATTGAGGAGTTTTAGTTAATATGTAATACATGCTCTGATTGGGTAGCTTCTAAGCCATCCGCCAATAGCGTCCCTTGTATGAAATCAACTGGGCAAACAAACTGAGGAAGCATGTACTTTAAATTAAAAGACCCATTGTCCGGAGAAATCAGCGAACCAGCGAAAAATCCGTGATATATATTTAGATATGCTTACATTTAAAATCCGCGATGGAGTGAAGCCGCGAAAGTCGAAGCACGATATAGCGAGGGATTACTGTAAAATATCAGACTGACACAAGTATTCAGACACTTTGCTATGACACTTGAAATTTTGCTCAGGTGCTTCCCATTCTTATTGATCATCACCGAGATGTTTCCACACCTTGTTTCGATTCCCAATGTGTTCAATTCAATTGATCATACATGATAAAGAAAGTCACACACCATCTATAGGAGATCCCACAGCTGACAATATGTATCAGAGCAAAAACCAAGCCATGAGGTTGATGGAATTGCCTGCAGAGCTTAGAGACAGCGTTGTGTTGAGGCACAGATCAATGGGAAGGCTACAAAACATTCTGCAGAATTGGAAGTTCCCAAGAGCACAGTGGCTTCCATATGCTTAAATGAAAAAAAAAATTGGAACAACCACGGCTACTCTTAGAGCTGGCCACCTGGCCAGACTGAGTGGTCATGGGAAAAGGGGTAACTAAGAACCCAATGGTCACCCCTGACTGAGTTTCAGTGAAGCTGGGTTGAAATGGGAGAAAATTCTAGAAGGACAACCATTAATCTGTACTTTATGGCAGAGTTACCAGATGGAAATCTCTCCTTAGTAAAAGACACATGAAAGCCCGCTTGGAGTTTTCCAAAAGGCACCTAAAGGACTTTCAAATGGTAATAAACAAGAAGCTCTTGTTTGATGAACCCGACATTAAAGTGCTTGGGCTTAATTCAAAATGTCATGTCTATAGGAAACCAGGCAGTGCTCTTCATTTGTGTGTTACCATTCCAATGGTGAAGCATGGTCGTGATAGCATCAAGCTGTGGGGTTATTTTTCAATACCAGGGACTAGGCACCGTTGAGGGTAAGCTGATAGAAACAAAGTACAGAGAAATCCTTAATGAAAATCCAGAAGGACAATGACCTTAAGAACAAAGCAAAGGCAACACAGGAGTGGTTTAGGCAAAACTGTAAATGTCCTTGAGTGGTCCTGCCAAAGCCCGCACTTGAACCCAATTGAACATCTCTGGTTAGACCTTAACAATAACTGTCCACTGATGGTCTCCATCTAACCTGACAGAACTAGAGAGGGTCTGCACAGAAGAATTGCATAAAAAAATCCCCGAATTGCTGCGTCTTACCCAAGAAGACTCTAGACTGTAATGATTGACATGCGTGTTTCAACTATGTACCGAGTAAAGGTTCTGAATACTCGTGTCAATGTAATATTTTAGGTTTTTATTTTTAATAAATTTGCAAAAAATTCTAAAATCCTGTTTTTGCTTTGTCATTCTGGGGTATTGAGTGTTGCTTAATGGGGGGAAAATGAATTTAAGTGACTTTAGCATAAGGCTGCAACATAAAAAAAATGTGAATAAAGCGAAGGGGTCTAAATAATTTCTGAAAGCACAGTATTACTGCTGTTAATTATCAGCAGGGTTCCTGCCAGTGAAACAAGTCCCTCTATGAGGTGAGGGCTCTCCAGATTATGTGAAACACAAAGTGCTAGGCACTCTGATTAGGGGGACATTTCAATCAGCATTCCAAGCAGATGTTAAATATTCAGAGAAGAGTGCAGAATTTTTTTAAACTTTTACATAATAATAGAACACAGACAGCTAACAGAACTATGCAGCAGCTTTAACTGCTGGGTTATTTGTTTTTCAATCAGTCTTTATCCTAAATTAATGTCCGTTTTACACTGTGTATTTCACTGTGAGTGCTATCAAGGAGTACTTTACACATCAATTTATTTTATAGCACAAGCATAGGCCTGGCATTTTATGTATCTGATAGCAGACACAAACAGTAAAATCAGCTGGACATCACAGGAGGTGGAAATAAGATAATGAGAAAGAAAATTATATGGCAAACTTAAAATTTCCAAGGCTTTGTAAATATTTTGATGGATCTCTTCTGTCTACTGTTCTAACATAGAAGTAAAAACGTCACACAACAAAAAATACAGTAGTAAAGTTAGTGTATTAGACATAATAAAGAAAATGGGTTACACAGGAGAAGCATCCACAAAACAAAGTAATACATGTAGATGCCACAATGGATGGACAGGCATCTAATCTGGAATGAGGAGCAATACCTTCGCCAGCCATGAGACCATAATGAATAGACTGCATAAGTGGAGGTGCAACCCGGCCGGACTGGGTGAAACTGGCTCTCAGGGACAGTTTTTCCCCAAGGCGAATTGTGGCAGTGCTACACTGGTAATGTCTCAGATTGGACTCCTGCAGGATTCCATGATACATGTAGTTAGGAAAGGCAACCCTGTCAGAATCCCCTGGGTGTTGCTAAAGGACACTGCTGGGAAAAGGTCTCCCTACTTTGGGGAGCTTCTAATGTGTCATGACATTGGAAGTACTCCCTCATCCACCTATCAAAGAGGCATCTTGCCTCACTTAGGTGAGACAGAGTTGAGAGGAAGATTGATGACACTCAGTTTGGAGGTGGAAGGAGAAAGAAATATGTTTCATTTACTGGTTTATACAATGTGGATTGATCTAAAAGCTTGTCAAGGTATTCTTATGTAATTAAAGAACTTTGTTTTTAACTTGGAACTGTGTCAGTGGAAGTTTTGTCTGGTGTTCTGGGCTCACTTGCCCTCCCTAGAGTCGAAACAATCAATGGTGGTCGATACATTAGGTTACCCTGGCTGATAGTAAATAGCCTTGCTTTATGCTCCCTGCATTAGTAATTTATCAAAAATGAAGCCCAGGGATGTTGTCTCTTATTAACTCCATGGAATCCTTTAGCTGAGACAAATGAGCTGATGGTGGATGTTAATTGTGAGTAGTTCATTTCATCTGACCCCACAGAGACTTGAATGTATTAAGATCTGGTGATTGAGATACCACTACATTAAACTAAAATTATACTTACCATACTTTATATACTCACATTTAAGTTCTCCCGTGGATAAGTCAGGGCTTGATTTTACCATATAATGTCCAGTATTTTATAATGTCAGTCATATAAGTCGAATGTGGTATTGGTCCAAGAGGTTATGATATGCAAACACCCACCTGAGAGAGTAAACATGGAGCACACTGCCTTTTTTTTCTATGCATTGTGCCTAAGTGACCACACAATAATATCTAAACTATTCCGAAGCAACTTTTGCACTGTTTCGTGTTTTTTGTATCTCACACCCTCATACACCTTTATTGTAAGAGCATCCCTAATCTACGATGGAGCGTTCAATCAGAAGAAAATATGAAGCTGGTTTTAAATTAAAAGTCATTGAAGTAGCAAAGGAATTTGGTAGCTGCACTGCTGCAACACAATTTGATGTGTCTGAGAAACTGATGCGAGATTGGAGGAAGCAAGAAGATGTAAAAAAATAAAATTAAGTGTTGTATTTTAGATTGGTCGTATAAGTCGGGTTCTGATTTTATGATTGGTTTTTTGGGTTTCAAGAGCCGAATTATATGCGAGTATATATGGTATGTTTTTGTGGGCATTCCCAGACTTTTCTAGTCTTGTAGCAAAGAATATTATATTTCACAGAAGTTTACACTTTTCATTTAAACTGATTTGCAGTAATAACCAGATATCATGTGAGTCAAGGTTGTGAAATACGACGGCCCAGACACACACAGGAGGACACTGTTTCAGCCATCACCACACGTTTATTCACAGTTCTACTATATACAAAGTCTTACGTGCACCGCCACCAAGCCCCACAGTCTCCCAAAGTCCAGGCTCTCAATAGCCACTTTCTTCTTCTCACCCAAATCACACTTGGGCCTCTCCTCGCCTCCTCTGCACCGACCTCGTCTTCCTCCTCACCCGACTCCGGCCTTGATTGCAGGGTGGCGACTGATTGCTGACCGCAAACAGCCACCTGTTACAAGGTATATACCTCTTGTCACGCATGCGCGAGTAGGAGATCGCGGACGGATCTTAAAACACATCGAAGGATGTTCGCCGGCGGGGAATGGCGAGGTACTAACCTTGTTTCTTTGTTTTCCAGACCCAAAGACATTCCGCCATAAGATCTGCCCGCAGTACGTCTACTTCCGCCCTCCCTCCGCCATCTTTGATGACGTCATTTTCTCCCATCATCCATCACTCCTTCCCAGCATTCCTGCACTTCCGGCTCCTCCCTTATAAATATGGCCGCGGCGCCTAGTATGGCGTCGCGCATGAATTGTTTATGTTTGACCGAACTGTTTGTTTTTGAAATACTGGAGTGTCGACAATATAAGGGGCCGGAAAACCCCAAACCTTTTTGTTGTCTCCTACTGAATTTGTTACACTCTTAAAAACCCCACACCATTACACCTGCAGCATGGACACTTGGCCAAGCAGATCCTCTTTTCTCCAAGGATGCTTCTGAATGGAATTTTTCTTTTTCTCTCCTCTATAGTCATCTGGTCAGAGTTCCATGCTAATGTTATTTGACAGAATAGGTTATACTTATGTTAAGCAGTCTAGAACTGCTTTTGCTTCTTATGTGTTTAAACAAACCTGCATTTTTATGTGTATGCAGTATGCAATTAGTAATGTGTAAGGTTTGTAATTGCATTTCAACTGTGCACTTGTTAAAGCACTCAGAGCCTGTACTAAGTGAAGAGCGCTATACAAAATATATTGAGCTGAACTGAATTAAATATGCTGGTCCTTAAGATTTCTAAGATCGGCTGACATTTATCTTGTCCTTCATGGTTGAATTTCATGCATTTAACTTGTGGGGAGCAAGGAACGTGCGTCACCGTTATTGTCTACAGTTTGTTTAGTTAGAAGCATGGTAGTTTTACTTTGAATATCTTTCTGTATGTGGGTTGCTTTAACTTTTTCAACTGACACATTTCAGTAAGAGGCCAAGGCCTGAAAGAATTCACAAACTGGGCAGGAGTGAAATGTATTGTGGGATATCTGAGAGTCAATGCTGGACCTTAGTATTTTTGGTAGAGCCAGACTGTTTATTGTTTGTATCTTTTGATTGCCATGGGACTCAACTCTAAACTTGTGTGGTAACTTTAATGTGCTTTGAGAAACTGTAAAAGTGTTAGTTGCTTTGCAGGTGTATAGTAAGCCAGGTGTGTGTGTTTAATTTGGGCAAGAAGCAGGGACAGTTTGCTGCCTTTTATCAGAACTTATTTTAAAAAAGGCTTGGTACAGTTTTGAGTTTAGTTTAGATCAGTTGGTGCTTTTTTTTTTAGCAAAGTGGAGTATTTGAGTGCTGCCTTTCTAACACTTTTGGAGGAGCCACCAATCTTTAAATGGAGCTTACTATCTGCTTATCTGCTTGACACTTTCCAAAGAGCTCTGTCTCCGGCAAGAAGACTTTCTTTTCATTTCTTTATTAAGGGTATGGAAAGAATCAGAACTTCTGGAAATTGCCATTTGGACTGAATAAAGGCTGCATGCAGACAGTATGAATCCATAAAGGTTGTATAGTTCTACAAATTACTTATATTTGCTGTTATTAGTTATTATGCAAATAAGCGTAATTTTTAAGTAAAAGCTTAAACTCAATGTCTCTGTCTGATTGATTACTAGCATAGCCAAGTGCAGATTAATTATTCCTTGTCCATCTTCTTTTGGTTGAGTTGAAGGAATGAAAATAAAAGAAAGTCCCAGTCAACAAGCAGCCTGCCATTAGAGGAACCTAGGATTGAATACGTGGGTTAGAATAAGGACAGTGAGATAGGAAATAGGTTATAAATAACACATAGCTATTTTTATATTTATTACAGCTTCTCATTAAGAAAAGAACCTAAGAGGTTATATTTTTACCTTTCTTGTTAGGCACTGTGATAAGGATGAGACATAGACATCATAAAGGTTTGGGGCAGCCACCCGTATATTGTTTGACGGCTGCAAAATAGGATTAAAGTTGAACAGAGATGTTCACTGATCTGAGCCCAAGATAGAACTGATTGTTTAGAGGCAAGATGGTGGCTTTAAAGGCCAGTACAGGAAGTAACGTTATCATTGGGGCCAGAACCAGTAGTGACATCATCAGAGGTGCTGGAACCTGGTGGGATTTCCTTAAAATGGTCTGCAAGGAACTGAGAATGACAGTCAGTGCAACCACTATCCCCCCAAACCCCTGGTCTATTGAGGAATTATAATTACTCAGGCCCTTTAGTTGCCTCCTACTCGCATGTGTGTGACAGTGCACACTGGTGATCTGATAACATGAAAAAACACTTGTCATTGCCATTAAAGGTAACTTGATGGTCCACATATTAGCTGTCTATCATCTGTCTAAATGAAATAACTTGTTTAGCCATGGATTTTAAAATGTATTACTATGATGGTACTACTAGAGCCAGTAATTTTAATTTACTTGTAGATAAGAATTAGGATTCAAAGGAAAGGAAATGTTTGAACATCTTGAATCTGTTGATTTTTCTCAGGAGAGGTTACACAATCATATTCACATAATGAGGGACTTATAACAGGATTTTGGCTATGCTGCTAGTATCTAGGATCATTTTTGTTTTTTCTTTAGTACATCAATATCAGTGACTAAAAATAAGGGGTAACACATTGTTAAAACAAGCATTTCTTTTTTTATTATTTTTTTAATGCAGTTTCTGCATCTACTTTTTCAAGTATCATTCATAACCTGCTAGAATTCCAGGTCCCTGCTGATACAGCTAGCAATGATATATGTGATAAGGTTAACCTTTTTAATACTAAGGGAAGATTTCTGCTGATGTGGTAGCTGCAGAAGAAATAATCAAATACTATTGTGCCAATGAAAACTCAAGCTGTTTGTAATTTCAAAAGAAACTTTGGCATAATTGTAAGTAAAATCAAGCGTACCGGAGACTATGAAATTGTTAGGACTCATATACTGTAGCTAAATATAACACTGCAGTCCAAGCCAAACCAGAAATCACACTTCAACAAAATTAGAAATTGAAATGTAAGAAAGTCATAGATTTTATTTTAAATGGTCAATCGTATAATAATCCATATATAAAAAATGGATCAGCCATAAGTGATGGAGCTAGTGTAAAGGTTTCAAAAAGGTCTAAAAGAATAACAGATCACCTCTATTATTTGTAACACAAATCATAATCCCTTTATCATGATAAATTAACTTGAACTCTAGAGTTGTTACTCATGTTAAAGAATCTACATGTACCCTTGATCCAGTCTCAATAGGCTTTTATGAAGAAACCAGCAACTGCATGATTGACAGTTGTGGAAGCCAGCCCTGGACACAGACAGACACTGGAACGTCTACAAAAAGCACACATCTATTCATATCAAGTCCACACAGCAGATGGTGCCTCTGCACCACACACCCTCTCACGGGCCTTCACACGGTCCTTTACTGCCTCCACTTCTCTCCACCGAGCTGTCTTCTTTTCTCCCGACTGCAGCTCATGACTGGAGGGAGGTTGCCCCTTTTATGTCCACCCAGACATGCTCCCGGTGCTTCCGATGGACTTCCTGCGGCACTTCCTGGTGTGGCGGAAGTGCCGCATGAGCACCCGGAAACACTCCGGGTGTCCTCGGTGTTCTTTCCGCCAGCAACTCCAGTTTTAGACTTATTTTCAAACCTCTTATTTAAGTAAAAAGTAGACCTTAAAAAGTTCAGTTTGTAAACTTGAATGACTGTCAGTCATAAATGTATGGTATAGAACATGCCTGTTACAAGTGGTGTCTGGCAAAAATGGAAAACAAAAATATAACATAAAATCCCTGCTGTTGCTAGAGCAGTAATGTTAGTCATTATATGCACATCAAGCCACTTGGAATGTACCTCCACAAGAGGTACAAGAACAAGAAACATATGCCTCATGAATTGACCTGCAAAGTCCAAATGCAACTAGACCACAGTTTGTGTGGCCAATGCAATGGATCCAGTAGAGAAGATGGTGACATTTTTTTGTCTTAAAAACAATTCCTTTATCATACATGGTCTAGTCAATGTTCGGCCACCATATGTAGGTCTTTACCAAGCTTTTAATGTGAGAAACTCATGACTGAGCTCCACCAGTACTTTAGATAGGTCTGCAAAAGAAATGCAACTATTCTGAATATACGTATGTGCACTTTTTTTTTAATTATTATGGAAGCTGATGCTCCCATGTCAATTTCCATCTTAGTGGCACCGGTATTAACAGTAATGGTATCATAAAAAGGCTCATTTTGTGACTCATTCATTTAAAAGATTGCATTGGTGCATTCCGCTGCTTAATCTGAATTCTCCAGGTGATGTGTAGCTGACTGTGGTCTCTTGAACTCTCCATACCTTTTAAATTTGTTTTCAGCTCTCCTGTATTTCCTATCAAAATGGTCATTTTTTACTTGAACTGTGGCAAATACTATCTTTGATTTTGAAAGTAGTTGTACGATGGGCTCCCCTACACCTACACCTGTCCAAAGTTTTAGTTTTTCTGTCCTTATTTACAAGATGCACATCACAATAATTCTTTGAATGTCCTTTGCATTAATTGCAGTGGACCTCAGACCTCTCTTGGTTTCCAGTGCTCTTTTAAATATGAGTGTTGTTTCACACAGCAACCAGCCTTTAATTACATCATTATTAATCCCACACACCAATCCATGGCTTCCAACTTGCAGTGTTCTATTAGCTTTGCTCCAGTGTCTGATGGTTTCCTAAAATGACTGCGATACTTGAATGCGGCACTATTAATAAATTAATAACCATTTTGGGTTGTGATGGATGTGAATGAGAGGGGTTAACTCATTGTAACACAACTCCTCCAGCCTTCACAACAAAGTTAAGTTTATGTCTTGGCATCATATATATTTAAAAAATCTCTGTATTCTCACTAGTTAAGAATAAACCCCCCAGATGTTCAGTATACCCCATCCAGTCCCCATTCTCCTCCACAATTTCAACAAATAAGCCAAATAGTGCCATTATATGTTGGTACAGCGCTGTCACTGAATTTCATTTGCTCCTGGAAAAACATACTGCTCATTCCACATGCTAGCTGCAGCACTTATCCTCCTCACCAAAAACGTAGTAACACTCAGTAAGCACACTTTGCTGAACTACAGCACTCATTACTGTAATTTAAAGAACAATTAAGGATAACTTCACCAAGTTCAGTGCAGTCTCCTGGACAAGACTCACTTCTGTGCCAAGCGCCTGTGTGTGATGCTGAGTAGAATACTCCAAACTGCAGAAGGTGGCGCCTATGGGGCACAGGCTGTCCAGTCAGGTTTCAGAACACAGTTATAGCAGGAGCTGCCTGGCTTTTCTAAACATTTGTTGCTGAGATGTCTGGGGTTGTCAGAAGGCCAGACTAGATGTTGGTGCGGTTAATGACCCCAGAGATACAAGAATATCTTTAAATGACAACCTTGATTAAGAGGCACTGGAACATATGACCATGTACAGGAATGCTAGAGGAGCAGTTTAGGCCTGTCAGTTGGCTTGGCCTGAGGCCATTAACATCAGAGTGAATTGAGGTAATAGACCATGTATTCAATAGACACACCACTATATTTTTAGTTGGACGTCACCTTTGGGGACTACAACACTGGATGACATTACTAGGTAACAGCATGCTCTGGGGACACAACTTTAAATTTCAAAGAATGGTGTCTTCCATGGCTAAAAGAGTGGGAGAGTGTACATAGTTGTCTTGTAAAATATTTCTACATAAACAGAGAGGCCTTTAAACCTTAAAATTCCTTGTGTCTATGTGTGTTTCTTTCTTCTACATACTTGTAAAGGTCTGATAACATATTACTATAATTATTAATGTTGTTATACTATTAAACATATATGCATGCATGTTTACTAACTTTCCACACTGGCATACACGCAAAACTAAACAGAATTTTGTAGATTTCTAGCTCAACCCAAAAAACCTTCTCACTGGATCTCAGTTCCTAGAAATGTGTACCATTGCCATCTGCCACTAGTCTTCAAGTAATTCCTCACAGCATTTTGAGTTTTTAAAACCACAATTTTGCAGTTGTGAAGACATCTTTTTATACTTACCAGAGTCTCCTCCTCTCCAATTGCAGAAATGTCTTCATCATCTCTCAACCTGATTCTCTCCTTATTCATTTTTCTGCTTCAAACACCAACTGACTATACCAAGTTCAAAATGTTGCTACTAGGATTCTGACACACAAAAGCAATGAGTACATCTCTCCTCATCTAGCTCCACTACCTTGGCTATACGTTCAGGTCTACCCTTCTGAATTACAAAACTGGTAATTTCAACAGCAAAACATTACCTGTCATTGTACTTGTATCTTACCAGCCTGACAGTCGATGGAAATTCCCTGATGTCAACCTTCATAATTTAAGTGACTCATTTTGCAACTTTCCTTGAACTTAGTACTTCTTACTCTCTCTCTAGATCAGTTTGTGAACAAATTTCACTTGAAGTTTTGATTGGTCTGACATACAACTGTATTCTTGTTTATTCTTCTTTTATGGTCATATTATTAGTCCTAATTCTACCATATTGTCTTCTATACTGTTTGTCTGCTTTGCTCTGCATTCTTGTTGTTCTTTACTTTTGTATACTTTAGAAAATACCTGGAACACGCAAACAAAAGCTCTTATATTTACTGATTGATCAACTGCCATAGCCCACCTTTAATGAGTGATGCTTTCATGGGGCTTATGGCACCACTCTTGACATTTGTGCAGAGTATTATATTGGCTACATGTCATGACAGTTTATGATGGGGCCTTTCATCCATTGTCTGTTTCTGACCATATGATCAGCACTGGCTGGATGTTTTTGTGTGTTTGCCCATTTGAAATACACCAGTGACATTGTCATTCATAAAAATTCCAGAAGAGCTGCTGTTCCTCATAAACCCATGATACTGTGTCTGGTTTCTGCTTTGGTGATGTTCATTCTTTCTATGAATTTCATACACAGAAACAAACTATGGGCACCTTGTGTAGCTGCTTTAAATAATATTGTCTGTACAAATTATCTTCTCACTAAATAGTTAAGGTTGTGACCTTTTTTTATTAATCTATTATGATGTGTACATAATAAAAATAGCTCGCTGGTGAGCAGCATGGGCCTACCAGTTCCTGACAACAAGTACCTATTACCTCCTTATCACCTGCTACCACCAAGTCACCATCCTCCACAGTGTCTTGATTCTTTCACCCAATGTAGATTTAAATAAGCCTGAAAAGAGTCCTTAAACACCAAGCCTCCCCAATCTGGGGTTCACTTCAAGGGCATCATTGGAGAACCTCCATCCACAGTGTATCATAGTGACCACTTGTTTGGTTGTACATTGCAGCACTGGGTCCAGGTATTTGGAACTATTTGCCCTAGTTAGTCACACATTGGACTCAGAAAGTATTTAGACACCTTCATTTTCAGCACATTTAATTGTGTCGTATATTTAATTTTAAATGGATAAACTTGCCATTATTGCCTATCAATATACTTTCAAAAACCATAATGACAAAGTGAACAAAATGTGGCAAATTTATTAAAAATCAAAAACTGAAATCTCATTTAAAAAAGTATTCATACCCTTAATTCAGTAATTTGTAGAAGCCCCTTTGGAAGCAATTACAGCTTTGCGTCTTCTTGAGTAAGTCCTTATAAGCTTTTCACACCTAGATTTGTGTATCTTATTCCATTCTTCTTGGCAGATCATCTCAAGCTCAAATTGAATCGGATAGAATGTGTCTGTAAACTGCCATCTTCTGGTCTTCACAGATGTGGTATGAGGTTTAATTCTGGGCTTTGGCTGGGCCACTCAAGGACACTCAGACACTTGTGTCAAAGCCTCTCCAGCATTTCTTGGCTGTTTTGTTCAGGTCATTGTTGTGCTGAAGATGAAGGATCAGTCTGACGTTGCATGCACTTTGGAGCAGGTTTTCATTAAGGACCTCTCTGTACTAAGCTGCATTCATCCTTGTCTTATTTCTAACTAGTCTTCTAGTATTAGATAGGTGATGAGCGGTGATGAGCAGTTCCAGGCCTTTGCAAGACATTGTGTTTGGAGTTCTTCTAAAGAGGCTGAATTTTTGTCTAGTTAGACCAGAGAGTAATTTCCTTATACTCTCAGAGTCCTTTAAATGCAGTTTAATAAGAGTAACTTCTGTCTACCACTCTACCATAAGTGTCTGATTGATGGAGTGCTGCTGAGATGGTCACCCTTCCAACAGATTCATCCATTTTAGAAGATGACTTCTGAAGCTCTGTTAGAGTGACTATTGGGTTCTTGGTTACCTCCCTGACTAAAGCCATTCTTATCCACTTACTCAGTTTGACCAGACAGACAACTCTAGGAAGAATTCTGGTGGTTCAAAACTTCCTTCTTTACAAAATTATTGAGGCCATTGTGCTCCTTTCAACACTCAAAGCTTTAGAAATGGTTTAATTCACTTGTCCTGATCCATGCCTCGCCACAATTTGATCATGAAGATCCATTCCTTGGACTTCATGGCTTAGTTTTTGTCCTGATATAGAGTGTGAATTGCGGGACCTTATATACACAGACTCCAGTCAAGTTCTAGACATACCTTAATGATAATTAAAGCAAACGTGGTGCATTGGACCATAAATTGGAGTGCCATAGTGAAAGGTCTGAATACTTATATAAATGAAAAGTTTCAATTTATGATTTTAGTAAATTTGAAAACCGTTCTGAAAATATGTTTTTATTTTGTCATTATGGGTAATTGAATGTAGATTGATGAGCAAAAGTTGCAAATGAATCCATATAACATTAAACCTACATCGCAATAAGGTTTGCACCAAGAGAAGGACTCTGAATACCTTCTGAATCTACTATATATAAATCAGGCCCTTAACTGAAGGGTTCTCTCTTATTTCAACATGAAATCATATGCTGGAAAACTTGTGAATATATGTAAAAATTAGTCAGTCAGTCAGTCATTCTCCAACCTGCTATATACTAACACTGGGTCAGGGGGGTCTGCTGGAGCCAATCCCAGCCAACACAGGACGCAAGGCAGGAACAAATACCTGGCAGGGCACCAGCCCACCGCAGGGCGCGCACACACACACACACCAAGCACACACTAGGGACAATTTAGGATTGCCAATGCACCTAACCTGCATGTCTTTGGACTGTGGGAGGAAACCGGAGCACCCGGAGGAAATCCATGCAGACTACGGGGAGAACATGCAAACTCACCGCAGGGAGGACCTGGGAAGCGAACCTGGGTCTCCTAACTGCGAGGCAGCAGCACTGCAGTCCACTGCACCACGTGCCGCCCATGCAAAAATTATTCAAAATTAACTAAAATAATAATTTAAACACATTTACCTTATACAAGAAACTGAAAAATACATCATTCACTGGGATGCCATTCTGAGAAATCAATATATTGTACATTTTCTGTAAGTGTAATGCTCATTGGGATAGCAGGAACACAGAGGTCACTTCTGAAGTAGTGCGTATCTTCCAAAGTCACATGTGCTCTTTCTGCATGTTCCCTGGTCCTTATAAAATGTGTACTTTTTATTTATTATTTGATTTTTTACTTTTGATCATTTGGATGTATTACACATTTACTAATTCCATTGTGAATGACTAGCCTGGACACAGACAGACACTGAGACACACAATGTCCAAATAGCACACTCAATTTATTTACAGTTCTTTTCAGCACAACACACAGTACACCATCCCTCAATTATGCTCAGTCCTTTACTTTCTACCTCCACCACCTCCACTCCTCTCCCACAAGCTCCATTCTCTTCCACCTGACTCTGGCTCTTTGAATGGAGTGAGTTGGCTCCTTTTATGGTGCATCCGGAAGTGCTCCAGGTGCTTCCCGATTAACTTCAGGCAGCACTTCCAGGTGTGGCGGAAGTGCTGCAGAGATTGTTTCTGGAGCTGTGCAGGTGCGTCCTGGTGGTGGCCACGGACCCCAACAGGTTTGAGCTTTGAAACCCCAAGCCCCTGGCCCTAATGCAACCCAGGGGGGCTGCCCTCTCATGTCCCAGGGTATAAATTACCCTTCCCCTGGTTCTCTGCACCTCCAGGTCTCCCGGTAGGGCATAATCCCAGGCCATCCATTACACCATCTAGAACAAAACAATTCTCTGGCTATCTAGGATCAAGGATCATTTTGGAAAAAATCAGTACTCAGTGCTTTAAAGATAGCATAATAAAAGGGAGCCTTCTGCATCATCAGCTGACATTTTTTTGTGCTCATATATCCTATTTATCTGTTTTTTCCCTATTTAGGCTTCGATGCCTACTATGCTATCTTGCAGTATTGGGAAGCGAGTCAAGAAGCATCCATCCACAAGACAGCACATCAATGCATAGAAACATGGCGTCTCACAACAGGGAAATTAGAGTCCCTGACATACCTAAGGTGCAGGTGTTTATGTAGTGGGATGAAACTTTAGTACCTGAATAAGAGTCAAAGTGACATGGGGGGAACGGACAAACTCTGCACTGACAGAAACAAGATTGGGTTTTGGACCCAAGATTCTGATGTTGTGAGGATCCCACTGCAGCATCGTTCAGTCTATCTGTTCAAAATCTAGGGAACAATTTGACCATGCTGTATCTTTTTAGATTAGATTAAATAGAACTTTATTTTATTTTGTACAACTTTATGGAAGCTTACTAAGAAAAATTCAGGATATATAGAAATGAATATGCAATAATAAAGATAAAACTGTCAAATCTATAGGCTGACGATACCCGGACATATTGAGGCAAACAGCAAGCCCAGATAGTGAGAGGATTAACAAGGAGAATGGTGACAAAGATCACAGGACAGTGGTCCCAAGATTAACTGCACCATAAACGTCAATTTAGCAATCTTAGGGCTGAAAGACGCATTAATCCTCACTGCTGACAGTTTAAAAAGACTAAGATTGAGTAGAGAGAGATGCTTTCCAGAGGGCAAAAGAAGGAGGATCAACTGATTTCCAGTGAGAGACTAGAATCATGCCCAGAGAAAGTACTTTCCTGGTGTGGTAAGAGAGACAGAAAACAGAAGGTAGATTTGATTGTGAATAAGATAAAGGTAGAAAGGGCAGCTGGCAGAAAACTGCAAATTGAAGACCAAAATGCTATGTATGCAAAAATGTGCCAGAAACACGAGCCAGATGGAAATGGCAGTTTGAATCTGAAGTCGAATCTGCAGAAAAGTGTTTGCAGCAGTGTGAGATAGGAAATGGACAACTATTACTTGAATATTTTGAAGGCTGAAAGAGACACAAATGTTCCTGAAAATCAATCACCTGGAAAGAGGGCTGGCAGGGAGGCAAAGTTGTATTCATGTATTTTTCAGCATATTACTATGCATGTCAGAGGCTGGGCTTGACATTTGTGCAGTGGACAAAAATCACTTCTCTTGAAATTAAGCATTGAAAGGACAGTTCAGAAATTTATACCAAAAAGTAGACTTTTTGTGTCTGCAGTAAAAAAAAAATACAGCAAAGAATAAAAATGCCATTTGACTATAAAAGCTTAAAAAGATGTATTTAGAACACTCTGAGACCCAAAAAGCAACACCAGATTGCAATTGCACATCTTCTCCAAAATGGATTTGTGACAACTAACATGCAGGAGAGCACAATCATCTCTGGCTGCTTCCATCATTTCTGCATGAGTTCCATATCCATCCTCCTAAGCCCCCACTGTGCGCTGAATTCCAGTTGCTTATTGTGTCGGTCTGCAGCATCTTGAGATAAAAAAAAACCAAAATGAAGTGCAGCTCGTTGCTGCCATCTAGTGGGCGCTTGGGTGGTTGATCGGATCTTTCTGGTGCATTTTTATTTGGGTATTTTTCAGCAGCATGACAATTAGACAAATTAATTCAGTATTCTGTTTTATGGTCCATGATGTGACTCTTAAAGAAATACATGAAATGTATTTATATAAAAATTTACTGGGCAAGACTGCCCTTTCAGCAGCAGCAATCTGGGATCCAATCTGCAGTAGCAGCAAGAGAGTATTAACAATGTGGTAATCGTATGCCATTATATACGGTAGAGTTTAATTCTGCAGCAGGACAAATACTAGGATAGGGGGCTGTAAAAAAGCAACTTAGTTCTTGGTGACAACCAGAGGAAATCTGCAGGATTTTCTATAAATCACATCCTTTGTTATTCAAATGGATACTATAAGACTCATTCTTGATGGTTCTGCATAAAAGCACTGATAAGCTCAATGGTGGTTCAACATTTAGAATTTCTACACTACCTGCTGAACCACCTGCACAGAACCTCATTTTAGTCCTCAGTGGAGATATCTTCCATGTGCAGTTTTTCCCATTTCTGATGCAGCTTTTTCAAATTGTCCAAAACCATACTGTTATGTTGTACACATTGGCCCTGTCAGGGTATTCTGTGCTCCTTAACCAGACCTAATTGTGGCTTTGTACCATCAAGATGGGTCCTGGCTCCTTGCAATGGTGTAATTGGGAAAAATGACTGCAGAAACTAGACAGAGACATAGAAAAAAAAATCTCTGTTTATGAAGTTATGCTTTAGATTATAAAATAATCTAAATGTGAATAACATAATGTGACAGCTGCCAGTTTGGATGCTAGTCTGCATCATTTGTGATGTGCTGACTTTGGAAATGACTGTGAAGTTTTATGGCTCTTTAAAATGAGACAGACCTGTTATTCATGCTAAGTGCCTTTACAGCAAGCACAACATAAATAAGGTGAAGTGCATGATGACAAGACACCAATCCCATCTTGTCAAATTGAAGAATTTGGAATCAGTTGTACAAAACAGCCTGTGAGTTTTATTATGTTATGATCTTGAGTTTCTGTTTTTAATTATTCATATGAGTGTTATTAAGTATAAAAAAATGCTTGTCTCTATAAAATTCAAAGTATTTTTTATTCTTCTGTTATCCTTACCATGACAAATATACCTTCACAGAAGGTCACTGAGGTTGTTGGAATTTGGTAGACAATATTAACATTTTTTTCCTCTTTGGCAGCATTTTTGTGGCCTTTTTGTGTCAAAGACCCCATATAAAGATACAATTTGCAATTTGCGCCTTTCAGAACAGGGTTATATACAAAATTTATGGAAAACATTTGTTCTTATGTCAAAATGCCAAGACATATACAGTATGCGTGCCTTGCTAGAGTGAACCTTTCCCTCATGTACCAATCATTCAACCAGACCTGTAGCAAAGTGAACATTCCATATATTCCTGCTTTCTTAGAATTTTACAATTATTTCCTTCTGGGGTAGCCATAGCAAACATCCAAATATGACAGTGTAAACAGTGTGTATCTAAGGTGTGAAATATATCCCAGGATCCCCTCATAAACCTTATGAACCCCCTTAAGGCCTAAAAATCTAAATTGTGGGTAGTTCCTGTAAAACATTATAGTGTACTAGGGGGTTCGCCCCCTGGTCGCTTTGCTCATCAACTCCCCCGGCATGCACTATGCGTCAGCCACTACACGTCCCTGCTACTCGCGTTGTGAAGAGGGGGGCTGAACGCACCCCTCTTAAACGGTGATACAATGGGAAACAAATGCAGTGTTTTTTACCTCCTCTTTGCTCGATCAGCTGCTGCTGATGCTGTGCCACGTAAACTGCATCTCGCACGGCACTTCAAAGATTTAAAAGCCTGTACAGCAACTGTCCTACTCATTGTCTTTTATTTCCAGCCCCGGACATGGTTAAATCTTTTGGCACAAATTCTTGTCTCGAGGGACATGAGTTCTTGATATTTTTTAGTTTATAATTTAAAAACGAAATAAGAATCTGAAAATCTAACCATATATCACATTTAAGTTAAGTTAAGTTAAGTAAACATATATATGTAGGTTTTAAAATAAGCCCAAATATAAGCGTGACAAAAAAGTGACATAACAACTTGACATAAAATCGTTGCACTTTTAGGCTTAGGGTTTTATATACTGTATATATATATATATATAGATAGAGAGAGAGTAGATAATTATCAGATCATTTTATAGCGTTATAATTTATTCACTTTGCAAGAAATATTGTAGCAGAGCGCAGAAGACTCTTTACAGGCAGGTGTGTCAGTCAATACTTAACAAGCTGGACATGGCGAGATGACTGTGTGGCAGCAGGTTGGGCAGGCTGGATGTTTGACCAGTAGCAGACCGCTGGCACTGAAGGAGAATGCCTTTAAATAAGGAGGGAATGAGAAAACCCTCTAGCAGGCAATAGTGCTTGCCTGTGTGGGGATTCATCTCAGTGGAGATGAAAAGTGTTTAAGGCAATTACTGATACCGACAGTGTTCAGTCTGAGAACAGCTGCATCTTTTTCCGAGATTGTATCAGATTTGTTTCCTGTGACCCATAAAAATGTGAAACGTAAATCTTCTGTCTCATTAGGGTCTTACAGTGCAGTAATGG
This sequence comes from Polypterus senegalus, assembly GCF_016835505.1. NCBI lineage: Eukaryota > Metazoa > Chordata > Cladistia > Polypteriformes > Polypteridae > Polypterus > Polypterus senegalus. The sequence continues at coordinate 57,425,735 of NC_053162.1, read as the reverse complement.
CGTATACTGTTGTTCAGTAAACAAGTCTGTTAATTGGGATTACCGTGCGGCAGTGCTACCAAGTCAACTTTGTTTTTTAGCAGTCAGCAGAACTGCAATGATGGGAGATCGGGAGACACTAAAAGGAGTGGGTGTTTGAAAGGAAGCAGCGGGATCAGAGCAACAGCGTCTTTGACAGAGAGTGTCTAAGTGTGTATATGTCGTGAAAAGTGGCTTTTCTGCATAATACTGACATGATTTTTATTTGCAGATTGTGTACATGTACACCCCATCTATGTAACATACTGTATGCATATCCAAAATGATAACATTCTCCATATCAAATGTATAGTTTTTGTCCATAATACCAGAGTAAGATTTCAGATTTTCAAGCTCCAGCTTATTACAGGGTATTGAACACCCTGGGTGTATCCTCCAGTATCACTTTACACCAAGAGTAATGCCAAAAACACAATCTAGCAGAACAATCTGCCCTTACCGGAAGTTGTCCTCACTCAGGCAGGGTGGGTCTCCCACTTGACCAATTCACAAATATCTTACAAAAGCATACTCTTCTCACCTCCATTTTTCTCTTACCTACAACCCATCCTCTTCCTCTTGACAGTAAACTGTTAGCTAAATTTCCCCTCTCTACTTCAGGGCCAAATTTCCTCCTGTGGCCATCTTTGTTCAGACCATGGATTCACTTGAGAAGTCAAGTACCAAGCTTGGAGTAACTTTATCAACCTCTGGATTCCCTGCACTCATGACCCTAGTGTATCATCCTTCTATAAAGCACATGCAATGATTTAGAGAAAGGAATTAAAGGATTCCTATAATAATTTTCAGCTCTTGAGTTTTCATATAAGGGAAGATACAACAAACACAGTAAGATTTTGCCTAACTCAGACTGTAAGATGGTTTTGTAAACACTTGAATTAACAGACACTCTATATATTCATGTAAGAATTAAAATGTTTAGACCTACTACAGTAAATATTGTTCGGTTTACTCTTATATCAAATAGGCATCCATCCATATTTATTCTGAATCTATTTCCTTCATTATAAGGTCATGTACAACCACAGCTAGACCTGGAAATGTCAGACACTAGTCAGAAACCGGTCCTGGACATACTGTCAGAAATGCAGACCCACAGACACACGCACACATACACATACTGGGTACTCACTCACAAATGCAAATCTATGGAAAGAAATCCAAATAAATGGACACAGTGAGAACGAGGAACTCACCCATCATTTGTTGTAGAATTTTGTTGAACTTCTTCTGTTAGTGCAATGCTGCTTCTCACTGCTCCATGGACTTCTGGTAAAAAGTATTATTTAAATATGAAAAAAAAAATGATGACTAATAATAAATCCTTTCTTTTCAATATATTGTAATAGCATTATTTTTCCATAGGATTGATTGGTGTGCCGGTACTGAAAAAACAATTTTTTTAAACTCATGATGTTCCCAAATTTCATTAATTTTGGAAGTGAGAAGTAAATGGTAGTTTTTAAGCTTATGCCTTGTCATTTATTAGCATGATTGCAACTGCTGAAACAACAACACTCCTCTTTGATGAAATATATAGTTATACTTTAGGTACTGCAAAAAAGAATCTACTGCATTACTCAAGTACTCTTACACAACCTGACCTTAAAAAATGGTTCTTTTGGTCTAAATCATTAGTAAAGTGATTAATTATCTCTGTACAGTGTGGCATTTGATATTCTGCTAAAATTACTTATGAATATTAAGGAGTCACAGATCTTATAATGCAGTAAGCAATATAAAGGGACATATGTCTCACCTAAGCCATTTTGGACTGTTTCAAAGTGAAGTTATTTTGGTAGGCTATATTGCACAAATGAATAACCACTTTACTGATGCTATATAACCATAATTTACACTAAAAGAAGCCTTTGTTAAGGTATTGTTACATAAGAGTAAATGAGTAATAGATGGATTTTTTCAGTACCGAAACAAAAATCTTACCAAAAATACATCTTTATCTCGAAACAACCAAGGGGGAGCCACTGTTGGATCTTCAAATGTATACATTAATATAAACATGCTGGAGACGCAAAGGGGAATCTCCTTGTATTGATTTCTGAAGTGTGGCAAGGCAGGGTAGCCGCTGTGAGAAGACAGTGGGTTTAGGGGCTAGGGGTGTTATCTGTTATTTGCTTCATTTTGGTACCGGAATTGAATTTCAAAAGCTGGCATCAACACTAAAGTCAAAATATCAGTACTGATCCACCACTAGTGTCAATATGTTATTTCCTAAGATTCTGAAGCTGTCAAAGGTATTGAGTTTGTGTAGCTTGCTCAATAATTTGTACACACAGCTGCAAAATACGACGTATCCAACATATTGCTGCATTGAACATCAGGAATGGCTGAAAGTGATGAGAGATACCTGTGGAAACACCAAGGGAGCATGGGAATAATCAGAGTTTGAGTGGGAATAAGCAGTGCGGAATTAAAAAAAAAAACAGTCCTGTCCACAGGGTTCTAGTGGATATTGCCCTGGTTTGTTCTCTGAAGGTTAACACGTGCATGATAGATTAAATGGAAACTCTTAATATAACCTCTATAGGAGTGTGCCTTGGAATGAATCATGCAATGGGAAATATGGGTTTAAAAAATGATGGATAAAAGTTAACAAAGTATCATTACACGCTTGGGATAGGGTCAGATTATCCCTATTTTCATTATATTTTCATTTTACTCAATTCAGTTTTAAGCACATCTTTAAAACATGATGTACAGACAATAAAGTCAGATTCAGAGCTGGTGATGAGATGGATGTTACCCTTCTTTACACCTCAGGTTCATGTTTCACTTTAAAGTTTGTTTTGCATAGCATGTTTATCATCTTTTTTGAATAGTCAATATTTTCTTATAATGATCTCTTTTTACCTTTGTCAGTTAAACTAATGCAAATTCTAGAATGTTATTTGTTATTTCTGTTTAAACTTGATGGGCCTTTCCCTGAAGCTATGTCATTTTTTGTTATCATTTCTAAATGTAAATAAATATTTGTGCCAATTAGGAATTCAGAACCCTTAGAGGGACCAAAGAGTTGGCGTACATTTTTATTAATTGAAAACGTTTAATCGACTAATTTTGTCTTCACTCTCGAGATAATTCTAAACTGCCAGTAGGTGGAGATGTTACTCCTTAGTTGCAGGCTCCCCAGATTCTGGATTTAGGGTGTGATTGCTATAAATATTAACATTAAAAAACAATTTTTCTTTAGGTTTTATAATGTTAGAAACAAGTCCATTCATAAAGTGGAATTTTACTGACAACCTTGTGAACTGTAATTAGAGAAAAGATAGCACTGTGAATGAACCAATCAATGGTAATTGCTAAATATATAGATTCAATTATTCTTGAGAATTTTATCATCAGATCACGTTGGATGCCTAAATAACATGTTAGTTAGGGTAACTAAAACATAAAGTAATAATTGTTGCAACAAACTGGGCATATGCATTACATAAAAATAAGCTCTGGTATGTTAATTAGTTTTGTTTTTTCTGTGTTTGCCTTTGTTTTCTGAAGAGCCTGTTTTGCTCCATAAAGGGTTTCTGACTATGTACAATCAATTTCTTTCATTTATTTTCTGTTTTCTTTCTGGTGGTCGTTATATTTTCAGATTGTACCGTGATGCCATGTTGTTTTTCATGGGTCTGCTATTTTGATAATTGTTTGTTTTGATTGTTGCTGTGGACGGGTGAGCAAAATATCTGAGATTGCAGATTCAAAATAATATCTTTCCATGTGAGTAGAAGGACTTCATCTTATAAGAACTTTTGGTGATGAACTCTGGGCCGTTTTTTGACAATGCTTCATTTCCTGATACCTTCCAATAAATATGCCATCTTTGTTGTTTTGGCAGAACAGTGCCGAAACAAAAAAATATACATGTGTTATCATTGTAGAGTTTACTCTCATGAATATACCTCAAGTGAAAAGAGGGAATGAAATAGGACAGAGGTTAAATATTGAAGCATTTTTCACAATCTGACATAATTCTTTCCAAGTAGTGAAAGATGCACTTTAATACTATTAGAAGATATTGTCAAGTTTTAGAACATTTAAAAAACTCATTTTACAAAATTTGGTCAGACTCACTAGGTAGACAGGCAAACACAACCAATACTTTCCCCATTAGGCGTGTTGCATCACTGATGTTCAATATTAATTAATAAAGTTGAAGTAGCAAGGCATGACATATTCTGAGTTTTGATTTAAAGCTGTTGCATTTTTTAATATTTATTTTCATTTAATTCTTTCTCCTAAAAGTTTAATCTTTATCATTATTTTTATTAAATCAACCAAGAACATTTTATATTGACGTTTTGACAATCCTGTCCCAATAAAAAATCTGAAGACAGCAGAAAATGTCAGACAAAACAGTAAATACACATGATGAACAATACTGACAATTGACTCCTCTTAAACTTTAATGATCCCCTGCTGAGATTCTCTCACTGACTAAATAAATAGCCAGAAGGAGATTCCAACTGTGATTTCAGGGTGGCCCCCCCACCTGGGGCATCACCTACAAAGTACATGAAACGGCAGCACACTTAAAGAAGTGGTACCAAATTTCTAAATCATAGAAAAAGCATAGCAAAAATATAATAAAAGCATTTAAATAGAAATTCAAAAATAATAGAAAACAGAAGATAAATGCAAGCCAGGGGAAACCCCTGGCTGAAACACAACATATGCACTCAAAAATGGTACATAAAAAGAATGACTCGGTATCAGGTGTAAGCAAGGGTCAAACACATGAATGCAAAAAGTCAGGGTGTCCAAGCAAAGCACAAAACATACCCTTAGTCATGCAACCCTCCAGGGCAGAAGGAAGTCTTCCACAGGAATGGTGATTCAGGCTTCCACAAATAAATAACTGTTGGTGAGCTGTTTGAATAGGCAGGAGTCACCGAGAGAGAAGGAGCAGGCAGACACAAAGACCAAAGACGCTTAAGTGGGATTAGCCAGCTTTACAAAAAGAGAAGAACATGGCAGCAGAGAGAAAGACATGAGGACCACAGTTACCCAAGATGGCAACTGGCTGACTGAGCAGAGCAAAACATGTCAGCTGCCGCTGGTTGTGTTCAGCAGCCATACAGACAAAGGAAGAACAACGGCAGGACAAGGCACAAAGCACAAGACTGACATTGCCTAGCTGACAAGCAACTGCTTACAAATGAAAGAACTACAAAACTGCTCATTCACTTCAACAGAACGGAGCCACTACAGTTTAGAGGCACAGGCAGTGGCAGAGAACCTCGGTGAAATGATGCTGAGCCATACAGGATAACCTCCATGGACCAAAGAGTTGCTTCTTTAAGAAAAAAAAAAAACACAGTCAACCGGAGAAAAACCTAAAAGTGCTCTTGTGAATAAGTAGGACAGCAGGGAGTTTTTTAGAGTTGTGTTTTATTGTCTCTATGACGAGAGCAAAACAAAGTTATTTTCCTCAAAACCAAAGATGAGCATCTTCTATCTGTTTTGTTTCATTATGTTATATTTAAGAAGTTGTGCTCAGCAACCTATGATATCTGATAACATGTCAATACACACTCACAGCACACAATGACAAAGGTATTGGTGATTGATACAAATTAAACTAAACATTAACAAAAGCGGAGAACAGAATCCAAACAAACTTCCACATTAAAAAGAAAAGAAAATGTTCAAAATGATGCAAAAATGCACCAAGCATCTCCAAAATCTGCGTAGTCTGATGACAAACCAGACAGTAAGGCCTAACAAACTTGCGAGCAATCATCTAGAATAAAGTAGATGTTCAGCTCTCTGATAAATAAGGTGTCGTGAACTGGATACCTACATATAGATGCAGAGGTTTCCCAAAAATGTAGCCAATTCTTTACTGATTTAAGATCAACTGGACTCAGTAAAATAACTGTTTATTTAGATGGTGTGGTGACTTACAGCTTCTCTGATCGTGTTTGTAGTCTTATACTCTTCAGTGATGTCTATCATTCTATACCTTCCATTTAAAGAGTCATAATACTGCTGTCATCAGTCAGAGGCTCAGGCTTTGTTCTGTCACATTATATAACAAGGATTTTAAACAGATAGTACTGTGTGCTTTTTGCAGGATTATCAAGGTTTGCAAGAGAGAGGATGGATTTGCAGTCATTCATTTCCAAATCCCACTTATTCCACTCTAGGAGTCTCCTGGGAGAGTACAGGAAATCCTACCTTGGCAATCAGCATCATTGAATATGTTTGGATTGTGGAAGTGTGACACCCCATGCTTTTGAACCCCTGCAAAGACTAAACCCTGAGCATCTTGTAGTTCATGACCGAGCAAAGACAGTAGTGAGTGAAAGACACAGACAACAATTGATGTGCAAAACCAATAGCTTTCCATTATTGCAGAAAGTGCCAATAAAACAATAGTTAAAAGTCAGTGTCATGTACCTATGTCAAGCACAATCAGTTAAGTAATAACAGACAAAAAAGGAAAATGTAAAAAGGAAAAGTAAAGGTCAATTTCCAATATTTACAACTTAACCTACCTGGAGCTATGCAAGCAAAAAGAAAAGGGATTTTCTTCTCCCATAGAATATTACAGAAAGTATAGAAAGCTATTCCAAAACGAATCAAAAAGAAACAAAACATTAATTAGATAAGTAAACAGCTTGCAAACTTCATCCCGAAAGATCATCTCTACTACTCCTATTAACTACGTGGTCTAATCTGAAGTATTTTCAACACTACTTTCAAATGCTCAGCAGGGGATTAGCCAAAAGATAACCCCTTGGTGTCAGCAAAGGCATTTTATACATAATCCCAGTAGACACTCTCTAGAAAATTCCAGTTATATTGGACCTCACAACATCGGGTATGCGATGTGTCTTGTTTGGAAATAGAAAATCATTATCACTATTCTTGTGCGTGCAAGGTTTGTCTCTTCCCTGTGGCTAGTAGCTTTCTTAGCTACTCTTATGGACCCTTTCTTGTTCAGCTGGCAAGTCATTCACACTCTCTTGTCCATAGGGGTAAACTATTGCTGGGGTGGTGTTTTTTGTTTGTGTGAGCTTATAGGCCTCCAAGCTCCTCACATGCTCTGGGCTAACCTACACCGAAGTGCCGCTTTCAACAGAGCATGACCCAACACTGTAAGTGCACTCACTGACAATTCACAATGTGATTCTTCAGCTATAAACAGTTACACTTGATAAAAGTTTTCATAAACTGTTATTTCTGTAACATGGCCTGCCTTAGGGTGGAAACAAGCATATCTATAGGAAAGGCACAATGAGAACAGAGCCTAGGAAGACGATATCCCATTAGAGATTCAAACAGAGACGTAAGTGCTGTGAGGTACAAATGCAGCTTAATTTACATTTAAAAATGTTCATCTATCTGATTACATTCTAACTTCTGAACAATGTATATATATTTTATGTGCTATGTGAGGTTAAAAATCTCTCAATTTAAAATGCTAAAATATACTTTTAAGCCTTTCTCATCTGTGAAAAATTCAGGCCATAACATAAGCAGGCATTGATGACATTGTGGTGGCAACCTGTTAGACTGAAATTACAGGTAGTTGTTGACTTATGACCATGTTCGGTTTCAACGGACAAGTCGATCTAGACATAAGACGGACCGGTATACATATTCAAACCTGACCATATTTATAGTACAGGCAGTCCCCAGGTTACGTACGAGATAGGGACTGTAGGTTTGTTCTTAAGTTGAATTTGTATGTAAGTTGGAACAGGTACATTATTTTAATAAATGCTATTGTTGACTGACTGTAACCAAGTGCTCTGCCAAGGAATGATGGAGTTTCACCTCTCTCTCACCTTTTTATTATTTCTACTTTATTTTCAATGATGATGGTTTTTCTCTTCTTTACTGTATCACCAGCACTTGCATCAGATTTGTGTTTCAGAGACATTGTTGAAGGGTGAAGACAAAAGGTTAAGATGAGCTCTACTGCACACCACTGTACACGCTATCACAGCAGGAAGGCGCCCCTTGTCAGCACGTCTGGCGTAACTGAACGAAAGACAACTTCCTGCTATGTACATAACAGTACAAGCAGGCTTGCTATTGAAAATGAATGGGGGCGACGATTCACCACCCGCCCACCTGCATCACCGTACCACACTTCTTAAGGTGATTCACTCATTATTATGATAGACAAGCCAGTAAGAATATTTGAGCAGTAACTGGGAGAAAAAGGCAAAGTGAATACTGAATAAATAGTCAAAAACTGAGAAATCAGACCCATTAATGCCAAAAGGAAATCATGAGACAAAAGTCAGAAAACAGAGAGGCAAAAGTACTACGATTCCAAGGCATAAAAAATGGTTTTTGAATCCACAAAGTGCTCCAAAGATGATATTTTATCCCATCTCATCACAACCTCTGAGAACACATCCCTAACAACACAAGAGGCTGCCCTAATAATGGGGTTGTAAAATTAGCAGTTTTCGTGGCTAAATAAAAATGGCAACAAAAATATCCCAAAATAAATAACTAAAACAAACGTAAACTTTAATTCAGAAAAAAATCAAAAATTCAGATTCTAGGACTCAGGAAACCCCCAAATCAAGTAAAAAAAATTAAATAACGAATCCATTGATAAAACAAATTTATGTTCAAAATCACTAGAAATCTTAGTCTTAACAAATGAGTGAATTATTTACTTCTTTAACTTTCTGCATATCTATAAAAATTGTTTCTTTGGTACTGAGCTGTTGCTGATGTGACTTTTACTGGATGAATGATACAGTAATGTCTCACTAAGGCTCCACATTGAGGAAAACACCCAGTGATTACAAAGGGGAGAATGGATTGCAGGGAAAAGGCTGCTAAGACTAAAAATTTGCATGAAATGTTTATTTGACTTTGATTCCTTTTCTTCTTCCATCCAGTGAACTGATCATCTGAAATTCAATTTTCTTTGTAAGATTTACAAAGCCAAAGTGTTCCTATCTGTGTTATAAATTTCCATTAAACATTTATTACTTCTTTAATTAAAAACAAATAAACACTAAGTACTTCATGATGTAAAAAGGCTTTTTCGTTTCCACTTCTGACAGACTATCAATCTGCAAAAACTTAGAGTCAACAGAATATGGCTTATAGAGCAGAAATGTCTTTAACAAGTTTCTGTTTCAAAGGACTCTGGGGTGGGGGGATATTGGCTTATTTTAAAATAATTTTCTTCAGCCCTTTTTAATTACTCTCTTTAACTTTGTCATAGTTATTATAAAAGTACTAGCCATGTGCGTCCAACTACGTTGCGCGTGTTAAAGTTGTCTGTGAAGGGCTCCCTGTTTAAACGCAGCTGCCAGTCGTGAACTGGGCCCTTCGTCGCACCGTATTATGATTTTTATAAGGGAAACAAAATTACAAAAGAAAACCCTTGGATATTGATTCGATAGGAACGGCCTACTCGGAATCACTGTCCGAATCGTAATTATGTGGTGGTGTTGGAGCATTTCTGCTTCTGTCCATTCACTGTCCGTCTCGTTTTCACGACGCTGTCATTTCCTCTCACGATGTCTTCTCAACCTTTCTCCAATCTCGCAGGTTGCTTTGTGGCAATCCAAAGAGTAAGGTAATACACACAGAGCAATAGTTATAAAAGGGGGACACATAGGTATACAGGCTCTTTAAAGCATAAATAGGGATCACTTCACTGACATGTGAGCAAGACACGGTACAACTGTGAGATGCGCAGCACTCGCCGGCTATAACATAACAATAATAATTTCCGGAACGTGCTGTTACGTTGTCATTCATTTTATCCACTGTCTTTCTTTCATTCATATGTTACGTAGGCACGTACCTTTTATCTTCGGCAATGTCATTCTCTAACCAGGCCTCAGGAGCTAACCAGTGTAACACTGTCCACCACCCCTTTCGTTATTCTGGCACGTTGTTGACATCGGTAGGTAACAACAACGTACTAAACTGGAAGGTGGTCTATGCATGCATGGAATTCGTGGACAAAGAAAGATCAAGATCATAATGAAGATCTCTTTAGTTAGTTTAAAGCCTGGAGGAGATTCTTAATGTAATGCCTATGTTTTAGCTGTCTCTCTACTGCCATCTATTGCTTCTTCTAATTCATTCACGGACAAAGAAAGATCAAGATCCAAATGAAGATTATACAGTATATATAGAGATATGTCTAAAAAAGAACCACTGCCATTTAAATCCGCATACATTTGTCATAGGTAGATATTTTCCAGGGTGGCGCATCAATACCAGGGCAGAGTTCTACGTATCTGGAAGGGGTGAGGACTGAAATGGACATACAGTATGTGTACAGCACATTGTCCCATGCTAGAAGAAACAGAGAAACATGTTATTTGGGATCATAATATGGGTAACTGCATTAAGTCTCTCTGGCAATAAAACAAAATGGTGAGATACTTGGGGAAACTATGCTAAAGGATAGGCTCCACTAACTTTTATGTTTTTGAAGAATACAAAAACACTGGTATCCCGCAAAAATATATTTCCACAAGCAGGAGGAATATTCTTTTGCGCCAGATGTAACTCCAGTATTGACCCCAGAAGCAATCCTAATTTGAGGTTTCTTTCGTTCCTTCATAAAACTTTAGTTTAGGTGCTGCAAAGATGCATCTGCTATCCATATACACTTTTTTGGGTCTTCACTCTTACAAAACATCAGGAAAGTGCAATGTGACCTACTAAATAAACTTCACCTTTGAGTGGTATGACGAGGCTTAACTGACAAACATTTCTCTTGATATTACATATTAAGTCAGGGGTGGGCAAAGTCATTCCTGGAGGGCTGAAGTGGCTGCAGGTTATTGTTCTAACCCAGTTGCTTCATAAGAATCCCTTACTGCTCAAGTAACACTTCTGCTTCACTTTAGTTGTCTTGCTCATTAAGATTTTGAACCCTTATTGCTTATTTTAGTCTTAAAAAGCTGTAGTCTTGGTTTTTAATTGCTTCTTTTTAGCAATGAGATGCAAATGACGAAAGAAATTCAGCATTTCTCCATTTAGCTAGTTTCCATGTGCACCTGTGTGTGTTTATCATGCACTATTGGGTTTAATTAAATACTTGGAATGAAAATAGAGAGAAAAATGTGAGTTACTGAGAATTACTCATCTGTTTTAGACTTCAAATGATTCGGATGATATCCTTAGAAAAGAAAAAAAATCTAGGATATGAGAATGACCAGACATGGCAGAGTTAAAGCATTAACAAGCCCTGAAATTAAATAATTGACAAGAATTTTCTTTTTTAATTAAGCAACTTGGGTTGGAACAAAAACCTGCAGCCACTGCGGCCCTCCAGGACTGACTTTGCCCACCCTTGTATTAAGTGAAAGATCTGTGAATCTTTCATATTAACAAGTCATTTTACTATCATCTGCGGTGGGATGGCACCCTGCCTGGGGTTTTTTTTTCCTGCCTTGCTCCCTGTGTTGGCTGGGATTGGCTCCAGCAGACCCCAGTGACCCTGTAGTTAGGATATAGCGGGTTGGATAATGGATGGATTTTACTGTCATGTCAATATGCCACACTGCACAGAAATGAATAACCCATTAGCTGAAGTTTTATAAGTGTTATTAAGACAAAAAAAAACCTTTGTTAAGGTCTTGTTATTTTAGAGTACATACATTTTTGCAGTACCTAAACTAAAGTGTTACCCATTTCTTGAAGAAGTCAAGAGGCTGCCTTAAAGCACAATCACCTGCCAATTGAAAAACACAAAGAATGATACAAATTCAACAATAATAAATGAGTACAAATTAATAGAATATTTAAGCAAAATCTTCTCCTGTTATCTCTACAGACCAGCCGCGGGAAAACCTGTTTTGCAGGCTTCTGGTGAAAGATTTGGACAGAGCATATTCCCATTCTGTATTTTTTTAATCCGGGGAATACGTATTTATCTATTTAAAGTGTTCACTAGAAGATGAATTTTATTTTGCGTTATCCTGTAAAGAAATATTATTTATTATGGGCACCGCCATTTTCTAATGATAGCATTGTCGTTTGTTATGATGATCATTCCCAGAGTTTCCCGGGAATGTGCAAATGTTGTAGCATGTCATAGTTTTATATATTTCAATTCATGTTCTAAACAATTAAATCTTCACTAAAATAGCAGTGTCAAGATGTCAACAATGGGCAGTTCAGACCAATAAAAAGAAGTTTCATTATTTAACTCCATTCTGGTCCTCATCTTCAACTGAACTGTTGTGAGGATTGTCAGGTACTGTACAATTCCTTTTTACAAATCTCCAGCAGACATTGTGCCAGTTTTGCACATCTTTATAGTGCTCTTTTATTTTATACCTCTTTAATATTCATCTTCCCTTTATAATTGATGTTGTTAGAAATTCCTTTTTAGTTTAATTCTGCAATTTCCTTAGTACATGTTGCTGTGAGAACAAGCATGAATAAAAACTCAGCCATCCTCTTTGAAAGATTTATCTTCTAGTCTACACTGCTCTCTTTTTTATTCCTAGTTTCCTTGTTCAAAGTGAAGGATAATACTGTAGTTCAGATTAGTAGCAATTGCAGATTCATGGCCCTCAATTCAGTTCAAAATTGTGATTCTTACCCTTCAAAAATTACAGGTCTCAATATGTCACATTGACAGTGTCAAAATGTATGCTATGATAAGCATCACAATCATATGTAATATATTTAAATTGCTGTATGTTCATCATAAAGTGCATTTTACATTTTGAGTGCCATGTCTGTCATCAGTATTAAACTAGTCATTTGCAACTTGGTGCCAAGGTACAGTACATCTAGATCAATCCCACCCACGCCTGTCATCCAACTGGCATCTCTCCCACCTCCTCTCTCCTTCACCTTGAGATCTGGGAAGTAATCGAAACATGAGATCATAAGTAAAAGCAGCCAAAATGTGAACAGAAATACAAGAGGACCCCAGAACAGAACTGATACTTCTCAGAAATGATTAAAACCGGTTGAGATATTTTGAGCATATAGTGATGAAGTGCCCTGGTCACCTTCATCAACAAATATTCTAGGTACACCCTCTTGGAAGAACACCAATGGGCAGACTTAGGGTACCATGTAGAGATTACTCCTCTCTCTTGGCTGCCCTGGGAACATCTAAGAATTGTCCAGGAAGAGCCAGTGACAGTTTGTGGGGAGAGCGATCTGGTCAGTCCATGCTGACATGTTGACACTTTGTTCTCTTCTCAGGAAAAATGGATAGGCAAGTGTGTGAGTAAGTACATGTGCCATCTGAAATTTTATCTTACAGTAAAGGTAACAGACTGAACAAAAAACAAAACACATACGTCACTATATTACAGTTTGTTACCAGCTTCAGTAATACTGCAGCAATTTGCTTTTCTGTTGACCACAAACTAATCACCACCAGCTAGGTGATCATTGATATTGCATACAATAATACCTTGGTTAATAAATCCCATGAGAATGAAGCTCCTTTATAAAGAAACGTTATTGGGGTTAGCACCTGGTCATGTAAGAAGAGCGGGAATGAGGTGTTTCTCTGCTGCTAAAGTACAATAGTCTGAGTTTGTTGACACCTCCTAGCCTTCTTAGCGACCCTCTCATATTGTAGGGTAAAGCAAGGCAGATGATGCTGCCTCTCAGCCCAAATGAGGTGCGAGGTAGAGCAGCTGGAATGAATGTTTGGGCAATGTTGAGCTGCATGGAATGGACCATGCAAAATTGGGGTGTTGGCTGCAGTGTTGTAGAGTAGCCACGGAAGGAGACGGCAAATGGTGTGAGCCCCTTGACACCGGACCATCCGGAACCATCACTCTGCTGGGATCCATATTCAGCTAATGTTACATATAACAGCAATAACAAAGTTTCTTACAATTAACGACAATCCCAGAATGCACCTACTTTGTTAAATGAAGCAATACTGCATACCACAATCTCTTTGGGTGGTGTGATGTAATGACTTTGGTTAAAAACATTAAAGTAATCAAGGACTCTGCATTACAAGACACAGTACGATTTCCTCATTCCAAAAATAGGTGAGCATTGTCATGCTAAATGCTGCCCCCATCAAGCAAGCTAGACAGCCCTCCACAAGACATTCATCAAATTGTATCTCTTGAACCTCATGTATTATATGACTTAAACAGATACTTTGGACAACAAAAATCAATTGCAGCATGGTTTAAAATGGACATTAACTGGTGGGTCTGAGGATAAGGATCTGCGCTGGTATCCAGAAGGTTGCCGGTTCGAATCCCTGTCACTGCCAAAAGAGATCCTACTCTGCTGGGCCCTTGAGCAAGACCCTTAACCTATAATTGCTCCAGGGGCGCTGTACAATGACTGACCCTGCACTCTGACCCCAAGGGGTATGCGAAAACTAACAAATTCCTAATACAAGAAATTGTATAAAGCGAAATAAAGAACAATAGATAAATAAAAAAGTAGTAAGCAAACTACTGAAGAAAGTAAACTTGAATAGTGGTTGTAACATTAATAAATAATGGTTTCAATCAGAAGAAAATTAGAAAATATTTACACTGTCATATATGTCATATGTGTCTATCGCTATTCAATATATGGCAATTGTGTTATTTGCTTTAGAAAAACAACTTGTGACAGTGTGGCTCTCTTTTGAAGCAAAAAATGCTGTTTAGTATCTGACACAATACAAAGAAGACTGATTTTTGAAATTAGGATCTTCAGTAACCATTCTTACTAATTTACCATTAATTGTGCAACATTATTTGAAGGAGCACAGAACTGTAATTCTCACATGGATGAAAGGAAGAAAAATGGTGACTGTCTGCCAATAAACTGTCTGTAAAAACCCCTGCCAGGGAGAATTCTTCTGCAGTGATGATAAGGGAAACTGTTAAAAAGATGAAGGACTGTTTCAAAAAGAAGTAATAAACTCAGAGAGAATTTCCACCTAATTTATGAAGACTGACATCTCACTGCATGATTGATAAAGAACTGGAAACAGTGCAGCTCCCTCCTTGGATCTGTCTCCTAAAAGGAACATTAAATAAACTCCAACAATCCATCCATTGTTTGTGGGCTGTTTGTCCAGCTTTCCTGAGGGATGAACCAAAAAGGCTGTGAAATGTCAACCTTCAGGACTGCTTGTTCTGTTATAAAATGGCAAAAGTAGTCAAAGTGGTGAGGTAAAAGGCAAAACGATAATAGTTCAAAATATTCTTAAATGAATTAACAACCACAATATAATTCTATACCTGAGCACAATTCTTGTCACTTGCATTACTGCAGAAATTCAAGAGGCCAGCCATTTTCCCCTACTATTAACAAGACCCTCACAATGTCACGACTGCGATCCATCCTGATCTGTTTTTAAAGTCCAGATAACATAGCATTCTCAAACCTGGGTTCATGGGGGAGTCTATTACAGCAGCATCAGGAACAAAGCTAGAATAGACCACCAGGACTCCCCTCAGGATTTGTATGTCTTATTGTGAGATAAAAAAAAAACAGGAGATGGTTAACATTAAATAGACATGTGCTCAAAGCAAAACAAATCTCAAAGCCAGGATTCTGTACTTGAAATTCAGCAAATTCAAAAAAGGGTCAAGATGTTGTCACGTGCATACGCATGGGCGGCAGCTTAAGACTCTTGTGATGGTAATTACCCACCGAACCAGGGGTTGGTGCTTTGGTCTGTTTATTCTCTTCCTCCCTCTGAAAAATGACACCGACAGCCATCTACAGTGCTGCCATCACTTCCATTTTACATCCTTCTGTACCTGCCCTTTCCTGCCAAGTCACCACATAACCTGGATCCGGCCATTTTTCTCCAGTTCTGTTATGCGCTCTTGTCTGAAAAGACGTAATCCACAACTTGTTACATACTTTGTTGTCTCTTAACCTTTACAATTATACAGTACAGGGTCACCAAGGTGGTGCCCCAATTCTTTAATGTGGTTGTGTCTCCTCTTAATCATGTCAGGAACAAAATGAAGATGAAATCCAAACTACATACATAGTGCTTGGGCCTACTTGAATTAGATACTAACTGTGCTATAGAAAGATATTGCTTATGCATGTATATCCATAGAAGGACACTGCAAGGTGTGAATATTGCATTTAAATATCATCATTTATTTTGCTTGTCAGTAGAAGTCCCCTGATAATCTGTTCATCAGGCAGCGGAAGTGTCCGATTTTATGAATTTGTTAAATTTAAACTAATCTTGGCCAGGATTAATAATCCTTCCATGAGAGGACTTGAAAGGCAACTTTCAATGAAAAGGTTTTTGAAAGCAAAGACTGACACCTTTTAACTTTTAACATTTATCTTTCTTTTTCTCCCGGTACTCCAGGAGTGATTGGGAATGTGGGGAGTTAAAATCTCTTTAATTAATATCCTTACTCCTTTGATTAAGCAGTTTTAACAACAACATAAAAATGATGTTCAGGTTCTCATCTATTTGCACTGTAACTTTCTTGCATTAAAAAAACTGACCACAAAAAGAAAGTTTGTGCTGTGACGTCAACCGTGAAATGACTGCAGTCACATGACCCTTAAATGGCATCTCAAAAAACAAAGAAAGCAAAACACAATCCAAAATAAACTTTGTCAAAACATATCAAAATAAAAATAAACCACAGAAACAGAATTCTTATGTGAAACAACAATAAAATTGCACATATAGACATCTGTTAATATGACACTGCTTTTTTAGCAATTAAAATGCCTATATTTTTAAAAAGCATTTGCTCATTAGCCTATACGTTGTTTAAAATCCTTTCTTTTAATCTGTACTTTAAATACTTTTTTTGTGTTTGTGCCCCTGGCTGTTTATCTTGTAAGCCTTGTGGCAGATGACCAGGGATCCTGCCCCGCACTGGAGGAAGGACGGACTGGGAGAGCGACACTACTCTTCCCTGGGCGCCTGGATGGTCCTAGAGCCTGGGAGGACAGCACTTCCGTCACGCTGGGCAGTGCTGCCGGAGGTTCATCATCGTGCACCTGGGGCAGGATAAAAGGGGCCGCCTCACTCCATTCGGGGGAGTCGGGAGAGGATGGAGCTTGCGAGAGAGGAGTGGAGGCAGCCGAAGGAACAAGGACTGAGAAAAATCTGTAAGTGTTGTGTAAATAGTGTAAATAAAGCATGTGTGTGTTTGGACATTCTGGTGTCGCCTCTGTCTGTGGCCGGGCTATCTTTTACAGCCTGTTATGGCATTCTCGTTTCTCGCTTTTTTTAAAATTTACTCTTTAGAAGCTAGTTTAATATAAGACACTGTTTACTGAAAAGGCAAAATCATAACAAGAACATATTGACAAGTGTGGAAAGCAAGTCCTTGCCGATTTCACTATAAGGCCTGTGTAATTTGACTCCTTGTTTCAAGTTGGTAACTGGGCTTGTCACAGTTTTGTAACGCTACATGCAGTTTCTTTGTCACTCTCTTTTGCTCTTAGAAATCCATGGAGACTTAGTGGCACATTTTGTGCAAATTAATATTTTATGTCTTTCTTATGTGCCTACTGGGTGTGCAACATGAGTTATATTCATTACGATACTGATGACAACCAGCTGCATTTGTCATTTAAACCAAATGCTGCTTATTAAATTACATCATTAATTATTGATTTGAAACAGAGGAAGATAGTTCATTATTTGTTTTTAAACACTGAAAACTATTTTGGGTAGCAAGTCTGTGACTATAAAGGCAATGCTGAAAACTATTAACTGATACCACCTGAAGGTTGGCTGAATCCATCTGAAACATGTTATCTATGATTTCCTTATTTAGTCTTTGTCATCATATTTCTGTGTTTTCTAAAACAGCTTTCACCAGCTTAAATCTTTGGCATAATTATGTTTATTTTGTTTTATTTATTTTTTGTAAGGTAAAGGATATGAAAATGTAATCCTATTTATTTATTTTAAGCAGGATGAGCTTTTATAATGCTTTATGGTCAGGCTGTTTCAATTGATCACTATACAATTTATTCATAAAAACCAAGAAGTTAGTTGTATATTCAGTAGCTCTAGTTCTTAAATAACTTCACTCGCTTCCAATTAAGTTTAGAGATGATTTTAAAATTATTATTATGAAGATAAAAAACTAGAATAGACAGTTATGTATTTAAACAGTTGTTTAGGGCTCCTAAACTCAGGATCGATAGGCATAACAAAATATGGGGAGAGTCCTCTTAATCTTAGCACTTAAATCATGGCTGGAGAATCTTTATGGTAGAATTTCATGCTCTTTTTAACATTGCAGGTGAAGCTGTTAATATTGCTTTCTTATATTTCTCTTAACTTAGTTGTGCTAATTGTTTTTGATTTTGTCTGCGATGGCACCTGGTCTGTCTTGGAGTGAATGCTCTTAAATGAAAGGAGTACCATGGCCTGCTTTATGATATCTTGATTTCAACTGAATTTTTTTTTTTCCAACAAAGGGATTCCTTTTGGACTGTAGTTGACTAAGAAAGGCTGGAATCCTGACCTATTAAAGATAAATTGCAAAGATATGTATTCATTGTATATATAGTGAAGCAGTGAAAAAACACAAGATGTCAAAGAGAGCTGTGGCACCAAGGTGAACACCATTTAATGACAATATTTACATTTCCTTAAAGAATTAAAGGTTAGCACAGGTTGTAGCAGCACATGTATATGTCCTTCCTGGGCTGGTACAAATATGATGACTTCTTGTAGTTGGAACTTAAATTATATCGTGGAATTACTGGAAGAGGTGGGCAAGAGTGGAAGCTTGGCTGCCATCAGGGCTCATTAAATCAGTTCAGGTCAGATAATCCAGGTTAATGGTTAAAGTAAAGTAATGTTGAGTACCTTTCCTTCCTTTCCCGGTGTACCCTTGACCCTGGAAGATACAGAGTTTGTGCTCACATATGACTATGTATGTATTAATATGAGAGACCACTCAGGAAAAAAGGATTGGTTAGTAAAAAAAAAAAATATATATATATATATATATGTAGGGGTCCGTGGTCACCGCCAGGGAGCACCCCCATGCCTTAGGAGCCCTGGACCTCAGCACTTCCGCCACACCAGGAAGTGCTGGGGGGGAAGAGGAGCAGGGACACCTGGAGTGCTTCCGGGGATACAGCCGGCACTTCCGCCACCTGGAGCACATCCGGGTGTGGATAAAAGGGGCCACCTCCCTTCATTTGGGGTGAGGTCGGGTGGAAGTGGACTGAGCTTGCTGGAGGAGGCAAGGAGGCGGCCTAAAGAGGAGAGTGAAGGCATTGTGTGGCCAGGACTTTAGAGACTTGTGGGGTTTGTGTGGCACTTACTGTAGGACTCCTGTAAATAGTGTAAATAAACGTGTGTTGGGTGAAATGTACGTGTCTGCCTGTCTGTGTCCGGGCCAGCCTCCACATATATATATATATATATATATATATATATACTGGTTTAAAACATCCTTTTACTGTAAATATATGCATTGGTTGAGATACATTGGTTGCAATATATATACGTACAGTATATAGTATATATATATATATATATATATATATATATATATATATATATATATATATATACTATATATATATATATATATATGTTGGTTTGTATAAGATCATTTATTGGTTTAAACATATATATATTTGGGTTTGTATAAGTCCATTCTGATACATATACATTAATTGAGATAAATTGATTTGGATATATGCTATATATTGGATTGAATACATCCATTCAGATATATACATTGGTTGAGAGATATATATATTGGTTGATATATATTGATGTAGATATATATCAGTTTAAGTAGATCAGTTTATATATATTCATCCATTGAGACACATCTATTCAGATATATACTTTGGTTGAGATACAGTATATCTGTTTGGATATATAGCACTGTTCACATGTATAAATTGGTTTAATTTTACATGCATTCACAGCATAGCTAACTAAGTTTAGACTCTCACTTTTGCTTCATCATTGCTTTAACATTATTCTCATTATTGTACATATCTTATGCAGGAAGCATGTATTCATTGTGCACATCCTGTTTCGCAAGATTGATTGGGGGTCCTTGCTTCCAAGGCAATTTTCTTTCATTACTTGCATAGATCCACGCTTTGCACATCATTATTTTTTCTTAACAGCTCCTATATATACACTCACTGGCTACTTCATTACGTATACCTTGCTACTACCAGATTAGAACCCTTTTTGCCTTCAAAACTGCCATAATTCTTGGCACAGATTTAACAAGCCGCTGGAAACATTCCTCAGTGATTTTGGTCCATCTTGACATGACGGCATCATGCAGTTGCTGCAGATTTGTTGGCTGTACATTCATGATGCGAATCTCCCATTCCACCACATCCCAAAGGTGCTCTATTTGACTGAGATATGTTAACTGTGGAAGCTATTTGAGTATGTGAACTCATTGTCATGTTTAAGGACTCTTAGCTGAACAGGTTTTGCAGCATTTGAAAGCGTGGAGTTCAAACTTAGACTCTGGATATGCTACATCGATGACACATTCATCATATTAAAAAATAACCAGCAGAATGAATTCTTCAGCCACATCATCTCAGTATTCTTCACAATCCAATTCACAATGGAAAAAGTAATGAACAGATGCATTAATTTCCTTGATATTTCAGTCAAAAGAGGTAACCATGATGGTTTAATTACGAGTGTTTATCATAAGGAATGTTATGCAGACAAAATACTACACTTTTCCAGCAACCACCCTTCATTGCATAAATGGAGTTGTGTTATGACTTTGTTCAAAAAGATTAACATCCATCGTAACACAATGGACAAAAAAGAAAGAAAGGTGTTACCTTTTTTTGTCTGTTCACATCAAACAGCTACCACAAGATATTAATTAAACAAGGCCTATAGGAGCTGCCCCAGACATCAGCAAACAGTTGACTCCAACTCGGTCCAATACCACATTTACCACACCATCACTTATCATTGTGGCGCGTCAGAAAGTACAGCACATGTCCTGTCCAGATCCGGGATCAAGATAGCACACCAACTGGCAAATATGTTATGGACTGTCCTTTTTAGTGCCAAAAGCAAAAAATTGACCACAGGGACAAAAAATGCAATTTACAACATTCTATGCAATGCATGCCCAGTGGTTTACATGGGACAAACATCTTAAACACTCCCAACACGTATATAGGAACATTGCAATTGCATCAGAAGGAAGGACCCATGGTCTCTGATTTATGCACATAGGAGTTACCACATGTTAAACTGGAACACTGTGAAAGTAAAATTTAGGGCCACTATCAATAGTGGCAGAGAGCTGAATCTTGGCTCTCTAATTAAAACACCATTATCAGACTCTTGGAGTTGAACCCGGCATATGCAGGCTTAAAAAGTCAAACATCCAAATAATAAAACAGACTTTATGACCAACACCTTTCCGAACTCCATCTTATTAATCCAACCAGCTATATATTGCCTTGACTGACTGACTGACTGACTGACTAACTCACTGACTCACTCATCACTAATTCTCCAACTTCCCGTGTAGGTAGAAGGCTGAAATTTGGCAGGCTCATTCCTTACAGGTTGCTTACAAAAGTTAAGCAGGTTTCATTTCGAAATTCTACGCGTAACAGTCATAACTGAATCCTACTTATGTACATATATACGTCCATAGCCTGTAGCTCGGTTGCCGTGTGAGGCGGAGTTGCGTCCCCCATCACCAAGCCTCCCACATAATTGACTGCCTGCCCATATAAGGACATCCGTCAGCAGCAATCCAAGCTGTGAGAAAACAGTAAAAAGGAGGCATGTCAGAGTCGTGGTACATTTTCTGATGCAGCTAGACGGAAACAACCTCGTGACGCTGCTGCCAAATACTCGCAGAAAAATCAACAAGTTAATAGACATGCTGCTGCTAAATAGTCACAGGCAAATCCACAACTTCATAGAGACGCTGTCGCTAAATACTCGCAGGCGATTCCACAAGTTCATAGACATGCTGCTGCTAAATATTTGCAGGCAAATCCACAAGTTAATACCGGGAATGCCTGTTAAACATCTTAGATTCACGAGTAGCAATTTGGGTAGTGAACACTTCGATGAATGAAACCTGTTATCTTTACAACAGTTGACAAACACGGAATGTAACTTGAACACAACACATCCTCCAAATACGAACCTAATTGAAAGAAATAATGATAATCAAATCCTTGATGACAGCAACACTCATAACAGTGACAAAACAATTACATTGACAATCATGTTGCGTTATTTTTAATATATTTCCTTTTGTTTTTCATAACTTCTTTAACACACTACTTCTCTGCTGCGAAGCGCGGGTATTTTGCTAGTAAAAAATAAAAATAAGATTAAACAATACTAAATAACAAAGAATAAAGTAAGGTCAGAAAAACCAAAAAGAAAAGCCCCAGAGGGCTGGAGAAAAAAAAAATCTGCAGGGGTTCAGAGGCCACGAGACCAGCCAGCCCCCACTGGGCACACAACCTAACATAAATGAGCTCAATCAGTCCTCATGATATTCAGGGTTCACACAGAAGAACTTGATGATGACGGTCATGTGGCTAGCTGGCATTCAATCCATTAATGTAGGGACTGCATGGTGCTTTGATCAGGTGGTGATGGCACAGAACGCCATCACAGAAACAACGGAAAAAGAACAGCAAAGGAAGTAGGGGTTAGTACGGATTGCAGAGCTAGATAAAAAAGATAGTTCAATGCATATACAGAATGCTAAAATATAGTTATAAATAAGAAAGCCATGTTAAAATAATGGGTTTTTTGCATTTCTTTGAAATGCTCCACAATGCTAGCCTGATGAATTTTTACCGGTAAGCTATTCCAGATTTTAGGTGCGTAGCAGCAGAAGGCCACCTCACCACTTCTTTTAAGTTTAGCTCTTGGAATTCTAAGCAGACACTCATTTGAAGATTTAGAGTGTAAGGTGACAGGTATTATGAAATATAAGATGGAGCGAGATTATTTAAAGCTTTGTACACCATAAGCAGTATTTTAAAGTATAAAATTATACAATAAGTATAATAAACTAACTTGAACTGGATTTATTTATTTATTCTTTGTTTACAGCTTCTTGCTAACTCAATGAATATTACAGCTTGAAAATTAAGTGATGGAAGCAAGTTCTTCTGGATGCATTAAAACAACTGTACTATCAAAACTTCTGTCCTCATCCAAAGGTCCACAGATCTCAAAAGCATCACATTTAACCTTTCGTGACCAGGTTTAAAAGCTGGCACCAGCACTGGGAATTCAGTTATATAAACAATGTGGGATTATAAAAACTCGAAACCTGTAATTGCATGTGGTCTCAATGTTGGTTGTTCAAAAAAACATATATTTATTGCACAAATAACCATGTAACGAAAGACATATAATTAAGTATTTATATACTTTGCAGTAGACATTACTACCAAAAGTAATATGGGTCAGCAATTTACAATTAAATATTAACGGCTCTAAAAAAGTTTTTAACTACACCAGATATTGATGTGCTTTGAAGTTTCAGCACAAGCTAAAGCTTTTTCAGTTACTGTATGTAATATTTTAGCTCATATTTTATTTGCAGTTAAACTAAGATTTATGATTATTTCTGAACACTGCTGTATAGTCTATCATTTACAACAGACAGACTCTGCCTTAACTTTAATTCAAATTTCCCTGTACTGCACTTACACGCATATCAGTAGGTACTTGTATATAGGCACAGGTGACTATGGAGGCTGTAAAAATCATATGACTGCTACTTCTTCCTATACAAGTGACCCTGATGAACTCATTTAACTTGCCAGGTAACGAAAGAGTTATGGTAAAGATTTGTAGCTTGAAAGTCTCATTCTATCCACTCAACCATCCCTCCATTTTCATGTTCTGTGCCAGGAGTCCTGTGAGTAAATGTATGAGTTAAATACATGGAAGGAATCAATGCTCAGCAATGCTCACAAAAAAGAAATGAGCGTAAAACCACTTAAACCCTCTGCACTTGGTAATCTATTGGTGCTGCACAGGAAGCTGAACACAATAGCCACTAAACCCCCTGTATAGAAAAATGACTATATTAAGGTTTATTTAATAGATCTCCACCCTTTAAAAGTGTGTGCCACTCTTCAGCTACCCAGTGTCCCTCACTCTGACTTCAAAGTATATTCTGATCTTAGCAATTGTAACTCAAGTTCAAGTTTTTTTCATCTGCTCATAGCACAATGTAATTGAGGGAGAACTTTACATGACCACCAACAAAAAGGTTCTGACAACTTGGATACCAAAGTTTATAGTCAACTCACCACTTAATGTTCATGTCCAAGATGCTTCATGCACCTTTCAAGACATCATCAACACTAAACTTTATTGCTGGTCAGATTTCTCACTCTGACCTTTTCCCACTCACTTGGTTTTGGTCATTCCCTTCAGAGGGTATAGTCTAGGACAGCCATTAATTTGACAGATTACAGTTTTTAATGCTGTAGATTGTAATATACAACACTAAGTGCCCCTTTCTACTTGAGTCTACTTCAATTCTCTTGGGGAAAAGTGCTACCTTAAATAATAATTAAATAAACATCTTTCTTCTATCTCTGTGCTGTCTTTGCGCTTTGAGTCATCTTTCTTCTCTCCTCACTAGTGAACTTTTAACCTGTAAGATCCATTTATCAGTGAAGGCAGCTGCGTTCTAACAGGATCAAATTAACCAGATAAACGGTTAAGGGGGTGCCATCACTCATCCCCACCCCCTTGCAGTGTATGAAATCTGACAGACAGAGAATCAAACATGTATTCAACAAAGGTGAAGTGTTCACAGTGTGTCTGATGCCAAAATGTCAGCAAGTAGGCAGATTTTCTGGCAACGTCAGTGGTAAAGAAACAGTCCTCTCCCCCACTCGCCTCATCATCTCTACAGCAGCAGTGCTCTCCTTGTAAGCGTTGGTTCAAGGTCAGCAGAGTGTCAAGGCAGGGCCGAGGCCGAGGAAAAAGTTTGCGCTTGGTACTGACCTCTTCCTCTCTTTGTAACAAGATTTTTTTTAAAACTGTATATACAGTACCATTATGATAGTATAATCACTGAGAATTAGTTAGCTGTTGTACTTTACAATTAGCTCTGCTGTTGCAATGTAAGAGCATGGGATTCAAACACTATATCTGATCTGTGAGGTGGCATCACTACTCTCAATGTCACCTTAACTCCCTATAGTAGGGAAGCAAGGCAGCAACCCAGCTCACTAATGAGAATATGATGTCTCACATCACAGGTTCCAAAACATGTTTTGATTATTTTCACTAGTTATATAACTACTGTATATTGAACAATATGTCTGAAATGGTCCCTGCGTGGAGTTTGCATGTTCTCCCTGTGTCTGCATGGGTTTCCTCCAGGTGCTCCGGTTTCCTCCCACAGTCCAAAGACACGCAGGTTAGGTGCATTGGTGATTCTAAATTGTCCCTAGTGTGTGCTTGGTGTGTGGGTGTGTGTGTGCATCCTGTGGTGGGCTGGCACCCTGCCTGGAGTTTGTTTCCTGCCTTGCGACCTGTGTTGGCTGGGAGTGGCTCCAGCAGACCCCTGTGACCCTGTAGTTAGGATATAGCGGGTTGGATAATGGATGGATGGATGTCTGAAATGGGCACACTTGTATATCTGGAAGTGCAGTGGTCCAGCACAGTGGTAATGTCATTGACAGGTGATACTGTTATAGTGTCAGAGCCTAGATGACTGGGCATGATGGACAGAGCCATGAATTCTTCTTTGTCGTAGACTCTTCTTCATGCCCTTAATTCTTTTTCAAAGGCTGAAGCATATCTGGGTCATGCAGAATGATAATAATCCAAAAAAACACAAGCAAGTGTCCATCAAAATGGCAGAATAATTTTAGGGTAACATATCATTCACCTTAAAGAAATTGCATAAAGAGTTTATAAATGTGGAAAACAACAAAATGTACACTGAAATATAAGATTTGGTTTAGGAAAAATAATGAGATGGTCAAGTAAATAAAAAATGTACCAGAAGAAAGGCTGATGTAATATATAAAATGTACTGAAGGATGACTAAGAAATCAGCAAATAAGCAACGAGAATGGACAATTGTTATATTCACAGAAATTTCAAGGCTGGTGGTGCAACTCAAAGGTATAAGAAGAACCAGAATATAATATAACTGACTTTTACTTGATATAAATCATTTGAGTGTAGACTTTGGAAAGGATCTAGTCCAAATCCCAACCTTAAAAATCTTAAATGGTTAGTTCTTGCTTGAAAACAGGCAAATGTCACCTCAAAGGCCAGGATTTAATACAAATATTTACACACATCTTTTCTACTACTGAAGGTTAGGTGACTTGCTCGGAACAAGGAGCTCAAGACTGAATGGTCAACTTTTAAGATGTCAATTCTAGTGACACAGACACTACAGCACACTGGCTGAAAACGATCTCTCGTGGTAGCTATTGCTGCAAAGGTTGAAATCTAAGTGGGCCATCACTCTCAGCATGGGGCACTGGTTATCATTTTAATACAAGAAATAATGAGAAAAATATTGGGTTATGTGTTGCCTCAGGTGTTCTTTTATCTAATACTGTGAGAGACATGCAGTAAAATAGAAATCAGGCAAACATGTTTATAACGTAGGCAGAAACAGAAACAAAAACTGAACATGCATGTGTGTACATCAGCGTTCACCTTTATTGTTACGCTGACTGCCTGTTTTTGTATTTTTTTCTCTTTTGTCCTCCCGAAATATTCATAAATCATTATCATTAATGGGCATCAAGACCGCCTCATCATTTTCTATTATGTTAAACTACCCAGGCAAATTGATGGTCACAAAACCAAAGATAAATAAAGGGAATATTGCACCTACACATTTGATATGATACTTGCATTTTAATAAAAAATGCCCGTGTGACTAAATGCCTCATGCCTATATTGTTAAGCTATTAATTTTGGTAGCCTGCTAAGCTTTTACATCTGCTGAGAACTTAACTAATGGGTTCCATAAGGAGTCTGAAACCCAGTGAAACTGTTTCTTACATTTGCCATTCACTATAAAAATAAAAAGCTTATGTTGCTATTAATAAATGCGAACGAGCTCTATAATGTTCTGACTTTGTATGCTGATTGTGGTTTACAAAGACGGCAGAATGCTGTTCATTTTGTACTGTGAATTTGTCAAGAACCGCAGCACAAAACAATCCATCTTTCCTACTTGAGCTTTGAACTATTTTGTCCTATAATGATAATCATTTCAAAAATACATTTTTCAAAAGCCCTTTTATTTTAAGGTGAGATAAATACAGCTTTAGAAGTTTTTCATTTTAGTGGTAATAAAAAAATAAACCTTGCCTAGTTGGCAAATGATAATGATTCAGCATGCTGAACTTAATATCTCAATGAAATGAAAATAGATCTATGGCTTTCGGGGGTCTGGTTTGACAATTTTGGGTAGAGAATGATTTTTAAAATTGCTTATGGGGCTGCTTCCAAACTAAAAGTCACCCATTCTGTACATCTAAGAGCATTCCCATGAATTGTTAAAAATGTCTAGTACTGAGGTACTCTTTCTTATACAATTTTATATTTGGTATGAACTAGCAGTTCATGATAGATGACCTTAAATTGTGTATTTTTTGAGCTGTTGATGAAATAATAATCTCCAATATTAAATAGAAATTTGCATCTTTGTGTGCAGTATAGTGTACTACTGAAACACAAACAGCTAAACACTTCAGCAACATTCCTAACAATCAGTCAGCAAATCTCTTCTGTGTCAGATGGGTGTTAACTAAGAATGACCAGTGTTTGGTGACCTTCAGTGCCACATTTAAGAAGGGAATAACCATCTAAATTTACTCTGATTGCCGGTCTCAAGCCCGGATAAATGGGCAGGGTTACGTCAGGAAGGACATCCGGTGTAAAATTTTGCCAAATCGATATGCGAACAACAATTTTGGATGTTCCGGTGTGGCAACCCCTAACGGGAGCAGCCGAAATAATAATAAGAAGATTAAGAATTCAATACTTTTTTTTTTGTTTTATCTTTAGAGTTGACTATGAACTTGTGCCCTGATTTGCACAGCTGCTACCACCTGAAGTTCCTAGTCACTTTGAAAATGGATCGATGGGTTCTTTTTCAGAATGTAAAACTACTAAGACAGTACAACTAACATGTTTTATACAGATGGCTTATGTGTGTGATGTCATTCTTGAAAATGAGTTAGAAGTATTGCCATCCCTGCCTCAGATCATTAGACCTGATACCGAGAGCCATGGATCATTGCCAGCAGACTGAGTTTCTGTCCACGGTTTCCGCAGCTGCTGCAGTTTGACATACGGTAAGATGTGCTGAAATATTCTGTTCGGAGATACAAAGTTATAACATTTCATCAGCTGTTAATTGTGGGTATCTGTGTTTTTTCTTAAATTAATTATGTGCATAATGGCGGTAATAGAGTGCAGTCATTGAGATGAGTAGGGCATTGGCTTTAGACAAGTATACACAGATTTCAGCATCTTTATCTTAGAAATAGCAAGAAAATCTAATTTGGTTTCTCATTTTTTCACGAGGAGAAGCAAACAGCATTCTGGTGAGGGTAAAGCTCCATTGGCATTTTGCGTGTGATCATTCCTATCTCATAACAAGAAACACTGTTTTTTCTTGCTTTGTAGAAGTGTTAAAAATATATCTTTTTTTTTTTTCCTAATATAATCTTTTGCTTGGGAAAACCTGTATATTTCTGCGCTGGTATCCAAAAGGTTGCTGGTTCGAATCCCCGTCACTGCCAAAAGAGATCCTACATTGCTGGACCCTTGAGCAAGACCCTTAACCTGTAATTGCTCCAGGGGCACTGTACAATGGCTGAACGAAAAAAATGATCTGTATGTGGTGTGATTATAAATTCTTAATACATTTAGTTTTATTACATGTTTGATAGAGTAGAGTATTACATGTTTCTATGAAGCTAGATTAAGAAGGGAGGCGATGATTAGTGAGCAGCAGGATGGTTTCATACCAAGAAAGAGCACCACAGATGCAATGTTTGCTCTGAGGATGTTGATGGAGAAGTTTAGAGAAGTCCAGAAGGAGTTACATTGCATCTTTGTGGGCCTGGAGAAAGCATAAGGGTGACTGGAGAGGAGCTATGGTATTTTATGAGGAAGTCGGAAGTGGAAGAGAAATACGTAAGAGTTGTACAGAATATGTACGAGGGAAGTGTGACAGTGGTGAGGTCTGCGGTAGGAGTGACAAATTAATTCAAGGTGGAGGTGGGATTACATCAGGGATTGGCTCTGAGTCCTTTCTTATTTTCAATGCTGATGGACAGGCTGACAGACGAGATTAGACAGGAGTCCCCGTGGACTATGATGTTTGCTGATGATTGTGATCTGTAGCGATAGTTGGGAGCAGGTTGAGGAGACCCTGGAGAGGTGGAGATATGCTCTAGAGAGGAGAGGAATGAAGGTCAGTAGGAACAAGACAGAATACATGTGTGTAAATGAGAGCGATGTCAGTGGAATGGTGAGGATGCAGGGAGAAGAGTTGGCGAAGGTGGATGAGTTTAAATACTTGGGATCAGCAGTACAGAGTAATGGGGAGTGTGGAAGAGAGGTGAAGAAGAGAGAGCAGGCAGGGTGGAATGGGTGGAGAATAGTGTCAGGAGTAATTTGTGACAAACAGGTATCAGCAAGAGTGAAAGGGAAGATCTACAGGACGGTAGTAAGACCGGCTATGTTATATGGGCTGGAGACGGTGGCACTGACCAGAAAGCAGGAGACAGAGTTAAAGATGTTAAGATTTGCACTGGGTGTGACGAGGATGGATAGGATTGGAAATGAGGATATTAGAGGTTCAGCTCAAGTTGGACGGTTGGCAGCCAAAATCAGAGAGGCAAGATTGCGTTGGTTTGGACATGTGCAGAGGAGAGATGTTGAGTATATTGGGAGAAGGATGTTAAGGATAGAGCTGCCAGGTAAGAGAAACAAAGAACGGCCTAAGCAAAGGTTTATGGATGTGGTGAGAGAGGACATGCAGGTGATGGGTGTAACAGAGTAAGATGCAGAGGACAGAAAGATATGGAAGAAGATACACTGTGGCGACCCCTAACGGGAGCAGCCAAAAGAAGAAGAAGAAGAAGCAAGAATGTGGAACAATCTACCAAGACATGTAGTGGAAGCAGAAACCTTGAAAACCTCTAAGAAAAATCTGGAAACAAACACCCTTGATAGACTGAATGGTTTCCTCTCGTTTGCCAAATTTCGTATGTATGTATTAATGTATAACTGGCTTTTTCTTTTTTAGCATCCCAGAATTTAACCTTGGTTTGTTTTGTCACTCAGCTTGTTTTATATACAGTGATAGTTGACTGCCACAGTACGTTGGC
The DNA here is from genome assembly GCF_016835505.1 of Polypterus senegalus. Classification (NCBI taxonomy): domain Eukaryota; kingdom Metazoa; phylum Chordata; class Cladistia; order Polypteriformes; family Polypteridae; genus Polypterus; species Polypterus senegalus. The sequence goes on along the minus strand of NC_053162.1, from coordinate 57,395,372 downwards.
TCCTCATGACCCTGTAAAGGATGGAATGCATTCAAAAAATTGATTAATGAAGGGCTAGGAATGAGAGTAGTGTACAGACATACACAGTATCTATCAATGGAAATACCAGAGGAGGAAACTGTTGAGGATAAAATCAATTGGAAAATCAAAAAGTGCTAGTTTATAAAGCATCTCACAACACCAGGCTACATTTAAGAAGGCTGCATGGTGGATTACTGAGCATACAATTGGGGCATTTGCATGCATATGAGACCTGTTCACAATGGGCTGCGATACAGTTGTTCCCCTTCTGTTTTTTTAAGTTTGCTTGTTCTGTCTCTGTAGAATTTAATTGATTTACCCTGTGTCCTTCCACCGTCCAAATGCTGTCAGATTATGAGTTAACACCACAGTATCATAACATTATCATACTATACATACAAGTGTGCTGTGATGGCCTGGGGTCTCTTGTGTTTATTGCCATAATGATCCACACATATTACTCAACTGTAATTTAACATATACTGAAAATGAAGAATACATATTAGAAAAACGCCTTATATAACTGAAAATCGAATATGTTCAGACTCTTTCCAGTAATTAACTAAGTATAACAGAAAAATGACAGTATAGCTAGCACACGGGGCCAAAATAATCTGGCATTTTGAGCAGAAAAATATCAGTCTACAATGCAAGAGTAATAAAACAAATATTCTTCTTAAAATGGGAAGTGCCATGGTGTCTTTCATAACCATGCAGACAGAAGAAAGAAGCAGCTTATTAAATACATCTGATGAACAGCCTCTGATCCCCGCTGAGAAGCTGGCTGAAGCGCTAGTATGATGCTGGGGATATCAAATAAATCTCTGTGAAAGTCATTCATGCACCCTGCTTAGATCTTTCATCCAATATCAGATCTTTCCCATCATTCAGTAATATGAATAGACTGGGATTCAGAACTGTAACGTCACCATGTGCCATCAGATACCAAGAGCCTTTATAATGTCATCACACATGCATATTGAAATACGTATACATTTTAATTTTATAATGTCTGATTTTTCAAAGCACAGATCTGAACAATTGCATTAACTATCATATGTATTTTTGGCATAATTTTTTATATAACAACCATGCTCAAGTTATATGAGAAATTTGTATTCTAAAAAATTATTAAGTCTATAAATTTACAGCTCACTTTCAGCATAGTTTTAGTTTTATATTTTAGCAATCTTATTCTTACAGTATTAAAACTTGTACCTTATTTAGGACAGTATGCATTGAAATCATATTTGGGACATTATGTTTGAATTAAATACTTTTTTTTAGTAAGTAGAGTGGCACTGCATTTTCAAGGCTGATATAAATATTTTTCAACTCAAAAGGCAAAATCATGAAATTTGTTATGGTACAGTTTATGGACACAATCAGATACATCACTCGTGGTTCTACTGCCTGGACAGAACTCTTCAGGCTCTTCTAACATTTGATTCTGCAGGGGAATGCAGCACACCCATGGGCATCAAACATGGATTTTGGGAGGATGAATATTTAACTCAGTCGGTCAGCAGCTGAACACAAATGCTGTTTACAAAATCCTGCCAGGCAGTGGTACAAATTTACTTTTTTCTGTTAGACACTTTGTCTGTGTCTCTTCTTTCTCCAAACAGGTTGGCATGAATGAATTTCATAACAAATGAACTGACATTTCACCTTATTGAATATATTTCAGGGTGTTATTTTGTATGTTGGAACAGTGGATCATTTTGCATCCTTCCAGCTCGAGGAGCCTAATTTATAAAGCTTATGTATCCATCCATCATCCAACCCACTATATCCTAACTACAGGGTCACAGGGGTCAGCTGGAGCCAGTCCCAGCCAACACAGGGAGCAGGGCAGGAAACAAACCCCAGGCAGGGTGCCAGCCCACACACACACACCAAGCACACTAGGTGTGCAATTTAGAATCGCCAATGCACCTAACCTGTATGTCTTTGGACTGTGGGAGGAAACTCACACAGACACGGGGAGAACATGCAAGCTCTATGCCAGGAGGACCTGGGAAGCGAACCTGGGTCTCCTAACTGCGAAGCAGCAGCGCTATCCACTGCGCCACCGTGCCGCCCACACAATTGGAGGTTTGAAATTTGTATATGCAACTTCCCAAGCAAATGTCAGAATTTATTTAAAAAAAAAGAAAAACTTGACAAGGGAATGTGCATATATTTATGACAACTCTGACCAATGTATAGACAACAAATCAGAGAAACTAGGAAAAGAAAAAAACACTAGATAAAGTAGGGAAATGCAGCCAAACCTTCCAAAAGATGACTTGCATGCATTATTATCATAATATAATTATAACATATTATAATAATGGCTTGGCAATATAATAACTCATGTACTGCGCCGTTACTATAATGAGTGTTAACGTGACAAATATATTAAGCCTCAAAAGTGTTGAATACGATGTGCCAACTGTACTTCAATTCCCTTTTAAGAAAGTCAATGCTGCACATTTTCACTGAAGAACTTTATTGGATTTTCTTCAGTTTATATCGATTACCTGTTGTCATTTCTAAGGGAACTGACTGACAAGTCTGGAATATCTCGGCCAGGCTTCATTCCATCATGTTTGCTGTGTTGAAAGCCATGAACTGACAAGTGAGACACTACATTCAGTTTTTGTAAGGTGTGGGTGGACAAACATAAACATAACATACTTCTGCCAACATAAAATGGCAATTTTCAGCAGTGTCCGGTTTTCCTAATGTAACTGGACCAATTTACTGCACTCATATTGCAATAAGGGCATCCTGCGAGAATGAAGCTGCTTTTGTTAACTGTGAACAGTGACATTCCATTAATGCGCAAGTCATCTGTAATGCCAAGATAATAATAATACATTTTATTCATATAGCACCTTTCCAATGCTCAAGGCACATTAAGGCTGACAAACACCTATTGCTCTGTGTCCTGGGTCACCTTGTGATTCATTTCTGTTGAGGCAAACTAGCTTAGGCAGACCTCAGTTTTTCATATGTTCTGTACTATTCATTGTATCAGCAATCGTGCCAGGTAATAGGTACCAGGCACAGGTACCATGTGCCTTTCCCAGACCATTACAATGCAGAGGATAAGTGGTATAATACCACACATGATCTTATGTGCTCAGTTGTGGATTGCAGGAGGATGCTGTTGAATACAGGAGGTTGTGTCTGAACACATCAGGAGGAAGGCTGCTCTATCAAACCAATGAACATCTGCAGCATTGTGACTGCATATGTATAAGGTTGATTTGCATTAAGGTGTGTTCTGGAATGCACATTTACAATGTGATTGTAATATACAGGGTGGCCCACGAAAAAGTAGCCCGCCTTTCTGCCAGAGTGGCACGCCAATTGACTACCCTCATCACGAAAGCTGTGTAGACGTAGTGCAAACGTGTGAGTATGAGCTGAGCGACATGTATTGACGCACAAGGAGATCATTTTCAGCACTTTCTGTAAAGAGTAAGTAAAGATTTTTGCATTTCAAGTTCTTTCTTTCTTTATGGAAGGGTGCCTTTTTTCGCCAGGAAGGCGGGCTACTTTTTCATGGGCCACCCTGTTTAAAGGGTAAGTTACGTAGAAATGTGTATACAGCAGGCTTTATAAATTTTACTTGTTTTCGGCATACGCATTTTTCTGTTTTTTTGGTACGCGCAATCTTCATACTCATATCCACGCTATGTCTCATAAATGAGGCCCCAGGAGGTCAGGTTTGAGACTGTACCTGGTCACCATGTGGAATTTATACACTTTAGGGTGTCTGAGTTTTTCTCTTTGTACTTTGACTTAATCCTGTATTCTAAAGATGTATAGGCTACTTTAATGGGTTACTGATTTTTTATGGGTGGCTTTAGCAGCGTGAATATGTCTCTTGAAGGTCAGATCCCTTAACCAGCTTCGACCAGTGTCGACTTTCGGACACCCTCCTTTCTACCTTCAAACTCTGCTAAAAGGGTATCCTTAGTCTGACAAGCCTACCACCCAGTCCTACACAAAATTGTCATTTACTTTAGACTGTCCTCCCTCCTGTGTGGGTATGAATATATTTTACATGGCTAATTAGCTATCTATTCCCATTGAAGGACCCACAAGTAGCAAAAATTATATCTTAGTCTTTTGCTTACTGTATATAACTTTATTTGGAATTTGCATTTGTGTTTTTTGTGAGGTAGAATGGGAATATTTTTCTAGTACAGATGCTGTTTTGGCAGAGGTAGGATGGAAAATACGTTTTTTGGAGGAATGAGAGAGGTTCTTTACAAGGTAGTTGGTGTTTTGTGTGAGATAGGAAGGTAGGGTGGAGTTTTGCCAGAGGGAGGAGGAGAATGTCCTAAAATGGACACCACAAACGAGGGCCAGCTTCTGCTTCATGGGTGATTCTGTGGGCTTTTTTCTACCACAACCTTATACTGAAATAAATTTGTTTGGAAAATAAATGAATGAAGGAGTAAGAGTCACTGTATCTTGGAATATTTCATACACTGATTTTATTCTTGCCTTTTGATCCATGTTACTAGCGTGGTCTCTGGCTCTATAAAATAATTGAGCTCAGAAAATGGAAGGATGGTTAATTCATTATCATGTCATTCAGTACACTTTCTATGTAGCACAATCAAGTTCTTGCCACTTTGTGTTGCAATGTGTATTTGCGGCAAGCAGCCATGTTAAGTATAGATTCATTATTGAGTATCTAGTGTGGATTCACTGTCAGGCCCTGGATGGCCATCTGACTTCAATGTGGCTTTTTATTTTGAAGACTTTAATGCTAGAAGCTGTTTAAACCATTACTCATGCTGGAGTTGTTGTATATGCAGCTGGTCTTCTACTTTAAAAGGATGTTCACAATGAATCCCCAACACTGAGAAAATGAGAGATAGATTTGTGGAGAAAAAATATAATGGGTGGTCCAGGATGTACTGTACGTCATTTTGGAGGTCACTGGAGCTTTTCAGTAAAACCTATTTGTTGAACAATGGCTTTTTTCCCAAGTGGGCCATCCCACATGATTTACTTTAAGACGAGTTACAACTATCAGGTCCATATTTCTCATTGGCAGCATCACAAATCAAACACCACCTAAATTTATAGTAGTCAAAGAGTGCTGTCTGCGTTTCCACTTGCATTGCATCTGCATGTTGAACATTAAAAGAATGTAACAATGCACATTATATTCTCACTTTTGTAATTATATACAATATTACATAATAAATTAATCTTTAATGGTAGAGTGATGCATATAATTTTAAATCAACAAAAATTGAGTCAGAAGTACATACAGTATGTCAAATTCTAAAAAAATGATAAAACCATAAGCAGATGTACACTGCAGGAAATGGAGACAATTGTGCATTAGGTTAGTCTGTGTACAAGAAACCCTTTCATTGTAATAGTTTTTGCAACAATATATACAAGCAGCCTTATTTAGTCCACCACTAAATAAGCACAATCTGTGACATGACATATCAGGCAACAAATCAGTGCTCATTTTTCCTACTAAAATAAATACAGAATATCCCTTTTTAGACTCCTGCTTTTGACTAAGTAAATAAATATTCAGCCAATCATTTACCCTACAGATGATTCAGTGCTCTTATTTCATGTCCCAAGATACAAATATCTACCATAGCAATGCATGCTCTTATAGAATGGGAAATGGGGAGCCATAGTTGTTTCCATGCAGCCAAAAAATTAATTCTAAATGGAGGACTAGTTTGTCGCAGGTCACATTCACATACACACCCATAAGGGTCTGTTTAGATTTGCCAATCCATCTAACACACAAATCTTTGAGGTGAGTGAGGGAATCAGACTGACCAAAGGAAGCCTTTATGTACTGTATTTATTCCCATGGGAATAATGTGTATACTCTGTAAAAACAGTCTCCATACATAGAATTAGGCTGTCCATAGCTGATGGCCAAGTAAGGAGACAAAAAAGGAGGTGACACACAGGGAAAGCTACCTAACCAGAGTCAGTCCTTGAGTTCTTAACGCCTGTGTTAACTTTGTGGTGTTCTCTTGTCACTAAGGCTGCATTGTTCCAGTTCTTGAGAAAGCAGGTGCCTCTTCACTTAATGACTACAGACCAGTGGCACTTCACATCATGAAGACCTTTGAGAGGTGGGATCTGGACTATATGAGTCCCTTGTGAAAGGCCACATGGACCCACTGTGGTTTGACTATAGGACAAAGATTTGGATGGAAGATACAATTGTCTGTATTCTCCAAAAGCCTTATTCCAAATTGGGCAAAACTGGCAACACTGTGAGGATTTTGTTTTATTTTTTATTTTTTCCAGTGACTTCAATGCAATCCAGCTGTCCCAGTTTAGGGATAAGCAGGTGGATGAGCCTATGGTGTCCTGAATAAATGATTATCTGTCGGGCAGACCACAGTTTGTGAGACTGAAGGACTGTGGTTCTGATATGGATGACAGCAACACTGCAGTACCACAAGGAACAATCCTGTCTGCTTTTCTCTTCACTGTTAATCTCAGGCTATAAGTAAAAAAAAAACAGGCCAGGTCACTTGAAGACATACTCTGCTGATTCTGCACTTATGGGCTGTATAGGAGTCAGGTGGAGAACTTTGTTTCCTGAGCAGAAACAATTGTCTGCAACTTGACACCAGCGAAACCATGCAAATGGTTAATGACTTTTGCCGCACTAAAGAGTCTCTGTACTTAGACACTATTCAGGAGTGGATGTTGTTGTAGTGCACTGCTACAGGCACTTGGGGCGGGGGGTCACATCAGTGACAAGTTGGACTGATGTTGTAACTCAAAGGTATTATTTAAAAAAGAGCAGTGCACTCTCTACTCACAGGGGGTAGTAGCGATGGAGGCAATGAAGACAAAACTGATAGCCATTATGAATAATGCCGCACATCCTCTGTTTTCAGACTGTCATTGAGTTCCTTTAGCCAACGAATTATTCAGCAAAAGTGTATCAAGAAACACTACTGGGGCTCCTTATGCCACACTGTGATAATAGTATTTATTAAGCTTTTGTAAAAAAATTCCCACTGGTGACAAATAGATAGATAGATAGATAGATAGATAGATAGATAGATAGATAGATAGATAGATAGATAGATAGATAGATAGATAGAAATCTATCGATCTATCTATCTATCTATCTATCTATCTATCTATCTATCTAAACAGAGGTCTATGAAGCAGCACTACTAACCCCTGGGCCACCATATTCTTGGTGTATAGAGGTGTCCCATGCAATCTGTAGTAGAGATAATTATATCAGAATAACAATTCAATACTTTATCAAAAGATATCAAATAAATGACGTAAAAATTGTAGTTGCAATGCAAATGTGTGTTTTTTATGATATGCTTCATCCTATTAAAAATAAAATTAGAATACTTTTGAAACAATTTGTAGTGGTTTGTAGTGGTGTATATGTGATTGTGAGTGTAGAAGCAATCTGTCTTCTCCAGCCAGTTATGCAGGTGAGGTATTATGCTCTTTTTCACTAATATTTTTTTTATAGATTTATTATATTCCAGCCCACAGAAAGCGCGTCTCCCAGCATCATGAAAGACTGTTATTCACTGCATACAAAACATGAAAAGGAAGATGTTGTGGGTAATTTATTTCATATGCTATCTCTATAGCCTGAATTGTTTAAAGGACGATGATGCACTTTGTATTTACAAGCAACTTTTAGAAGCATTCAGTTAGTTAGGGTATTTGGTCTTTTGCTGAACCAATCTTGTTAGAAGCTGGCCAGGTTTTTTCAAAGGATGATAATTCAATACTGCACCTTTGTTTTGGTTTCCTTCCCCCTTACTGATCCCTCGTCAAAGAAACTAGATTTTGAAAAGCCTGCCTTTATTTAGGAAAGAAAACAGCTCACTAGTTCATTTAAACTTCCAATTATTTTTGAACCATTATAAAATTTTGACAGAAAGTTGGAAAAGAGACAATTAGTTTGCTGTGCTGTGCAAACAAAGCCATCCAAGGAGGGGAGCTAAAATCACTATAATGTTCACAGTATTACATATAAGAGTACAATGTTCATTGTTCAGTTTTGTTTTTTTTTAAAACATAGTAATGATAGTATGCCAAAAAAACAGAATACTATGAAATTTAAACTTCAGATCCTCAGATAGTCTGAACAATAGCCTTTGATTTCAATTGTCTAGAGTAGCCAGTAGTAATGAATTAAATTACAAATGATTGAAACTGTTCATATAGTAGATTATGTTAAAAGGTAGATTTCATGATTATTTTTTGCACAGTATGAATAATTGTCTAATGCTTGAAATCAAGACTAATAAATAGACAAATTAATGTGGTTATGTGTATAACAAAAACCATATCCAATTAATCTCCAACAGACTCACAGTCATTCATATTTTTCGGGATGACTCAGTAAGAAATATTAAGCGCAGAGTCCTGAAAATAAGAAGAAACACAACAATGAGCATTGATTCTTACTTTAAAAATCCATTAAATTGTGTATATATATATATATATAGAATATAGAATGCTTAATTTGATTATTAGAATGCATTCATTAAGACATTAACATTTTAGAACAATTTTTAAATTTCATTCAAGTTTGTAAACTTATGTGACAGCCACAATGAGATACTGTATGTTTTATTAGTAAGTTAAACATAATTATTTAATATATAATAAATAACTAAGGTGTGTATTCAGTCCCTCAGAGGAATCTGATCGGTCAGTTTGGCGTTGGTGATGCAATGAAAAGAGGAAGTGTGAGTGTGAGAAAAGGAGGAGTTAAGGCAAATGAAGCGCCCAGAGAGATTCATCTTCAAAGATGGCAAATATAAAAGTGGACAGGAGGTGAGAAAGGTGCCATGAAAATAACGACAGAGTCTGAGAAGTAGAGTTTATGGGAATGCGCTTGACAGAGGGCGCACCAGTGAAGATATACTAGTAAAGGCTGTGTTGTGTGGACACAAGAGAGAAGTAGATGAGTCCAGGTTTCTTAAAAAGGCAGCTTTACTGTTGTCATGACAGGAACAACTGAAAGCTTTTTCAAATGGGTGCGGTCACCTCAGCAAACAAGAGGTGATGCTGTCGTCAACATGCATTAGCTCCCTTCCTCAGATTAAAAGAACGGATTGCCTTCTTCGGAGAGAAGTCAGAAAGTAAGTACAAGGCCAGGTCAGTGGCTCATTTTCAATGTTCCCTGTATCAACCATCGGACGTCAGACACCAGCAGTGGACAACTGACTGTTGCCTGATTTAACAGGGTTTTTAGCGCACAGTGCAATTGTGGGATGCCAGTGTCTCAAAAAGAGTAAGACGCAGGCTGACAGAGTTGTCTTCAAAGACTGAAAGTGTAAAACCTGATAGGAGATGAGAAAGGTGTCTTGAAAATAATGAAAGGCTGAGAATGTGCTCAAGAAAGGGCGCACTAGTGAAGAGATGCTCACACACACATAAATGCAGAGGAAAGGTGCTGGAGGCACACATAGAACAAAAGATAGCAAATATTTTTTAATTATTCTATTACTTGTGTTTGACAGATTGAGAGGCCAATTGTAATATAAAAGATCAAAACCTTATGTAACATTTTCTTACCAATAATTAAGCTGATTTAAGCTCCTGAGATGATAAAAAATGTAATACATTAAGTATATTCTGTAATTTGTGAAAAAGTAGCACAAAGATTAGGATTGCTGCCTCAAGAATCCTAGGAGTGAATTTCACATGAGGTTGTTATCAAATGTTATGAAATGGTGACACAAAGGCCTAAAAAAAAAATTAAAAAAAAAACCCTAACCAGGTCAGAACTTCACTTATCCGCTTAAAGCTAGGCCTTGCCTTAAAGTGGCCTAACCCCAAACTCATAAGGTATGATTTGGCCTAAAACAGGGTTCAGACATTTAAAGTTCAAAAATATACAAATTGCTCTTCAAGGAAGAGGATACACCATTAAACCTCTGGCTTGAGAGACAAAAGATTTTATTTAATTAACAAAAATAAGAACACAACATAGGGAAATGAGCAAAAGGATTTGTCTTAAAATCTAAAAAAAAGATAAAAAATAATCAAGGACCAGAAGAACCCAAAGAACAATACTTAAAAGAAACACTCACCACCACAATTAATGAACCTTTAAGGGATCACGCCCCAACCAGAAAAATAAAGGCTGAGGGTGGTACTTCAGCTGTGACATAATACTGGTTCTACCCACAGAAAAACAGGAATATAGACAAACAGCATAAAGACACAATACATAAATACTAATAAAATAGAAAATAAACAAGATAACATCACCCATTTACTCCTAGAGTCTGAATGATTTTACTGCAGTTTGCCTCCTACATTCCTAAGATGTGTGTGTAGATTAATTGGTCATCCTATATTTCCCAATGTTGGTTGATTCCTGTGTTGTACCCAATGATGTCAGAACAGGCCTGAATCCACAGCACAAAATGCTGAGATGAATATGAGGTATAGACCCTATTATAGTTGCCTTTTAAAGGGACAATGCTGCATATTTGCACTGAAGAACTTACTTGTATTTTCCTCAGTTTAAATCGGCAACCTTTTATCACTTTGAAACCAATGCAATCCCTTGTTGTCAATAATGGCATTACATTAAAACTTGGGAGTGATTTACTACCTGTGTACAGAAATCTCAAAATCTCCTGCCCTACAGCCTAATGCCTCATAGTCTAATGGTTTGACACAACATGACTTTTTGGAGCTATGCAAATGATCATAAATGAAGGGAACAAGTCTTTAGAGGCTGAGAGGATCTTTTCGTCCACAGTAACGATTGGGTTTTACCCCAATTTAAGATCCCAAGAGTCTCTTGAAACTATGGGCTGAGTTAGACCAGGCATTGAAAAGACAGACTGTCCAACATTGGGCTCTTTTTTTTAATAATATCCGGGTTTAAACAATGGTTGACTTTCTTGCAATAGGTAAGCACCAGATGGAACTTGATAACAGGTCAGGAATATCTCAGCCAAGCTTCAGCTCCATCATCCCTGCTCTGCTGGAAGTCATAAAAAGGTGCCACTACTACATTCAGTTTGAGTATAGTGTTGGTGTAGATGTCAACATAAAAATGCAATGTACAGCAGTGTCTAGTGATCAGAGCAATTGACTGCACCCATAAGGGCACCTAACAAAAATGAAGCTGCTTTTGTTAATACTGCATAAAAAGCAACTTCATTTACACATACTATTTGCACATTAAAATCACAGCATGTACATATGCTTTTTTCTCCTCCCACTGCAGTAATACCATGCCAGTGAAAAGCAACCCGCTACATTGCCTGAGGTCAGACCTTTTTTTTCAGTAATGGTGCAGCTGGTGGAACTCACAGCATTCATGGCAGCAGTGACATCTGCACTTAAACCGTCAAATAATGGTTCTTTGCATTATTTACTTTAGAGACAATAACTTCTATATCATACGTTTCAAAGTTTTTGCCCTTTACCTCTCTTCTCTTGTCACCGTTGTCTCACAATTACAAGTAAATCTGTTCATTATATATGTATGAGATTGATAAGCATGGTCCACATGTATTTGTTTCAGGGTGGAAACTTGGTAGGTGAGTTCACATACGCACATGATTGTTATTTATAAAGGGTAAGTTGCAAACAAATGGGCCTATGGCAGGTATTATAAATTAGATTTTTTTTTGCCATAAGTATTTTCCTGTTTTTTTGAATTTATTTTCATTCTTGAATCGACACAAGGTTTATAAATAAAACCTCAGAACTCCACTCGGTCTCAGTCCAGAGGTAAACTCAAGAGGAAGGCTTTCCGGCTTGCACACGCCCAAAATGTAGCATAGGCTTTTAAAGTTATGCAGATCTCAAAATGCTCAAAAACATCCTTCAGAAGAGAGAGGATAACTGGAAACCTCTTGCTTTCCAGACAAAACACAAAAATGCTTCTTATGTTTCCAAAACTGTTTTAATTAAACAAAAAAAGACAATCACTGAAAAACGACAGTACAATAAGAATTAAAAAGGGTATGACAAAAAAGGCAGCCCAAGGCAAACACATCTAATCTGAAATCGAAAGGCAGAATCAAAGAAGAAAGCAAATAATCCAAAACCAGAAATCCAAACAAAACTTAAAAAGAGCTGATCTGAACTCCACAGCTCCCATGGTAAAAATGAAAGGAATAAAAGGAAACAATAACAACATTAAAAAAAATAATACATATATATTCTCAAATAAAAAAACAGTCCAAAAACAACAGGAAAAATATACAGTGATGAGCCAAAACAATATTGTCACCTGCCTAATACTCTGTTACTTCTTTGTGTGCTGCCTAAAAAGCTCCCACCTGCCAAGGCATGGATTCGGAAAGACCTCTCAAGGTCTCCTGTGGTATTTGGCCCTAAGACGTTAGCAGCAGATCCTCAAACTCCTGTAAATTTTCAGGTGGAGACACCACAAATGAGAATTGCTGTTCCAGCTTATCCCAAAGATGCTTGAATCGATTGAGATCTGTGAAATTTGAAGGCCAAGGCACCACCTTGATCTCTTTATCATGTTCCTCAGGGTACATTATCCTGATAAGAGATGACATTGTTTTGAAATAGTCAATGTCATTTGCTCCATGTGGGATTAGTCATAATGTTTTGGCGCCTCAGTGTATAACTAGCAATAAAAACTCTAAAACAAAAGAAATAAACTTTAATTAAGGACAAGTGCCCATATTTATCAAATGTCTCAGAGGAAGAAAAAGGTCTTCATGGCTCAAAAACCTTAGAGTGACACAAATTTGGTCCAAATGTTAGGAGTAGGATTAAACGCATTTTATTAATGTTCCTAATTCAGGAAACAACTCTTAACTCACATTGATTTAGCAGGGCTCCTGAGCTGTCCTAATTCACTAGGATCTACCAGAAGATGGTGTTCAGGCAAAGATTGGCATGCATTTCCCAGGAAAGGCTCAATAGTTAAAGATTGAATAGAGATGCAATAATGTTCCTAAAAATTTTGTACATTAGGCTATTTGCTCCATCTATATAGAAAAACCATGCGCTCTCAGTTGAAACGAAATTGTGGCAACAGTGATCATTTGGGTATGTCATATCCAACAATTTCTGGACTTGTGCACCAAAGTATGAATGCCATAACAACATGTGAGGTAATGTGAAGAGTTATACATATCTTTACCACTCCACATGAGTTAATAATGAAGCAAGATTCAACCGTACATATCACTGGTTTTCCTGGAGATGGCATGGTTGATGGTTGATGGCGAGATCATTGCCACAATTGTGAATAAGCTAACATATTTGAATAACAAGTGATATCACAGTATCAACACACAGGTAGTCATGAATGTCAACTGTATGGCATAATCAGCATATTACCCTGAAGATAGGCTTGGCCAGATGGGTGATTGACAGCACAATGTTATACAGGTATGCATTCCACAAACTCCTGGAACATTCACGTTACACTTTATAAGGCAGGCAGAGATTCTATTGGATAAGTAGAGCCTCACAGAAGACAAGGGGGCATCACGGAGAGAAGCACAGCATACAACACTGGAAGAAGATCAGTAGCACTACAGAAGTGAACACAACTTCAGTAACTGTACAATAGTAGCTGTGGCTAATTTCAGTAACTAATAATTTACAAGGTGATCCCTGTGGCCATAACAGCAGGAAGGTGATCCATCCATCCATTATCCAACCCGCTATATGCTAACTACAGGGTCACGGGAATCTAATGGAGCCAATCCCAGCCAACACAGGGTGCAAGGCAGGAAACAAACCCCGGCAGGGCGCCAGCCCACTGCAGGCAGGAAGGTGATTCTTCAGAAAATACTGCTGTAGAATATTTATGGTTAAATAAATGTGCCTGTTATTGGGATTTACTCTCATTCATTGTGTGTCTTAGTCTGTCTATCTCAGTGCTCATTAAAGTATTATTCTAGATGTTGTTGTGAAAAGGCAATAAACACTTGCGGCTTACTGCAATATATTACCTTTCTACGTTTCCTTTTTGGTTATTCTGCTACAATTTTGAATATTATTATTATTATTATTAGTTTTGTGGTTGGCTCAGGTTGGACGGTTGGAAGACAAAGTCTTAGAGGTGAGATTGAGTTGGTTTGGACATGTGCGGAGAAGAGATGCTGAGTATATTGGGAAAGGATGTTAAGAATAGAACTGCCAGGCTAGAGTAAAAAGAGGAAGGCCTAAGATAAGGTTTATGGATGTGGTGGGAGAAGACATGCAGGATATGGGTGTGTCAGAGCAAAATGTAGAGGACAGGAAGGTATGGAACAAGATGATCTGCTGTGGCAACCCCTAACGGCAGCAGGCAACAGAAGAAGTAGAAACTTTGTGGTGAAGCCTTAGTATTTTAGTCAGAAAACTACAAAATACCATCATAAGTCCATGGCTGAGGGGTGCTGTAAAATCGCAACGTCATTAATTCTCAAATGTAAACTACTCCTTGCTGGAAGTAAGTGTAGGACGCTTCATAAGTACTTTTCATGACCTACTCTGGGGTAGGACAATTTTCTCATCCTAGTCAGACTTTTACTGCTAGTAGTACTTCTTAGCTGTAGTTTTAGGAGTAATTCTGAGATGCATAATAAATACAGAGACAGACCTAGGCTGACATATAATAAGGCCTCAGCATCCCCAAACTGGATTAAGTGGGCTTTCATTTTGTTGCTTTATGCTACAAAAAACAGAAAACACAAGATTCACGTTTACAGTGTCATATAATATTTATGATCTTCAGATCATAAGCACATAAAGAATGGTTATAGGTAATCATAGAAAGCACTTGATTTCACTAAATAAGTTTTTGAAGGGGAAGTGCAGACCTCAGTTCAATTCTATCATTTGTTAAAACCCTAATGATTTTTTATTCACAAAAATTAAGAAATTTATTTAGCAAAGCATTTGAAAACCATTGTTCCACTTTCTTTGTTCAATGAAGTACAAAAAAGATAAAAAATAAAAGGAAGAATCTGTATTTATTTAGTGGTGTTTACCTACTCAAACTTAAATAAATCAGTGGATTAATGCAGTAGGAAGTGAGTACACCCAGGTGAACATAACATGTTTGATTTGTACAGTATATGCTACTGCTAACAACAAAAATTGAAAATATAGAAAAAAAATGCCATAATGTTTCCTTTGTAAATATATTGTATTATATGACCCTGCACAGGATTAAGCAGGCTTAGAAAATGGTATGGTATGGTGCTATTGAAGGTCCTCAGAAGTCTAAAGCAATAGAACAGATAGTACAACCTGCTATTCTAAGACATTGCCATTGTTATTTTTATGCCATTCCTGTGTACCTTTTGCATTATGCTTAGGGTCACTGCGTTGATGGACAACAAATCTTATCCCAAGCTGCATGTTTCTTGCAGAATACATCAGGTTGTCCTTCAGGATTCCCCTGTATTTTGTTACATTTATTTTACCATCACAAGCCTTCACAGGACTTGCTGCAGAGGAACATCCCCACATCACGATGCTTCCAGCACATGCTACACAGTGGGGATGTTTTTTTTTTTTTTTGATAATGTAGAGTGTTTGGATGACAAACATGGCAATGGCCATAAACCTCAATTTTAGTCTTATCAGATCATAGAACCTTCTTTCAGCTGACTTCAGAATCTCCCATGTACCTTCTGGCAAACTCTAGCTAAGATGTCCTGCTTGTTTTCTTAGCCGTGGCTTTCGCTTTTCCACTCCCCCATACAAATGTCACAGGTGAAGTCTCTTTAATTTCTCTTCAATTTCAGTCACTGTAATTTGTAACTCCTTCAGAGTTATGTTACTTGGTGGTCTCTCTCAATAGTCTTCGTCTTAGACAGTCACTCAGTTTTTCTGGATGGCCTGCTCTCGGCGGATTTACAACTGCGCCATACTGTTTTAATCTCTTCATGATTGATTCAGCTGGTCTCCATGGATATTCAGTGACTTGGATATGTTCTTGCCTCCATCCTTTTGCTTTTCCATCACCATGTTTCACATTGTTGCTTGCAGTGTTCTTTTGTCTTCATTGTGAAGGTTTAGCCACTACAAGTTGGACCATCCACATACAGCTGCATTTATACGTCAATCAATTGAAGCCCCTTAACTACAGACTGGTGATCTCCATTTAGAATATTATATGACTTCTGAAACTAACTGGTTGCACCAGGGATGATTTAGGTGTGTCATATTAATATTTATGCAATTAATTATTTTGTGTTTTATATTTAAAAATTTAGACTACTTTTCAAATATCTATTTTCACTTTGACAATAAAGAATCTTTGTTCTGTTGTTTAATGCCAAAAAGTCAAATTAAATCCACTGTGATTCAAGAATAATATGTGAAAACTTTCAAAGGGTGAATACATTTTATAGGTGATGTAACTGAATTATGTTCAGTATTCATATATAACATGAAGAAAGTTCTGAATGATAAATAGTTTAATTATTTATCTCTAAAGGTCAGTGATAGAGGCCTCATTGTTTCTGCAGCCTGAGGAAGAATAGTAGAACAAAGCTTAACCCCAAGGAGCCTGTTCATTTTGAGTCTCTCATTTCAGAATACGTAATGTTTTCTTCATGAATAGCAGTGGAAATGTTTGGATAAGTGTTGCGACACTGGGAGGATTCTAAATTAAATCTATAATAGAAAAAAAAAAGCTGGATGCTGAACAATGATACTATTTGAACACAGACAATATTTACTTTATAATGATAATTGTTACTGGAAACAATAACAGGTGACAACATGATACGAGTGGAACAATTTAATACTCTGTTTGAAATGGTTTCACTTAGCACAAGCCTGGCTTGGCAATATGAAACTCAACATGTTAATAAAAAGCTGAGCATCAACCTTAATGAATTGTAGGGCATATCTGAGTAAATTAGAATAGTTTGGTAACAATACAACTGTCTCATCAATTGTAGAAGCCTTTAATCACAAAGACATTTGCAATGTGCAACATTTTCTTCCTTCATATCTAACTAATGGATATGGTAAATATAGTGCAGACTATTAAAAAATTAGAAAAAGCAAAACCATTTTTAGTGACCTTTAATATTCACCATTTTAAAATAACGGATGTTTAACCAGTGTTAATTGACAATAAAAGGCTATTCGGTTGATTTTATTTGATTGAAAGAAATCTCTCCCAGCATTCCTTCCTATACCAAGAGTCATTTTAGAAATGGTGTATTTATTAAATGTGAAACACATAAGGGAGAAATAATCACATGGAGATCTGAAAGCTGTAAAAGATGCCTGCTACCAAAATATGCATTACAAATCAATTATTACTCCCTGTCACACAGATATTTGACAGTGCTGTGCTGCATTTTCACATCTTTATATACCATCAATAACTGTCCCTTCTCACCACCAGCCTCTCTATCTCTCTCCACCTTTTTCTCTTTCGCATCCAACAGTGAACTTTCACCCTAACTCCTCTCCTCATTCTAACATGAGTGAGACCTTTAAACTCTATTTTCCAAGTAACTGCTGGACCAGACCAGAAATTCTGAGGACAAGGTGGACCTCTATAGTGATTCAGCGTCTAGTTCAGAGCTCTCTATAATTGCCCTTGCATTCTCTGCATGACTTAACCCTGACTAGTACGTAAACTGTATGGTCCAAAGAGGAACAATATCTTGCCAAATAATGATCTATTGGAAATTACCTGTCAGTTGTTCCTATCCTTGTGTTAATGGGATTGTATGGTAAATTCTGTCCTAGGTATGGATTGTTTGGAAATACATTCAGGAAATGGAAAAGTGCCCTTCTGCCAGCACACCATGCCCACAGTTTATCAGAACTGAGAACCTCAGTTGCCCTTATCCATAACAGAACTGTCTGCATTTTAACCTTCTTGTGAGGTATTATCAACTCCTTCCCAGAGCACATGATTTTTTTCAATACAAAGGTGCTATTGAAGGTTTCAGTTCCAGAACTGCAGTCAGACACCAGGGGATGACAACGAGCGGGGAGCTCTGTCTCTTGAGCAGAACTCACCATTGTAATTGTCGCCTGGCCTTTAGCATACTAGGGTGATGGATAATTCATGACATTCTGCATATTATGGCTCTTCTTCATGTAGGTGGTTTATACATCTAAAAATTCTTTTTTATATTACTTAATAGTCATGAAAGCCTTTCACCTCAGTCCACTAATTTTCTAATTCACTTTCACCGTGAACAGAGCCCTGTTGAACCTTAGCAGTTTCCATCAGACTCCAGATGTGTGGTTCATGTTGTCTCTTAAATAAATTCTAGACAGGCAGGGTTATTCAATCATTTCCTATTTTTTTCCATCACACAGTCATGGGTACATACAGTAGCTCCATGTAAAACTAATTTAGAATCAATATTCAACATAGAAATCAAGCAATAGGCAGAAATACACTTAGTGTGATCTTACAATAGATGTTTAGAGTTCTGTAGAAACTCGAAGACTACAATTGCTGTTAGGCAGCTCTGAAAAGTGCCATGTCGACATGACAATCATGTATTAAACAGCGTTTTTTGTACAGTATATACAGTAGGTTATTTATATTTTATACTGTCTGTCTCTCATTTACAAATTTTTTAAACAGAAACAGTACCCTTCATGTCAGCAAGGTCCCAGTGTGGGAGCATTCTCGACTGCCAGTGGCAAGTCTGCACAGAAAATAATTTCCACTGTCTGAAATCATATGTCACCTATGTAATAAGTGGCTTTGCCACTACCCGAGCCAAGCTGTCACAAGGAATATTTACTACAAGAAAAATATTTTTGTTGACATGCTTAGCTGAAGACAAATGTTTTGGAACATCTAAAGCAAAGCGATTCTACCCGAAGTAGAGAGCTATAAATGTAACATCAAAGTGAGGTATAATCTTCAAATCAGATAACAAAGATTTTATTACATCCTCCCAGCTACTGTTATCTTAAAAAGAAAAAAATGGAATAAGAAATGAATAAACCTGAAATGTGATTAAAATACGCAATCTTCTAAACGTGTGATAAAATCCAACTCAAATATTGTAGATTGCAGCCCTTTCTAAAAGTCGATAAACTTAAGAAACCCACCTCACAATAAGGTGCTGATTCCTTTTCTGGTTCAGATACAAATAAAAAAATGCTATAAAAAAGAAGCTACAGCTATAGTTAACTGTTTTTATCACAGAACACTTGACAGTTTCAGATCATTTGTGCGAGAACTGTGTTTGAAGGGCATTTCAGGTACTTTATATAAATCAAATCCTAATCAATAGACATTTCTTAGAAAAACAAACATTAAACTTTAGCGTCCCAAAAAAATCTTTAAGAAATACATTTAAACTGTTACTGCCGACTAGAGAAAATCCTGTGGCAATGGTTAAAGACTCATTTATTATGTTTCATTTCTTTTGCAGTGGTTAAATACTTAATTGGGAGCAGTTATTTTTTAAATTAAAATTAATCAAAAACAAAACAAGATTAGGAATACAAGATTATGGCAATTAACTATTTATATTTTATTGTTGTCGATTGTTGTTGGTTTGCCTTATGCAACTCATTAGAACTTCAGAGGATCAACAGTCCATTTTGTTATTTATTCAAGAAGGAATTGGAGGTGCATTAGCCTGGTCACACCCAGAGCAGTGACCACAAAGGATACAACACTTTCTGTTCACAGGTGTTTTACCTGAGACTACCAAAGAGAAGAGAACTCCAACTGTGGACTTAAGAGCACAGTATTCTCCAAACTGAGGATTTTTCTACATTGATGGAAAAAGACTGATAATAAGGATTTTAAAGTATTCTTGGAACAGGACTTAGCCGTATTGTTCTTGTCTCCTGTTGTAATAAATACTAAATACTGAACCCTTGGTGGGCACAACAGTGATGTATCAAAATAAAAAATCACAACCAAAGCTGAAATGTAGACAACTAAATACCCAAAGCTAATTGCTTCTTTTTGTTTTTTCTTTGTCTAATCAATCTTGCATACTTTGCATAAATTATTTTTGCCTGAAGAATAAAACTGAAGGTTGATGAATGGTCATTTTATTATCAAAGTTATTCTTTTCAAAGAGTGAAAATATATGAAAATATTCTGTTGTACCATAAAGATGATTCTGCTAGTAGACCATTAGCTGACTATAGATGTCTGGTTGGTATATACAGTATATCATGGAAATGATGTTCTTTTAGCAACCTATTGAAGGAAGTATTGCAGATGTTTGATTATTATGTATGGTGTAACAAGTCCGTGGAAGTACACAGCACCATTTCTGGCTGTATATATAAGGCTGGTTGGGTATATACCAAATAGTATGAAAGTGATCTGGTGGAAGTAAAGACTAGGTTTACTGGTAGTTGCTCTTCCAAAATAGGATATTGAATCTGATGGTACAACTAGTGGGACAAGGTGTGCTCCAGAAGTGAGTTCTTGTACCCCTGTTCCAGATGGCAATTTAATTAAAACCACAATGGCAGACACTTTTTGGATTGTTCTTTTTTGGCCTTTATCTGCAGATGAATTTACTATGGACAACCTTATAAGAAGCAATTACAGAATCTCCAGATAATAGAGCTCTTATTATCACATCAAAAGGTGGGATGTTCATTGAGGAAGAGTGCAGTGGATGTGGACTATTTCAGACATGCAAAGCCTGGCTAAGCTTAGGTCCTTCTCTGTGGCTGAGTTTGCTTCTAAGATTAAGCTGCACTGTGACAAAGTTGTATGTGTGGATGACATCAAGCTGTAATAATAATAATAATAATTCTTTACATTGATAAAGTGCCTTTCTCACTACTCAAAGCACCCTCCATGAGGAAGCAAACCCACAACCTCCTTTAAAGGTGGGAAAGTACTGAATACTGTTCAAGAGTTGACCTTCAGATCTAGAAGAAGCAATGTGGACACTGTTCTGGCTATGTGAGGGTCTATCAATTGTTTGGGGTCAGTCATGGGAATTTGTCAGTCCTGTCAATATGTGCTTTGTGGGTTTGAAAATAGTCTAAGATGATGTACTTCAACATAGATTCTGCAAGAGTATGGAGGTCTCGATTTGCCTTCTCTTCTCTCCAAGTCATGATTTTTACTTACAGAATATCAAAGACTACCTCTCTGAAGAGCTGCTAAATGTAGCAGAACAAACAAAAGTTTGTTTGTTATTTCTTCTCTTGGGCTTGGTTTGTAATTATGTAACACAATGAGGTAGATTAAGGAAAGCTGAGCTTTCTCTTTTGTGTTTATTCCAGCATTAGACGGAAATGTATGACATCATAACAGAGGACTAAAATTGGATTTGCAAATATTAAAGGGGTTCCTTAAAACAATACTTCACAAGTAATAAACAGTGAACAATTGGTTCAGTCATTTAGTTAAATAATGTAAAAAAAAGAGTACAAAAATTACTAAGCACAGGAAAAAAGCATAAAGCAATTGTTTGTATTATATCAAAGAGCCAGACCTTTACTAACTTAAGCATTGTCCTAGATATTTCTGGAGATTTTAAAAATTAATTGAAATCAGAACTCTCAAATATGCTGCCTGCTTGCTGGAGTACTCACAATAACCAGCTGAGCTGATAGCCCATGATCACACATTTAAACTTATAATTATCATTATAAAGTGCATTATAATAAATCACAGCATAATGTCTGTTCATAGTGGAATTGGTATAATCGTTTAATGTGTACAGGACCGCAGATTAGGTAACGAAACACATAAAAAAGCCCTGAGCTTTTCATATGTGCTGCTAATAGACAAAAAGTCAATTGTCCATCAGCCCATCCATTCACTTATTCAGCTGAGGATCCCAAGGATTCACTGCCATGCGTATTTTAGCAGTGTTTTTATAATAATAAATGAGAAGAGAGACAAGTTCTTGTGATAAGCAGAATGCCTGATGTGCGTGAATGAAGGTTGTGTATTTTAGAAACTATGGTGGAGCAGTGGTTAGCACACTTGCCCGGCGATAGGAAATAAAGGTTCAAGCATGTATGTTTTCCTTGTTGAGTCTGGATATTCTTTGTGACTGCACAATTTTTTCTGGATATGCTTTCTTGTTGTGGAATTATGCCACGTGATTTCCCGATGGGTGGATTAACCTTATTGTCGCTGAATTGGATCGCCATGGAGTTTTTATGATCTGGAGACTAGCGCCATATGAAACTGAGGTAAGATGTACTCCTAATTTAATGAAAGTAATACCAGCTTGCGTCCTGAGAAGTTGCTTGATTGTAATGACAAGCATGAAGGTAAAGAAGTAAGTTGTTTGATGGTCGTGACAAGTAAATAAGCATGAAGGGAAAGACGCGTTTAAGTGCGTTTAATGGTGAAACCTTATAAATAAAATAAAAAGCACAACCTCGAGTGAGTTTATAGCACGTGTGATAGAGATCTCTGTGAATGAAATACAATTGTAAAAGAACTTTGTTTTGTGAATGAAGTGCAATTGTAAAAGAGAATGTGAGAATGAGAATATGTGAAGATATTTGAAAGAATGAAGCAATTGCTAAGTGTGTAGAAATGACTGCAAAGAGTGAAAGCTGTTTGTTTGTGAACAGCAGCTTTCTCTAGTGTGCTGAATGTGTTTAAAGAATTACTGTTATTCAGAGTCTGAGGTGGCAGATGCTCTTATATGTCATTTGTAATCTAACAGTCAGTGCTTCTGTGTTTGTCAGCTGACTAATTAATAATGTGAATCAAATCCAAAAAGATATGGGGTACGCTTCATATAATGATATAATAGGTTAGTAATAGGGGATCATATCCAAGTTTAATTGTATTAGTAACTAGCAAAATACCCGCGCTTCGCAGCGGAGAAGTAGTGTGTTAAAGAAGTTATGAAAAAGAAAAGGAAACATTTTAAAAATAACATAACCTGATTGTCAATGTAATTGTTTTGTCACTGTTATGAGTGTTGCTGTCATCAAGGATTTGATTATCGTTATTTCTTTCAATCAGGTTCTTATTTGGAGGACGTGTTGTTTTCAAGTTACATTCCGTGTTTGTCAACCATTGTAAAGGTAACAGGTTTCATTCATTGAAGTGTTCACTACCCAAATCGCTAAAGGCAAGGAGGCACCTATTTTGAACGAAAAGGGAGAAGACAGCGAAAGAGTGGAAAAGTGAGAAGGAAAACTGTTTAAATAAAGAGCTGGGAAGGTGAATGGAAAGAAGCAGCCAGCGGTAAAGCAAGGAAGACTCCATAATAAGGATGGTTGGGTGCACGTAGAAGGTGTAACAATGTTCCCGCACGAAGGGTTTAGAGAGATGCACTGGGAGAAGTATAGAATAGGGAACTCCGTGTGACTGTTCTGCTGTTCTCCTTCGACAGTTCTGTGGCTCTGCATATTTGTATGCACCTTTCTAAACTTGCATCACTGGTTCTGCACACAATTCGGTCACGTATAAGGGAACTTTTAATCTCCCCGAAATTGCATGTGCCTGCTAACACTCTCAGATCTGTGACGTAGTTGTCTATATTTTCTCCCCTTGCCCGATTTCTTGAAAAAAATCTGTACCTCTCTACAGTTTTGTTTATTTTCGGGTTGCAATGTTCATCAAATTTACGTATTATCAATCTCATGGTTAACTCATAAGGTGTTACATCACCGGTCAGCAGCTGACACAGTTCTCTGCCGCTCTCTCCAATAAGATAACGGAATAATCTGACCTTAGTGTTTTCCTCTGCCTTCGGCATTGCAAGTTCTGTGAATAATCTGAACTCGTCCTTCCATGTTCTCCATGACTTCGCCAGGTCTTTAGCATCGAGGCTTAATGTCAGCGGTGGTCTCAGACCCTCCATTTTTCTTTCGTGTGAGCGTCTCCGCGTCCTGAACTTTTAACAGCAAACTGGCATAACTTTCGGTGCAGTTCCATCACTCACGCTGCCACCATTTTTCTCTCTCAAGATTATTAAAAGGCACAGACTCACGCTTCCAGTTTATGTCTGTTTATTTCACATAGTTAAAGCCAAAACAAAGTTCCCGTGAGCCGCTCGGAGTACATGCATTGAAGCTTCTCAGCTGTGCTTGTGCTATCTAGTGCGATCTATCTCGCGAATAACGTATTCGTCTTAGGCATGACAAACGCCAGCGGCAGCGTGTCTATGAACCTAATTTAAAGTTAAGCTTTACACCCTGCTTTCCTATTCGTTTGCATAAGCACAGTCCTTAACCAGAAATTTTAACTCCGTTACAGCAATTTTAACTCTGCTACAAAATGATCAAAAGTCTCGTTTATACCCTGCGTCTTCTCATTAAACTTGTATCTCGCGAATATCGTATTCGTCGTAGGCATGTCAAACACCAGTGGCAGCCTGTCTATGAACTTAATTTAAACTTAAGGTTTACACCGTGCTTTGTTTCCGCAGTAGCTGCACTTCTGAATATGCTTGTACTCGCTTCATATTCTTTGCTGCCTTCTCAATTGTTTAATGCGTTTTTTGAACAGGTTTCATTCATCGAAGTGATCACTACCCAAATTGGTACTCGTGAATCTAAGATGTTTAACAGGCATTCTCGGTATTAAGTTGTGGATTTGCCTGCGAATATTTAGCGGTAGCGTGTCTATGAACGTAATTTAAACTTAAGCTTTACACCTTGCTTTCCTATTGATATGTGTACAAAAGGCTTGTTCAGCATCAGAGGGTTGTTACATCACACACTGCATGCACGGGTTTACCTTTCCCAGTCCTGCAAAATCAGTTCATGTGAGCCGCTTGGAGTACATGCATCAAAGGTTCTCAGCTGTGCTTGTGCTATGTCTTGTGATGTCCATAGCTTTATTTAATGTTAGATAAGACCCGGCACTTAAAAATTTCTAATCTTCGTTTACATAAGCACAGTCCTTCACCCACGAATATTTCGCGGCAGCGTGTCTATTGGATAGCTGCTGACGGACAGCCTTATATGGGCAGGCACAACTCTGCCTCACACAGCGACCGAGCTGCAGGTTATAGCCGTATATATGGATGAAAGTAGGTTCCAGTTATGACCGTTACGCATAGAATTTCGAAATGAAACCTTTATAACCTTTGTAAGTAAGCTGTAAGGAATGAGCCTGCCAAATTTCAGCCTTCCAAGTTGGAGAATTAGTGATGAGTGAGTGAGTGAGTGAGTCAGTCAGTCAGTGAGGGCTTTGCCTTTTATTAGTATAGATATAGTACATGTGAATATCTAAAACTCTAATTAGCAAGTAAAATCAAAAGTGATCATGATTGGTATTGGTAATGCATCTTTGAAGTCTACAAGCAGATGCAGTGTTAAATAAAGCCATGACTTATTGACCTAGATGAATCTTAGAAAATTTTAACTGAAGGCAGAAGGACAGCAGGTATCGTGGTTAGTTAAAGAGTTAAGAGTTTAAAAATCTGAATTTCAATAAAAGTACTATAAACATAAAAATTATGTAACTTCAAAACTATAGATGTTCTTTTTCTCCAGATTCAGGAAACCCTGTGACCAATGGATGAAAAACACAAACTATTTTTCTATACAAGCTGCAAGAAATAGATTAACAGCAAGTTTGGGCAGAGAAATTAGATATAATCTGACCAAAGGGTGGTGATTGTTTGATTATCAATCATAAATGAATGAACAGCAGTTATTGGAATTACAGTGGAACCTCGGGTCACGAACGTCTTGGACCACATACAAATCGGGTTACGACCAAAATGTTTGCCAAACTTTTGCATCTGTTCACGACCATACACTCAGGTGACGAACAAGCCAGTTTCCCTTCCGGTTCATACGCACCGATGATTTCCACACGAGTTCAGTCTCTCCCTGTGCAGCGAGCAAGCAAGAGAGAGAGAGCGAGAGAGCGAGTGAGAGAGAGAGTGCCAGAGAGCAAGCGAGAGAGAAAGAGAGAGCACGAGAGAGAGAGAGCGCGAGAAGGCAGTTAAAGAATGCACCGGGCTTGTTTTTAAAGAGACTGCAAGGTTAGTTTTCTCTGTTCAAGGTTTTCTCAGTGTTATTTAATGTTTTTACATTTAGTTTACTATTACACTGTGCCTTCTATGGTATAATTAACTAACTATTTTTGTGCTTAAAAATGTTTAAAAAATATATATTTACATACAGCTCTTACGGTCCGAAACAGATTAATTGTATTTACATACAGTCCTATTGAGGAAATTACTTCAGTTCCACTGTATTCCCTTGCATGTTGATTAATTGTGCAAGTGAAAGGGTATAACATCCTATATAATAAAAATGTTTAAATGATAATAATTGAAAAATACAAAAAGTTAAATGTTAATAAATTAAACTAGACTAATTTCTTTCTCTAGTCTTCATATCAAATACAGTGAAGAGGGTTTACATATTTTGATGTATCTCAAATGATTATTATTATTATCACTTCACTAATAATGAAATGTACAGTATTAGAACTGAATACATGTATTCATTTGTATCTGTTAGTGATTAATTTTATGAAGATTTGTTGTTACATTAATATATTAAGGTTAGTGCTCACTGATAATGCACATAGCTGGTGTTTAGTCCTACTGAAGAAACATTGTCACTAGCCTGGTTTAAATGTAATAATTTGCCATATTAATTTATCTTTTATGATTTATGATATGAGACTGAGAACTGACAAAGTATTGTTTTATGTTATGTATTTGCTCTGGCCTTCACCCTTCTTTATTTAGCTTAGCAAGCATTTTAGTTTGGCCACTCAATTTTGTGGTTGTTAAGGCCTCTCAACTCAGTGGTAGAGCTTTATCAATAAAGAAAAGGTGGTGTTCTACGAACAAAGATTTAAAATGACTGTACTGTACTAATGACTCTTGGTCTGCTGCACATACCTAATAATAGCTGGTGAAGAAACAAATCACTTTTTCCAGAGTGGAAGGAGTGCAGAATCAAAGAAAGATTGTAAGTCTAGTTAAGTAAATCTGAAGCCATGATATGGTTGTGCAGACATTTGCTGCAGAAACAAAGATTTTATGGACTTTAACAGAAACAGGCTGTGAAATGCCACTGAAGTGAGATGACAGCTGTTGAATGTGAAGGTTTCCTTTGATTGACTGCTGTATCCAGTGCAGGACAAGTGAAGTGTTCCTCTGCTAAAAGGACAGTCACCATGTGTGCATGTCATTAGCTTTATAATGGCAATCGGACTGTTTAGTTTCTGTTCCAGTAATGGCAAAGACTTTAGTCCCTGTACCAGCCACACATTTGTTGGGAGGAATCTGCAAAGCCACCAAGCAAAAGACTTTGTCTACAAACCATTGAGTTGGACAAGGCATGTATATAGAAAACTTAGGAATATACTTGAAAAATGTTATAAGAAGGGATCAAGGGTATGAGAATATGCATAATTTACCATCAATGATGTTAAATTGTAAATTGAAAGGGAATAGAACATCCGATAGTGAAGTTGGGGAGAACACAAATCTACAATTATGCAATAATATTAGTTAAAAACAATTATTAATCATAGCAATAGATCTAGAATAGCATCTGAATTATGTTACAACTATTGTAACTCATATAAAGGGATCAGACACCAAAGGGTGGGGCACATATAGCAATATACTGTAGCTAGAAATATTATGAGTGCCAAAGAATAGTGAAGTCCATCAAGAAGCTATATAGATTTTTAATGTAATTTGAGGCTATATTACCCACTGCATGGACTCAATGATATTTAATTACAACACTGGAGGTCTCCACCTACACCACAGGTGGGATACAATGATCACTACTTAGTAACACCATGATAAATGTAACTGTTTGTCCAAGTGTACTGTAACTTATTGTTAATACTTATTTACATTGATATATTAGATGAATGAAACAGGAGCTATAGTGGCACTACATGCCACATTTCCACAAATGTTCTTGAAGAACTGGCTACACTGTAAAGGGGGATCGAGTACCTTTTTCTTTGTGGATAAGACCTTCAAGTACTTTGTATTATTTTTGTCACAGATCCAGTGACAAAGGGTGGTTTGTAATAAGAATGTAAGTTTAATGTAACTGTACTCTGTACAATAATTATTTTATAAATCTACTCACATGTACAGGCCAGGCCAAAGTTAGCACACAGAGGCTCTCAGCATTTAGAACTACTAGGCATGCATTTGAAGAGAGAAGATACAACTACGAAAATGGGCATTATACTGTTTCTGTATGCTAGAGATGAAATTGAATCCTCTCCTTTCCTTGTTTGGAACCAAAGTAAGGGCCTGCACATGGAGAAGACAGTATGTAAAGACTTGAACAGCACCCAAATACTTTGAAGCCGATAGACAGATGGGTGATATTGTCATCCATCCTGAAAAGCCTTCCAGCGCAGCAACGGAAAAAAACGCAGACTGTATACATCGAGATCCCACCTTGATAAAAGTATTGTCTTGCTATGGCTTCCTCCATCTGTAATGCCGTGTAAACCGTCAGTAAAGAAAGCTAAGTTATTTTCTGTTATGTGATTTTTACCGCCGTATCACTATGGGAGGGATATCGCCTTTTAATATCATATCTGTATAGTTTTCAGTTACTTAAAACACCGCAATTACAAAAGAACTTATTCCAATTAGGGAGCTATAGCCCCAAAAAAGAAACAGTAGCCAAATGTGCAGGTCGATCTTTAAGTTCCATGTCAACATAAGAGAAAGAGCCGCATGCCCTATGCATGCATAATAATTAGTCACGTGACAAAGCAAGGGTTATAACAAACCTTGAAGGACCCTGATCCCCCACCCCAAATGGTGGAGACAAAATGAAATTATAATAATAATGAAATATTTATTACTATTTACATGACGTTTATATCTTTTTGATTGGATAAAAGGTGCCAAGCCATAGCACAGACAGTTTAGAAAGCCTTCAGCATGACTTCAAAAAATAGAATGAGCCAGCAGTTTCAATCATTACATGCCACTTTGAATTTTCTACCTTTAAATGTCCTATATATTTTTTCTGAATTTTCACTACGATTTTGGCATTTCCACTTATTTTGATGAAATCATTGATTGCGCGACTCTGACTGCATACTTTCTTCTTTGATAGCATTGAGGCACAGTGGTGCAGTGGGTAGCACTGCTACCGCACAGCTAAGGTCAACTTTTTGGCCAAAATAATCGGTCCAGTATAGTTGACAGACGCTACCCTAGCCCTTAGTGACACTTTAAAGATGACTGCACCATTATAATCTAGCCAAATCTAACTCAGCTAGTTCTTCTTCATTGACTTTAATGCAGTTCGCCAAGTTTGGCAAATATTGCGAACATTTTCATCTCATGGCGAAGCAAACTTGGCAATGTTCCCTCATTACTATAAGTATATAAGTACGTAAGTAAATAAATACATGCACACACATATTTGTGTCTAGTATTTATGACTATAAAGCAAGAAAATTAAAAAGAAAGAAAACTTCTGACTTGGCAGTCACAGTGAGGCATTATGCAGACTTATTGCTGTTGGTATAAAGGAGCCCCTGTTGTGTTTCTTAAAACACTTCTGCTGAATGTTTCATTGGCTAAAAGTCCTCAGTGTTATTGAGTTAGAAAGAAGATATGCAACACTGTTTATAATGGCATTCAGTTTTGTTTTAATTCTCTCCTCTGCTACTACCTCCAGGGGTCCATAGTGTGTCCTCTAACTGAGCTGCTCTTTTAATTGGCTTGTTGATTCGGTGGGCCTCTTTTGAAGTGACGTTACCAGTCCAGCACACCACAGCCGAGCAAGTCGCTGAAGATATGAAGGATGTCACTTCCCATATTAAAGGCATGCAGTCTCTTAAGGAAAAAGAACCTGCTCTGCCCTTTCATATATAATTCATCTGTGTCCCTGGACCAGTCCATCCTGTCATTAATATGGAACCCCAAGTACATGTAGGAGTGGACCACTTCCACATCCACCATTTGAATAGTGACCGGATATACAGGCTGTTTGGCACAGCGAAAGTCAATAACCAGTTCCTTGTTTTTGCTGCTATTATATTTATAGTCAGAGATGTAAAGAGAAAAGGAGACAGAACTGTTCCTTCTTGTGCTGTAGTGTTCCTCACATCCAGATCAGAAACACAAACTGTGGTCTACCTGAGAGATAGTCCATTATCCAGGATACCATAGGCTCATCCACCTGCATATCTCTGAGTTTAACCCTTAACAGGGATGGCTGGATGGTATTAAAGCTACGGGAGAAATCCAAAAACATAATCTTCACAGTGCTCCCAGTTTTGCCCACTTGAGAATAAGCCTTGTGGAGCAGGATGATAATTCCCTCCTCCTCTCCGCTTTACGACTTAAAGTGGTATAACCTCCAAACGGATCCCCAGATTGCTTACATTCAAGCCATGAGCAGTACACGGTATTACTACAGTAACTCACACGCCCAAGCTTGGGTACAGCAACTTCTAGTCATGACTGTTAGCATCACTGTCTACTACAAATAAATATTAAAATGCGTTCAGGACAAATGGTTTTCAAGCATCTAGTAAATATGAAGTGCACTAAACACTGGTGCCTGCTCAAGAATAATGCCAATGATTCTGAATATGCAAGAGGTAAATAGAGTACACAAAGTGTAGAATAAGTAAAAGAGGGGAGATGACTTTGACTTTTTTATAGATGATGTACTGGTTTGATAAATGGTTGTTAGCTGTTTGCAGTAAAATTTAAAAATATGAGGCAATATTGAGGGTGTACTTAACATCTTTTCCATGGAGAATTATGAAAAAGAATCTTACTTTCACACATATAAAGTTCAAAAGTTAACCAAAATTCCATATATCCAGCTTTGAAGTGTCAAAAGTATTTTGGTATGCTGAGGGAAGGAGGTCCAGTAATCAGCCTCCATTTCATTGAAGGATCATAGTTTTCCAACATTCAAGCTTGGTTTGGCTCTGATTACCACCAAGACCAAGGAATTTTACTTTCACCCTTTGATTATACCATGTTTTCAGAAGATTCACTGCTAATCCTAAGATACTGATACTTAGAAAGAGAACTAAACTGTGCAATGTGAAGTACCACATTCATGTATATGTGTTTCTCCATTGCTGAGCTGTTAGGCTTGCCACTAAATTGTGGAGGCACGCATCTTGAACAGATCTGTTAATTATGTGTTGTGTAATATGTAATTATGTTATTAGACCAGTACAGTTGTGCAGTGGTTGGAGTTTGATCTTCCCATCACTGTGAGGGTACACTATTTCTCTGGCTCTCCTCTTTTCATCTCAAATGTTGATTTGCAACCCCAAACTACAAGCTTATGAATTTGTGTGCCCTGCAATAGACTGACACTTTTTCATGGGAATGGTACTGTAATAAGAATATATAATGTCACTGTGCTCTGTACAAAAAATATTTTATAAATCCATTCACATGTACAGGCCAGGCCAAAGTTAGCCCACAGGGGCTCTCAGCATTTAGAAGTGCTGGGCCAAGCAGAGGACAAGATAGACAAAGACAGCTGGAGGAATGTATAGTCAGCCTAAAGACAGGTGTATACTATTTTGTCCTCTGTTAACAGTCAGCACAAAATCTTCTTTCTTTGTTTGGAAATGGACTATTTACCTTAATAAGGGCTTGCACGTGGAGAAAACAATATAAATAGACTTGGACAGCAGCCAAACACCTTGAAGCCGACAGGCAGATGGGTGATATCGTCATCCATCCTGAAAAGCCTTCCAGCGCAGCAATAGAAAATGGCAGACTGCATACATCGAGATCCCACCTTAATAAAAGTATTGTCTTGCTATGGGTTCCTCCGTCTGTAATGCTACGTAAATCATCGGCAAAGAAAGCTAAGTTAATTTCTCTTATGTGATTTTTAACCCCATATCACTATGGGAGGGATATCGCCTTTTAATATCATATCTATATAGTTTTTGGTTACTTAAAATGCCACAACTACAAAAGAACTTATTCCAACTAGGGAGCTATCACCCCCTAAAAGGAAACAACTACAAGCACAGATAACTCATCCCATCAGATTCTGTAATGCAAATGATCAGCATTACATACATGGGAGGTGGTCTCATCAATGTTGGCCTCGCAAAGCATTATGGAGTTCTGGTATATATATAAAAAAAATTCATAATCTGGCCAAATTATCAGTAAATAATTTAATGAACAAGGGTGAATGCTAACACAGCAAATTTGCTGTGAATAATACTTTAGCGAAATTCATTGGTCAAAACTACTTGCTTATCTACTGATTTATTTATATATTTAATGAAATTCTGTATAATGCCAAATTTCTCCCAAGGACAAATACAGTTCTATCTATCTATATGCTTAAGCACTGCATACTACGTAGCCTAAGTAGTTATAATCTAAATTCCGACTGTCGTAGAGTTTCATTTACCCAATGTGAAGATGACTCAGGATCTTGGCTGCATTGTATAAGCAGAGTTACATCACTTGTGTTTTGAGGCATAGAGGTATGGCATTATGCTGGAAACCTTTGGTCAAAACATTGTTTTTATTTAAAAGCTATTGCAATTGAATGCACAGTACAGTAAGAGTGTAGTTGGCAGTAAAAGTTAACGTATTGTAAAAATAAAGAAGCAAGAAGTACAAACAGGTAAAACAGTTTAAGTAAGGTGAGTTCTGTATGTCTCAAAATCAGGGTTACATTTGATTTTTTGAAAAAGTTCATTAGTTCTCATAAGAACCCAAAAGTAGGGAAGACTGATCTGGAGTTAATGAAAAAGACTAGAAAGGCCATGCAGTACAATAAAATAAGTTTGACACAGTGGTACAAACAACAGAGCAGTATTCTGTACTGTGTGGACTTTCCAGACCCAAGTAATGAGCAGAGAATCTCAAAGTTACAACAAAAAAGGACTTCATTAAGAAAACAAAAGAACAGCTACACACAGGACAAAGAATAGTTATATAAGAGGCTACAAATAAGAAAAAGACAACGCCATCAGGTCCTAAAAGAGCAAAGAAGGTCATTGACTGTCCTGTGGGGTGGCAGGTCCACTTACACATTGCTGTAACCTCCATCTCACTTCTGGGCTTCCTTCTGTTAGTTGATATCTTGTCCAAATGCCACATCTCAGTTCCAAGCTTATTGGAACAAGCTATTAACACTTCCACTGATCCAGGTGATATTGGTCCCTCATGTCATGCCTGGTGCCACAACATACTAGAAAATACTAGCTTGGTTGTCAGCCCCTGTAAGTTTGTGAGCTACAATATGTTGCTCTCTAGCAGCCAGAGGAACATCAGACACACCCAAATTGAAAATAGGGTCCGGAGTGACCCCCTGTTCTGATGGTAGCATCTCAAGAGTGTTTACAGCAGAAAGTCTCCATCACTGCCCTGGGACATTGGGATTCACACACAGACTACAGCATAAGAGCTCCCCCGATGGCTTCGCCAACACCTTTTCCAACAGCAGTCCGTGATTTTCCTAGTTACACTCTCATCCAAGTACTGACAAGATGCAAACATGCTTAAGTTAAAGTAGATTGCCTGTTCTGAAGTGCAGGTGGTATGGTTGCTGCCTAGAGTTTCAAAGTCTCTTCTGAGGACTGTAGCACAATTGTCACAGGGCACAAACATCCGTACAAGCACGTCAGGCCAATTTATGCACACAGACATGGGAAAACATGAAAACCTAAAAGAAATTTGAGCCCAGGACAATACAGTAGTGAGGCAGCAGCACTATACATTGTACCACCGTGCTATGTTGGTTTAAAGATCTAAAACATATTTTAATTAAAGTGTGAGACTAGAACATCTCTTAAACTCCTTAGTCAATGTTTAGTAGTTTGAATTCCTGATTTCATAAAATAACTAAAGAGAGTGCCACACATAATATGCAATTGCACAGACAAAAATTATCATGCTGTCAAAGACACATAAAACCAAATATGGGGATTTAATCTGCAGTTTGTAATTAGGATTCTAAATGCCAGTATGTGTGTTATTTTATCAGTGTCTGTAACTCCCTATAAAATATAAGAAATACTTAATAGTATGATAAATGTGGGAATTGTGGCAAATGAGAGAGTTTGTTATTTAAGTATGCAATTTGGCAGACAAAGTAACTGCTACAGTGTAGATTTTCTGGACACGGTCCATGTCTGCTGTCTTGCACAGCCTGTGGGATCAGCAAATTATTTCTTTATCTGTTTCTTTTCAGTGGTAATATAGAAAATGTCTTCTGAAATTTTGCTATATTTGCTTCATTGGGATCAATGCGGGCATGTTTTTTTTGGTTTCATAAATTTTTAAATTACATATATTATTTTATCATCATGCTGAAAATAGCAGAAAGACTTCCTGGGTTCAGTTCAGGGAAGGAATTTCTTTTCTGTGTACTGAATTTTGACACTGCGGCAACTGTCCTTACGGAGGGGCTGATTGTACCCTCAAGGTAAGTCAGATGAACAGCAGTTAATTCAATTCAGTTTGATTCAGGTTATTTATGTCAAGTGCTCTTCATCGAGTGTATGCTCAGAGAGCTACAAAACATGTAAAAGTGAATGCAATTACAAATTTACAAAAAAAAATAAATAAATAAAATTACATCATGACTGCACATAAAGACACAGATTTCAGGAAGAAAAAGCAGTTCCAAAATGATTAACATAAATAGAATCAAACTATATCAGTCCATTAACATTATTTTGGAACTATAGCCTGTTGACAGTTCTCTATAGCCCTGTGTTAAATCTTTGTTCATTTAGATAGAGAACACAGTACAAGAAGTGTATACAAATGAATATTGATAATATTGATATCCTTGTATGGGTTACAAATTCCAAGACTGAATAACAGTAGATAGATTAAGGGAAAAGGACAAGAAATTAGGTATTTTCTGGAATGGGTCACAATGCAGAGATTTTGGTCCAGTAACAGCTGATGTATAACTACTACTGAAACAGTTAAATATAATTAAAGTTAATGGTTAGCTTTGCTGTCTCACAGCTTTAGTTATGGCTTCAAATCCTTTATCCCTCTCCCATTTGTGAGCAGTTAGCATGTTTTCTGAATGGGGTATCTCCTATTGCTCCAGCTTATTTTCACATTACAAAGATGCGCACACTAGGTTGACCCATGAAAAATAGGTCCCAAGAATTTCTTGTAAGTGCAAAAATAGGACGAAATTCAGAATCTGGGAAACCTGTGGTATATGGATTAGAACATTATCATGCTCTTCAACCTGTTCATTAACTACTTGTGACTTGTAGATGAAGACTGTGTCATTCTAGGAGATTCCACAACCACGAAAATCGAAATGCTACACCTCAGGAAAGAACACGATCACTTTATAGACAATTACGAACAATTGCCTAGCCCATGGAAGTAGTGGAATTAGACCATGCTAGCATATTGCATGATATACCAAAATGAGACTACAGGAATGTTTCAATGGGGAGAACAAACATTTAAGCCTGTAAACTACTTTCAATATGCACCACAGATGAATTCATCCACATGTTGGGAACTAAATGAAATGTGTCTCAATGGTACTGATCATTTTTTTTCCATTCTTCAGTAAACCAGGCCTTGAATTAATGAAATATGTGACTTTGGTACAGTTTACCAAACTGAGCTCCTTAGCATCTCGGCTCTTCTCTACCTCGCAGGTCATCATTGACCTTGTACTTGATGCCCTTTAGTGTTATTGATTTAGCTGTTAAAGGATGGCAGTGTTAAACAAAGGTATATTTTAAGCAAGGATTACACTAACATTCCATCAATAAACTGATGACATCTTTGCATTTTTAATCTCTATATTTCAGCTGGGTTGAGGACAAAATGTTCTTGTGTGGAACAAAAAGATTCCTCATAAAGATTTTGCAACAAAAGTGGCCTGCTTTTATAAAAATTACAGATGGAACATGGATTATTGTTGCACTTTTTCTGTTTTTTCAGTGTTTTAAAAATTAGCACTTGTCTTTTAGAAACATATTCATGATTTAATAAATACATTTTCTTATTTATTAAATACTCTAGTTAATGTTTTTGTAGGTACTAATATATAAAATACTTTGGATAGTTTTGCCTCCTTAATGTTGTAATTTCTTGCCATATTATATCACAATGGGATTTGTCTCCCAGATAGAGTATTAGGCCTGGGCTTTAGTATAGCTTCTCCTCAAACCATAAGTAGACTCAGGCCTACCCATTCATCAAAATGGGAAAGCCAAATCCTAAATTATCTCAAAATCTTCAATACAACCAAAAATGAATAAAGAGAAAAATTGAGAGAGACAGACAGAGATAGAGGAGTGAGAAAGAGAGAGCTCTACAGACACCGGCTGTATAAAATTATTTCTTTGGTACACTTTCTTACAAAGGATGCACCTCTAAGTGCTTCACAGCATGTCAAAGAAGTAGTTCTATGGAAAGAAAAACAAATAAAAATTTGATAATAATAATAATAAATAGATATAGAAAAGTATATGAAAGATAAATGATGCACAATAAGAAAGATATAATTAAGAGAATAATTAAGAGAGTTCTTAAATATAGAATTGGTTTTTTTTTTAATTTTCTATATGACAGTCCAAGGTCGGATGGCCAGGGCTGACAGAAAAAAAAAACCAAAATAAAATCTGCAGAGGTTCCAGGGCAAAAGACCACCCAGCCCCCACTGGGCATTCTGCTTACCATAAATGTTCTTAAGTAGCTTATTTTTGATTAGACTTTTTCTTAGAGGATTCAATGCAGTAGGCCTTGTAATAAGTTGGAGTATCAGCTTTCATCCATACATTACAGACAGATACACAGAACTCTATATGCAGATGGTGGTCCTTCAACTGAAACATCATGGTTACCTGGTGCCTAAAAACTCTACATAAAGAGGACAGGGCACATAACTAAATACATTAACACAAATAAACAAAATACATACATTATAAATAATGAATAACCAGTATAATATTCATATATATATATATATATATATATGTATATATATATATATATATATATATAGTGATAAACCCTGGGTGTCTGAGACCCCCAAACCCCAGCACGATTACCAAAACAGAGTTCTTAATCAAATAAATGACGGTTTTTATTTAAATATCACCAAAATATTACCAGTTCTCTTGAAAACACTGGTTCTTTTCCTCTCACCACCACACTGCCCTCCTCCAGTCGAGTGTTGCCTCTCTACCACCCAGCTCCGACTCACCTGAGTAAGGGAGTGCGGTCCCTTTTATTACAGACCCAGGAGTACTTCAATTGCCAGGGCGATTGCCCGATGGAAGTAATTCCCGGTCACACGGAAGTCCATTATTTATGTAGGAAGCTTGTTTCTCTGGAACGCCCTCTTGTGGCACCCTGTGACTCCAGCTGGGCTTCCATGCCAGACTACATTTCCCAGCATGCCCTGCTGGCTTCCCACTTGGTGGAGATATCTGGAACTGCTGCCATCTAGCGTACTGGCGGAATAACAGTTCTTTAGCAATCTCCCTGCTTTTATACAGGTTGTCTGTCCCTTTCTTCCTTCCGATTCTGCTTCCTTTCCTGGCCGGGACGTCCGTCCAGCCTGTGTGGCATCTACTATATAAATATATACTGTATATTTATATATATAT
Source organism: Polypterus senegalus (assembly GCF_016835505.1). Classification (NCBI taxonomy): domain Eukaryota; kingdom Metazoa; phylum Chordata; class Cladistia; order Polypteriformes; family Polypteridae; genus Polypterus; species Polypterus senegalus. Next base: position 57,357,853 of record NC_053162.1, on the reverse strand, counting down.
ATATATATATATATATATATATATATATATATATATTTGGGTGCAGTGGAATGTGTGCTGATGAGCCCAAATAAGGGCGAAACACGTGACGCATACTCTTTGCATTATTTGACAGTAAACTATGTAATATATATATATATATATATATATATATGTATATATATACTAATAAAAGGCAAAGCCCTCACTGACTGACTGACTGACTGACTCATCACTAATTCTCCAACTTCCCGTGTAGGTAGAAAGCTGAAATTTGGCAGGCTCATTCCTTATAGCTTACTTACATAAGTTGGGCAGGTTTCATTTCAAAATTCTACGCATAATGGTCAAAACTGGAACCTATTTTTTCGTCCAAATACTATAATAGACTTCTGCTCGATGGCCGTGGGAGGCGGAGTTACGTCTCCCACATAATTTAGTGCCTGCCCATATAAGGCCGTTCGTCAGCGGCAATCCAATAGAAACACTGCCGATAAATATTCACAGGTGAAGGACTGTGCTTATGCAGACGAAGATGAGATGGTCAGGGTGGTGTTTGGCACAAACTCAGCGAAACTGCGAGAGAAACTTTTAAGTGCCGGGTCTTAGCTAACATTAAATAAAACCATGGACATAACACGAGATGGCACAAGCAGAGCTGGGAACCTTCGATGCACGTACACTGAGCGGCTCACGTGAACTGACGCAGTACACAGATAAAAAGCAACAGTTCCAAAGAGTGCTGAACAAAAACCGAATTACACAATTGAGAAGGCAGCAAAAAAATATGAAGCGTGTGACACATACAAGCATATTCATAAGTGCAACTACTGCGGAAACAAAGCACACGGTGGAAAAAGTCAATGTCCCGCTAAAGGAAGACAGTGTAAAAAAAACCTGTGCAAGCAGTGTGTCACGTCTCAGATAAAGAGGAAGACGAGCTGTTTATTGATGCAGTAAGAAACGAATCATTGAATGAAACCTGTCATCTTTACAACGATTGACAAACACGGAATGTAACTTGAACACAACACATCCTACAAATACGAACCTGATTGAAAGAAATAATGATAATCAAATCCTTGATGACAGCAACACTCATAACACTCACAAAACAATTACTGTATATTGACAATCATGTTACGTTATTTTTAAAATGTACTCTTTGCATTATTTCACAGTAAAACTATTTCAATATATATATATATATATATATACATACATATATATATACACACACACACCTACATATATATCAGTGTTTCCCGATCCATTTTACCCTCGCACCACCTTGGTTTGAGACGTATGAAAAAATATGCGGTTAACGCAGAAAGACAGATCACCAATTGAAGCTTTATGAATAATGGAAACTTTATTCGCCATCAATGATTGTTTTGGTAAGGCCATACTCAGTGTAATCATTAGATGAACGGTAAAAAAGTAAGAGCGAGGGGAGAGTGACTTATTGAGGCACGCAGGCGAAAGCACAATAGCACGCAAGCTCGATGTAGTGCGCATCAACTCGATCTGAATTGCGCGATCACATTCGAAAAAATATATCTTTTCAAGTTCTATTTAGTTGACACAAATGTCTTTGGTTGAAATGTAAGGCGAATTTACTCTTTACATTTCTATGGTGAAGAAAAATTTATGCAATGATGCCTACATTTAACTTACATTCCTAACAAAGATATTTCTGTCGACTAAATAAAAATTCCTTCTATTTAAAATTTAAATAGAACTTGAACAGATACGATAGTTCATAATATCCACGCAGACTTGCACGTAAGAGCGGGAGTCATCCGTTTTAACAAGCAGCGTTTTGCACTGATACGAAATAGCCTGCCCATTTAATTGTTTAGGAATGGATAAATAAATTAAGATTTTGTACAAATAATGTTTTTCATTTTTTTTTCTTGATGGATTCTGGCACCCCCAGCAACAGTTGCTCTCACCCCAAAGAGTGTGTATATATATATATATATATATATATATTGTGGTCCCTGGATGGGACGCCCAGGAGGACCAGAGGAGGGCCTGTGCCTCCTCCAGACCGCGAGGGGGCATCCATCGTGGTTATGTTGGGGGCCTCGGGTACAGGGCTTGGAAGCCCAGCCCTGTAGAGACTCGTGGCCACCGCCAGGCGGCGCCCCGGTGCCGGAATATCCCATGTGGTCCCTGGCCGGGGCTGGAGCCCGCCCAGGGACCAGAGGAGGGCTTGTGCCTCCTCCAGACCGCAAGGGGGCGATCTCCCTTAGGCGGCGCCCAGGTGCATGAGGAACCCTGGAGCCCAGCACTTCCCCCACACCAGGAAGTGCTGGGGGGAAGAGAACAGGAGACACCCGGATGGCTTCCAGGTGCACAGCCGGCACTTCTGCCACACAGGGGTGTGTCCCAAGGAGAGTGCCGGGAAGCAGCTGGAGCCCATCCGGGTTCCCATTTAAGGGGCCACCTCCCTCCAGTCATTAGTGGATGTCGGGTGGAAGAGGACAGAGCTGGAGAGAGGACGGGAGGCGGCCAAGAGAGAGAGGCACAGCGACTGAGAGGCCTGAACTTTGGGGAATCGGTGCAAGAGGCACTGGGGTTTGTGCACGTTCAAATTGTAAATATTTGTAAATAAACAGTGTGTGGTGGATCCAACGATGTCCGTCTGTCTGTGTCCGGGTCACCTTCCACAATATATATATATGTGTGTGTGTATATGTATATATGTAGATATGAATGTTTATGTATATATATGTTTATATATGTGTGTGTATGTATATATATATATATGTATTTGTGTGTATATATATGTGTGTGTATGTATGTATGTTTATATGTGTATATGTACTGTATATATGTAGATATGTATGGATATGTATATATATATGTTTATATGTGTGTGTATATTTATATATGACAGCAACACTCATCACTCACAACAGTGACAAAACAATTACATTGACAATCATGTTACATTATTTTCAAAATGTTTCCTTTTCTTTTTCATTACTTCTTTAACACACTACTTCTCCGCTGTGAAGCGCGGGTATTTTGCTATATATAATAATATTTAAAGATTAACAAAAAGAACACACCAGGGAATACTTTTTTACCTGCGTAGAAATATGCGTTGTACTGACAACTTTTGTAAGCTAGTTCAAGTTTCAAAATCAAGGTTCAAGTTTATTGTTTGTACAATGACACTGCATGCTTCCTCAAAGTAGTTATCAATACTTTTAGAGTATTTCCAGGTAGCCATCCCAGAGCAGACTGTTTGCAAAAACAAAAGAATCCATTAGGCTTATTTATTAAATTCTACAAATATTCAACAAATAAAATGTTGCTAGTCCAGTCTTCACCTTTGTGATAAGGAGTCATGAACATAATGGAAGGGTGTTGAGTCTTCCAAAAATAACTCCAAAAGCAGATCAGGACCAGTCCCCAACTAGTCAAGCACCAAAAATGGGGAACTGGCTTAAAAAGCTCAAAAATAACAAAAGAGTTCCAAAATACCAGAACCGTCCAGCAAGGGAGAGAAACAGTAAAAACCCTGGCTTGCAAGCAGAAGGCAATGAATGCATTTATAAATGAAATAATTATTTAAAGGTCACAAAGAAATAGCAACAAAACCTAAAAAAAGACAGAGAGGAGATGCCTAAAGTCCAAGCTAACTTTTTAGTTCCAATACACATATCCAGAGGCAAATCCAATAACATAACTGAAAAAAGGTCATAAACCAGAAATCAGAAAACATGAAAAACCAAAACCAGATAGGAGAAAACAAACAGTGTAAAGGCCCACTGTGTTTCGCCATGAGGTTTACAGCACGGCACACAGCACCCACTGCTCTAGTAGTATATCTGCAAAACAGACAAACTCTGGGTTGTGTCAGACTTCGAAGAAATGTTTATTCTTCTTTAAATTAATAGCAAGGCTTTTTTGCTTCTAGTAATTGGCATACGCTGAAGCTAGCAGAAAGAATACAGTATTTGAATTAGATCTATTGTGCTTTTGTAGCTGGGTCGCCCAAGCAATATCTATGTACTGTTTTTTATATCTTCTGAAATGACTACAACAAAAAAAAAGATGCATCATGTCTTTTAGCACTTTTAAAAATATTTCTAGAGTTTGCTTTTGGAATGATGCTTGACAATCATATGAATTGTGCAGTGACATTCAATTCAAGTCAAGTTGGGGGGCATGCACTGGTACAGCGCGTTGCCGCACCCACTACACGACAAAACAACTTGGCATCCCGTTTTGTAACCCCCCAGGCAGACACGCGGTCCAGTCCCGCCCTCCGGAAATGACCCTATATCTGCTGCAGCCAGGAGTTACGAGGGCAACCCCTTGGCCTGGTCCAGCCACTCGGCTCCCCAACAATGAGGATCCTGTAAGCTGGATCACCCTCGGGGAAACACACCACATGGGTGTAGTGCCGTAACTGACGCTCCCTCACAATGCAGGTAATGTGCCTCACTCGGGACTCCATTAGCAACCGCTCATTCGACACAAAGTCAAACCAACGATACCCAAGAATTTTCCGGAGAGACACAGTACCAAAGGAGTCCAGTCTTCATCTCTGGTCACTGGACAGCATCCATGTCTCATGTCTCGCAACCATATAGCAAGACAGGAAGCACCAGGACTTTAAAGACTTGGACTTTCGTTCTTTTGCGTAGATATCGGGAGTGCCACACACCCATTTCCAGCGACCTAATGACCCTCCATGCTTTTCCAATCCGTCTACTGACTTCATAGGAAGAGTCATCAGAGACATGTCACTGCCAAGGTAAGTAAACCTCTCGACAAGGTCAACACTCTCTCCGCAAACAGACACACAGCTGATGGCTTTGCCCAAGAGGTCATTAAAAGCCTGGATCTTGGTTTTTATCCAGGATACTCGCAAGCCCAGACACTCAGACTCCTCACTCAGTCTCTCGTGCACCCTGATCAGAGCCTCCATTGAATCTACGAAGATCACAGCATTGTCAGCAAAGTCAAGATTCGTGAATCTTTCTTCACCAGCAGATGCCCCATAACATTACATCATCATTAAGTTTATTATTCTATGTCAGAGAACTTTTGATAAAAGCTAAGTGACTGTTGCAGAGTTTGATGTGTGTTCCAGGATAAAAAAATATAAAGCAGTGTCAGTTCTGGCATAGGCAGCATCTCCCCCATCCATATGATCAAATCCAAACAGCACTCATTTCTGTGGCCTCACCTCTTTCACAATTCACTACTACGACTGTCTGCTAAGCAGAATGCAGCAGTCAATGAGATCCTTTCTCAGACTCTCTCACCATATAGGTCAGGGAAATGGCATGTATCCAAAATTCATCCATGTTTACTGTAAATGCATTCAAGCACATGAAATAGTAGTAAATGATTCAGGGTTTAAAGTCCATTATTTTCTAAATTTACAATTAAATAGATATGTCAATATATTAAGGCAAATAATGAAAAGTCTTTAGTCAGACATAAATTTTGATTGAAAAATGCAGAGGGATGGGTAATCACTAGTGTTTATTGGCAAAATTCCCAAAAATTTTAAATTCACCAGTGACCTTGTTCACAGAATATTTTCCTAGAAATATGCCATGTAGCTGATTTAGGCAAATTTTTTTCTCCAAATGCCCTATGAGGCCAGGGTGACATCACAGAGCTGTAGCAGCCATACACAGAGCTTTCATAGATGCTTACTGTAAGATGTTGCCAGGTCTCTAACGCACTCAATTCACCAAGGGGAAAACCTGCTCTTCCACTCTCAGTCATTTCAACCTCACCACCGCTCAGCTCTTCAGTTGCTCTTTTTGGATCTTCAGTGAACTTAAAACAGTAAGCATGTGTCACAAAGCCACAAAGGGTGAGAAACAATGCTGGATTTCCATCCTGCATGTGTTTAAAAAAATAAAAAAACTAGCAGTATTTTCATTTGAGGGGTACATTAGATGATCATAACGAGAATATTACAAGTACAGTACTGTGCCCAGATATATAACGCTGATCTCTGTGCACTGGCAGCACAGCTATTCATGTCTAATTATGCATTGTGGACTATGGTCGGCAGCTTATCCCGGCCAATACCCCCAGTGATGTGGAGATGCCCTGAATTCCAGCAGGGCATCATGGACTATGGAGTTTTAATGCACAGCCCTGCTGGATAATGTCAGGGCCGCCAGGGGATGCTGCAGGGAGGCACAGAGATGTTTATTTTCCATATAGCCCGCAAGTGTGTCCTAGTCACATGGACAGAAGAAATGACGTACTTCCGGGTTGAAATAAAGGAGTTTTTACCTGACCTGGAAGTGCTGGATAATCACATGAAGTGAGGGATCAGAAGCACTTCCGGGTCATGAACTATAAAGGACTGTGTAAAAACGGGCGAGCTAAATTGGGAGGAAGGGAACAACGTGTCTGGGAGAGGAGGACTGATTATTGTATTGATTATTATTGTAAATTTATGGGTATTGTGGAGTGGAGGGTGCTTTGCGCACAGTATTGTACAAATAAAGTCAATTATTGGACTTTTATCTGATGTTTGGTGTCTGATCCAAGGGTTCAAGGGGACGACAGCACCCCCTATCTGTCACAGCATGCAAATTAGCTATGTGCTCAGTTATGATTTCAAAGCAAGACTTAAACAAGCCCTCCCCCACCCCAGAAAACACAGGCTGTGCTCTGAAATAGTAAACACAAAAGTTTTGTTACTATTTACATGGTGTTTCTTTCTGCTTGATAGATGAAGAAAGTGAAAAGCATCTGCACATATACATGGGAGACAAAAAAGACTTTCCTGCTGCACCTAGAGCCCTGAGTTCAAACAATGGAACAAGCCAGTCCCAACGCCAAAGTCTCCCCCAAGTTTATTACTTTGAACAAAATAATTAATATTTTATTACTTATTGCTAGCCTGTGGCCATTTGTTGTATTTTGTTTGTAGTGTTCGTTCTGTCTGTGTTTCTTGTTGTTTGAGGCACAGCGAGACAGTGGTCAGGACTGCGACCTCACAGCTCAGATCACATATATTACCACAATAATTGCTCCAACTTAATTGACAGACTTTGCTCCTTGTTCCTCAGGGACAACAAAAGGACCACTGCACCATTATAGTCCACCCACAGCTAGTTCAGTTCCTCCTTCCCCTTTGACTTCAATGTATTTCCAGAGTTCAGCGAAGTTTGCGAGCATTTCTGTGATTTTGATGAACCAAGGGCCCCATGTATAACACCGTGCTTAGAATTCACACTAAAACACGGACAAAAGTGGAAATGTGAGTATGCACAAAACCGTGTGTAAGCCAACTTCCACACACTTCTCTTCCATAAATCTAGGTCAGCTGGAAAAGTAATGCTCGAGCACATGCCTGCTGCCCCACCCCGACTACTCCCAGAATTACACATCTTTGAATATGCAAATTAATCTAAATAGCTGCTTGCGTTAAGGATTTTATGAAAAGACAATGGCAAAAGCATGGGAAAAAAAAAGAATTTCAGTGAATGCAAAGTGGAGGCAAGTCGCACAATTCGCACAGTGCCTGAAATAAAAAAGAAGTACACAGTTGACGTGTAAAGGTGAGTCGCAGCCTGCAATTTGTTTATTCTGTTTCTGACAATATTACAAAAACTGCCCCTCGTGCAAAGGTCAGGTGATGACTGTGCTACTGTGCCGAGCCCATCTGTGGGCGCTGGCTGCACACACACCTCTGCCTCACTGGGCGACCATCTGGCTGTGTGTAGATGGATGCTGTTCTGAGTCACAAAATGCAATACTGGATGCTGTAAGAGATGTGGCCAGTGAACTAAGGAATATAAAGGCTGTACTTATTGATACCAAACACAAATTAATTGGTTAAAAAATAAATGCTGCATCTGATTACTTGTTTTTACATTCAACTAATTACATTCAAACGAACTTGCAGCGCTGTCCAATTTTGTTGATTATTTGGTGGGTCAGGGCCAGGTTCATCATACCACATCTCTTCAGGTATGGGCAAGCCACAATTGTGTGCCACATTATATATGCAGCATACTACATGCTTGCACAATGCGACTTACATTCTGTACACTACTGAGCAGCACATCAAAAGATTGGAAATGCTTTCTATTTACGTAAGCTAATTTATTCTCTGAAGGTGCCTTTATAGTGTAGCGTCAGCACTGAGTGCAACAACGGATCGATTCTCTGCTCTTTATCCTTAAAAAGACCGTTTGCCTTTTGCTGCACTAGTTGGAAAAAGCAACTTGGTGTTTTTATAGGCACTCCTGCTATAGATGATGCAATGCCAGCTCATTCTTTTGGTGATTCATTCCTGGTTGATGTAACTTGTCCAGTGCCGTTGCAATAGCAATGTGCGTGCAACTGACCTTTCCGGGTATATATGGAAAACCGGATGATGCTGCAAATTGCTCTTTGATGTTTTCCAGGTCAACCACAGTGTAAGGAAATCTTATACTGTATAACTGAATGACAAGGGGATATTACCATCCTATACAGCTGGCACGGAGCAACTCAGTAATGATTGAGAAATACCTAATCAGTCAGTAAGCTCACGTTAAAAAGCTCCAGTAGCTAAAAGCCTGAGAGTGGACAGAACCAGCAAAGGAGCATGTAGCACACAATTCCTTAAAGTCTGCCTTTATAAGGCTGGTGCACACAGCTCCAAGAGGATAGCTTTTGGAAATCGAAATTGACTTAGAAGACAGTCATCATCATCTATTAATACGCACTCTCTTCTAATTCTTCCATTTGTGAAGTCTTCTAACAACGCCAAAACAGCCATGGTAGTTAAAATAGTTTGGCCATACTGTGAACCATTATATTGTTATAGAATGATCACAATCAAGTGAATGAAATTTGTAAACAATATGCAATTAATTTCGGTGCATTTAATAAAACCCACCTCATGGATGTGAATCTAAAAAAGAAAAACAGACCCAGAAACAGTAGCACTGCATTGACGATGGGTGCCGCCAGTTTGCAAAACTGAGCAGAAAAATGCGTAAGCAATGTGTTGTGCTGCCGTGAGAATGTGCATGGCTTTGCGCCAAGTTTAGTTTTTATTATAAACATTTTTGCCCCTGAAGAGAAGCAAATTCAGCAAGGTTTGCTCATCACTCGTAATCACTCAATATATTTACATTTATTTGCTTATTAGACACTTTTACTTACAAAAGGAGGTCAACATAATTGAATATATATTTATTACAATAGATGAAAAAAGTTTATTGAACAGCAACTGTTGTAATCTATTATGAAAAGTTCAAAGTCATTTGGAAAGGGAGAACAGAATAGTGTTAAAGATAAAAGTGTGTCTTGTCACATCATCATAAATATCTTTGGTAGGCTTTTGGATTAGTAACAGTAGTTTCAAATGACTATAGGACCACTAGTTAAGTTAATACTTCCTGTAACACAGCTGAACCTTCTCTTGAAGCGTTGTCAGGGGGCTGCAGCCAAAAGGATAAGGTACACAGTAAATGGATTTGTTTTTTTTCTTCTTCTTCATTACATTCATTCAGTAGAAGGAATTCTCAGTTTCCAGTCTGAAGTCTAATGCCATTTATCTCTAACCCAATACTATAGCCATTTGTTTTCTTATTCACATAAAAATTTGGCTTGCATAATGACATTTTCTAATAACCTAACTAAAGGAAGAAACATCTCTGTTAGAAAAAAACAGCCATCATCTTTTTATTAATTTAGATGAACCCTCCACCTGTCACTGCGTAACAGAATTCCATAAGTGTTCCATACTTCAGAGCACTTCTGTTTATCTATTAATTTTTTTGCACCTGCTTCTTCCATTTCTGTAATGCAGAATCCTGGGGTCAATCACACAATTTGAACACAAGTTGGTGCACAATTAAACACATAGCAAAAACTGGAAACAAATGGATGCTTAACAGATCTCTTCAATGAATGAATAAGACAATAAAAAATACTAAAGAAAAAGGCAGATCTATGCTTATTATAAGAAAAATGAACATGAGAAAAGCAGTTGAAAAGAAAGTTGGTAAGAAGTCAATGCTGAAATAATTTTTCATTGTTATTTATTTATTGAAATAAACTATACTGGTATGGCAATAGCAAATATAATTCATCTTGATTTTTCTCAAGTTTGGCTTGTGAATAGGTCAATAACATGCTGTGGCTACAGAAATATTGAATCCGCTGCAAATAATTTTAAAATTAGAAATTGCAATGTCATGCTTTGTTCAGAAATGGTAAATATTTAAACACATGGTCAAAGTAGTGATTATTTGTATACAAGTGTTTAATGTGGATTTTTTGCAGGTTAATGAGGAAATTCAAAAAGTCTGAGACTGGCAAACATTGCACCATTTAAAAGAGTGAATTGACTTGATGCTGTTGCAAATAAAGTAAGCAGCTTAGTAAACAGAAGTGAATGTAAAATTTTTGATAGAAAAACAGTAACCTAGTATAGATGGGTTAGCAGACAATCTGCATCAGTTTGGATAGAGAAGACCCAAATTTTCTAATAGGATAAAATTTTAAAAGGAAGCAACAAAGCCATTTGACAGTGGTATCATGTGCAATACCACTCAAATTAATACTACAGGAGTCAGTGATTCAGGTTGAATAACATAGATTGGTGTTGGACTGCCCTAAATAAAGAACCTATGAAATGTCATATCAGGATTTTTATTTGAACTGAGTGATGTCATTAATGGGATCTAACAGAAACTACTCCATTGGATTGCTACTTTTTTAATTCATGTAAATAGTTTAGATGATACATTTTGAAATGATACAAAATAATCTTGGTAAATGATACCCTTGAGCAGCGTTTCTCAACCACTGGGTTGTGACCAACTTTGGAGTCGTGGGCTGCCTCCAGTGGGTCAAAAGTTGCTATTGTTTGTAATTTCAGTGGGTTGTGACTGATTATGCTCGATTCACCAAGGGGGACCCACTCTGATGTTTGTGCTCAATTTACCAAGGGGGGCAGCGCTTCCACGATCACACCTGGTTCACCAAGGGGAAACTAGAATTATTGTGACACCAGAAAGGTTGAGAAAAACTGCTCTAGAGAATCTTTACAGACAAACTGACTGAAATTTGACTTTTTTTTTAGCATGTGGCAAATATAGTTGAATTCAAAAGAAATTTAGTTTTAGACATAGGTCGTACAAACATTACATATAATTTCATACTAACAGAACTGTAACTAGAGGAGTCATAAGGAATTCCTTAGTTTTCAGGGTTGCAGTAAAGCAGTCCTACTCTGTGTGCAATTGTTTATTCATATTATAAGGACTTAGCAATGCTAAAGAATGACCACAAAGGTATTTAAGGAATGTCCTATGATCAGGCCATTCATCTTTAAGAGTGACTATCATTTCCTATTCAGGTTTCCAAAATACCATGGATTTGGAGCTCTGTTAAATGCTAATTTCCATGCACACTACTTAATAACTTGTTTTATATGTGTTACTATGTGTAACCCTTTGTTACACAGTAACAGCTGACAGCTACTGTGCTTTGTTGGTTTACAGTTAAAGTACTAGGGGGCTTCGCTTGCCAACCCCCCTGCCTGCGCTACACGCTAGCCACTTCACATCTCTGCTGCTCACATATGTGGATTTCAATTTTATCAAACAACAAATCCAAAATCCAAGAAAACTTCTCTGTCCGTGTTTTGCAGATAAATTTCATGTAAAGTGTGATACTTTTGGACGTATGGATATGTATTCATTATTGGCTGTAAAATCTCTAATACGTCTCATCGTTAACTCTTTTTGATTCTATGTTGCATCGGTCCTCCATGATCATAAATATAAACCTGACCGAATTGTGGTTTCTTCTAAATTAAACTTGTTGTAGCTTTAAATGTTTCGGGACCACAGATATCTCATTGCATATAGTCCTGAATCGTGTAAATGTATGTTCTGAGCATTGAATGCAAACGCAAACAGATTACTGTAGATTCTGATATTTTGCCTGTAGTGTTTGTGGATTTCACTTTCACAAAACAACAAATCTTTTAATATTCACGGATACGCCTCTTCATTGGGAAGAAACACTACTTTTCCCTGATGACAACACGAATTAGATGATCTATAAGTCTCCGACTTAAATTTTAAAGCTAAACAATATCTACGTACTTCTGTCATATCACCTGTGTCCATATATTTGATCTCTTTTTGCTGTTCCGTTATTTCACCAAGTAATAATTTCTGTTTGTTAGTGCTAATACAATCTTTACTATTAGTTTTTTGAGACTCAAAATTTAGTACTTTCATAATCTCTAACCTGCTCTGCCTCTTTACAATGTTCTACTTTGTCTTCTACTCTTTGTTTTTTATTTCCGACCCCACTTGGACCTGCTAGGTTTTCAATCCCACTTATTCTGGGCTGATTATTACTTTCCTTATTTTCCAAATTTGCGCTTAGATTATTATCATTCTTTTTGGGCTTTTGGGCCTCTTTTCGATGTGCTGCCCTTTCTTCTTCGCTTAGTCTTTGATGTGTGATCTTGAACGTATAAAATTATTGTCCATAAAAGGACCACATTGAAGGAAACAAATAGATTGTATGTCTAAAAACACTGTCCAGAAATGCTTCTTTAAAGGATGTAACTGAGGACTTTTCATAAACAAGTTAAAATGTGGACTACATCGAAGGAGATTAATAGATTGTCTAAAAATACTGTGCAGAAAAACTTCCTTAAAGGATAAAACTGAGTAGTTTTCATAAATGAATTTTAATGTGTAAAACGTAAAAATTTATATGAGCTGGGAGCACATGAACTATGTCTAACAATACATACGAATGAGAAATGATTGTATCATGTGCGTGATTGTAAATGTTTGAGAGGAGGGCAGGACTTTTTAAAATCTCTTGTCATGCAGGACTTGAAATTATATGTTGCAGGATTTCCTTTAATAATACAAAGATTTCCTTCATTCTTCCATGCAACCATTCACTTTCTTCATTCAGGGTTGTATGGAATCCTTCAATGCAAGGCAAAAACCAGACCTGGGCTGGATACAAGTCTATGGCAGGATATATGAGCACAATATACACAGAAAATAAATGAGCCACATTTCCTGAAGGTGCATAGCAGCATCATAATTTTGAAACACAAACAGAAAGACACAATGCAATATGTGGTGAGTCGAGTTAGAAGATTGTGGAGGTGTAAGTTTTTAAAATAAAAATGGTGCATCTCAGGTTCTGTGGATGTGCGTGTTCATGCAGCCCTAAGATGTAAAATGGGGAGACTGGGGTTAAATGCATATGTACCTGAGTGTGCGGCTGGTTCCAATTTAACTCATCAAATCTCTGCGGTAGTAATTAGAACACTGCATCCACCGAGGTATAAAGGAGAGCCTCAGCAAGGGAAAAAGTTGGTGAAAAACAAAGATGGAGGACTAAAGTGAAGGAATAGTCAGGATTGAGGAGGAGTGGGTCTGAGACTGTGGAGACAGTGGTCAGGAATGGCCTGAGTGGATTGAGTGGATGGTACTTGAGGGGCAGGGTCGCTGATACTCCTCGGTATTCAACCAAGGAATGGGAGTGGGGAAAAGGAGAAGCACTCATGGGTCCCCGCAGACACCATGGCATGGTGGTGACGCATATAAGCCAGATCAACGAATGAATTCATTTGCCTCTGTCAGATGAGCAGCAGAGACAAAGTTTTAGATTCAGTGTTGGTTTTACAGAAAATTCTGACTTTTGTTTTACCCTGATGATTTTAACTATTAGGTTATTTATTGGTTACTGCTTTTAACCTCCACCAAAGCACTGATTTTAGTATTAATTATTTATTGATTTGATTTATTTGAAAAGCACTGTACTTTTGTACTTTTGAACCCTTAACTGTTGTTTTTAAAAGCACCAATGCTTGTTATGCATCCTCATTGATGATCCTCAGACATGACTATTGATGGGCCCGTGTTCATGGGAGTTTGGTAACTGCAGCCAACCTCACACAATGAATATAGATAAATATCAATCTATATAATTTTAATTCTAACAAAGATTTCTAAAGGTGCCAAAACTTTATATTTAGTATCTAACTCCACTGTTTTAATTTTGCCTTCAGTGAATGGCAATATAGACTATAATTACATTAGAACACAATAAAAATCTGACTTTCATTTAGCACTGTGGCATATTTGCAATATATTGAGTAGACAAATAAATTGTGACAGAGTTAACAACTGGCAAACATTTCAATGAAATGTTTAAACACATGGTGGCGCAATGGGTAGAGCTGCTGCCTCACAGTTAGGAGACCTGGGTTCATGTCCCGGGTCCTCCCTGCATGGAGTTTGCATGTTCTCCCCGTGTCTGTGTGGGTTTCCTCTGGGTGCTCCAGTTTCCTCCCACAGTCCAAAGACATGCAGATTTGGTGATTCTAAATTGTCGTATGTGTGTGCACGCCCTGTGGGTGGCTGGCACCCTGCCTGGAGTTTGTTTCCTGCCTTGTGCCCTGTGTTGACTGGGATTGGCTCCAGCAGACCCCTGTAGTTAGGATATAGTGGGATGGATGTTTAAACACAACAATATGATAAAAAACTTGATATTCTTTTGTAGTTCACGACCATAAAAGTAGACTGACAGGAGCCATTAGACTGAGATGTTGGTTTTGTTTTTCTGTTTTTATTTTGTTTTACCTCTCCTTTCTTTTAATGATACTACACTGCATCAATAAGGGCAGAATAATATTGAGTAAGCTAATGTAGGTCAAATGACCTCTTCTTATGCTAACTTTCAGACTTGCATTATTGTAGTCAGTTTTTCTCTCACATGTCTACTTAACCCTGATTTCATCCAGCCCCTGAATGCTCGGATTGTGAAAACAATAGCATTGTCACCAGTCTTTACATTCATATGTCACGTCTCTTTGGGAAACTAGATTGATTTTCAAATATTGGTTCAATTGTGCATTTTGACAACTTTAATAATGTACTGTTAGGTCTTGGTTTTAAGGAAACACATTCTTTTATTTAGCTTTTGTTTCTGCAATAAGCCTGCTGAGGCCTTCTTAAGTAATGAATGAAAAAATGAACATTTTATTACTAGACAGTATACAGTAGATGGCAAGAATATCACAGATATTATTACTGTAAAATAATACAGGTGATATCTGATATCACCTGATGTTACATGATGTTAGCAGTAAATAATTAAATAGCACACGTTACACAATAAACACATAATACCTGAACTAGGACAACAACCAGTGGTAACTGCATTTGTGTGATTCTGTGTCACAATCCATATTTTCAGATGCTTGTGTTTCTTCCCTCAGTCAGAAGATTAATTGTTATGGTGATCGGTCTTTCAATGTTACTTTAGCATGTGAATAAAGAGTCTGAGTACACATCTGAAATTTTGTTATAATGCATCTTCTGATGAAGTGATGCAAAATACAAGATGGCATCCGGGCTTATTTGCATAGTTGAAAGATTTGACTCTGTTAAAGATAAATTGATTTTAAAAGTGAGAGATGTATGTAAAGATGTTTGTACATCCTTAGTAAGACCTGAGAGTCTGCCCCACCTTCCTTAACCATATGAACTTGGCCAAAATACTATGATAAGTTTTAGCTTTGCTCAAAACCATCAATGAAAATAAAACAAATGGCATGTTAGGATTGAATATTGCTACAATTATCATTTCCCCAGCAGCAGAGACAAAATCAGTAATAAACCAATGTGATAACTACGTCAAGGGAGAAGAAAACAATTGATTATAAATCTGTTTAGCTAACATTTCATGTTATCTTTGGCTGTAGTTGCATCAATACAGCTGGTAGTTTGTTAAGTGTTATGGCAACATTTCACATAAATACTAGGTTGCTAATATATTTGGATTTCAATTCTTTGTTGAACAAGTTTAAACAATAAGGCAAAATGTACTGTACACCAAAAAAAACTTGTTACAGCGTGATCTTTTCGAATGATAGCAGACACAGAAAACTCATTTTAAGTCAGTTACTTTGAAAAATACATTTCTACATTAGTGAATTCGTACTCATTTGTTTTCCTTGCTGGTATTTCCTTTTCAGGCTCCCTTTCAGCTGAAAAGCTAAAATGTACAGAGCTGGATTGTAACACTGATAAGAAAGGAAAATTATAAGAAGAATATAAATCTGTCTGGTAGTCACTTTTATCAGATGAACACAACTCAATTTATACTTTGAAAGTGCTATTCCTTGACTACACTCTTATTTAACACTATAATGTACTAACAGTAAATTATTAAACCATACAATAATTAAATATATAAATACACAAATGTTGTTAAAAGCATAGTAAAACTGAATTTATCTCAATAATATAGGTTTGGTATTTTTCACACATAACTTATTCTTTCACATTCGTTAGATACATTGACTTGCCACAGATAACTGAGTTTTTAAGAAATGTATTTATATTTTTAAATATATTGTGTCTTCTCTTACAATTTAGATAGCCCTTAAAACATTATTTCAAGCCAATAATGTTTTTGAATATTAATATGTGTCTTGAAATTGCACACATGTATCCATTTCACTTTCTAACAGAAAGCAGCATTTTTGTAAGATTTTACTATTTTAAAAGATGTCTGGATGGGCTTTACGCCTCATTGCCAGGAAGGTTTCCTATAGTTAATTTTGTGAATGCCATTTTTACTGTTGTTCTGTATAGAATAACTTGAGTAAAACATTTGGTTAAGTTATTTTTGCAGATTTCGACAAATAAGCTGTCAATTTATACCAGCAGTAAGTCCTACTATGAAGGTTACATTTGGCCCCATAAAGGGTCTCTACCTGTATAAGACAGAATATGCTTATGAATTTGACAGGGCTTGAAGCAACAGCAATTCTCCAGACAACTGGTTACTGATGGTGCACCTAGAACATGCCAAATAATCGAAAATAATAGAAGATGAATGCCTTTGTTGAAGAAAACTTAGATGTGTTAGGGGAATAAGCCCACTTTGTAATGTGTGGCTGCCTTTTGTGTGAATGATGATGATGAAACCCTTATATGATACCATACTTATATATACCGTATATACAGTATCTATAGTAACGGTGTTGGTTTGGGTACAAGAGGAGCTGGTGGTTCCCTACTAAGGGGAAACAATGCTGGGGCAGATTTTTATGCAGCAGACTTTCATTAAAAATGTTAAATTAAGCCTGACATTATTCTCTATCTTCCTTGAAAATGAGTATGCCTAGTGAACAGGCATCCATACCTGAAAAATAAAGTTACAATTAGAATATGCACAAATAGACCAGGGGGTGGGCAACAATTTCTTTTAACAGGGCTGTCAACTTTTATATTAGTAAACACATTATATTTCTTTTTTTTTCACCATTATAAAATTAATATAGACCACATGGTCACAGATTATGTTTGATTAATTGAGCATTGCAACATGCACACACTTTAGCGTGCTTTCTAACATAATCAACAATTCCTAATTGTGTAAAACAAAAAACTAAATAAGAAATACATTTTATTACAGTAATCTCTGATAAAGTATTTTATTGTCTCTGTACCTTAGACAACGTAGTGGAAAGAATTAAGTCTTTGATGTGCTTCAGCTCTACACTGAAGTCAGGTGTAATTCCTGGTCATCACTGAGAGAAAATCTACCTGGACTTGTTGAATTTCATTACTGAGAATGTCTGTTCACATATGTATGTTGATCCAAAGAGGACAAGCATTCTCTGAGCTAGTCTTCTCAAATTTTGGAAATTCTTCTTTTTAAGAGAATTGTGGAATGTCAGTAATGGCACTGACTTGAAGTTTTCTGCCAGCAATGCCTCAGACTGCAAGTGTATAAGTTCAAGTTGTACCTCACTGGAGGCACTGTCCACGTCACATGTAGAAGGACAGGAGATAGTGAACATTTCAGTTTCCACGACTTTGAAGTCTTCAAATTGCCTGGAAAACTCACCATGCAGAACATGGCTACATATGTGTTAAGCTGATTAGCAGATTCCTCCCTCTCAGATGTGTCATTGTGATCCTCACTACTTGTTGAGAGAGAAGCAGGAGCTTCCTCATGAAGGCCTTGACTAGGCTGTGCATATCATGACCTTTGCTTTGCAATTTTGTATTCAGTTCATTCATAAGTGCAGTCACATCAACAGCAAATACTAAATCTGATAGCCACTCAGTGATGCTTAGTTCAGGGATTAGTTTTCTTACATTTGAAAAACCCCTGACTCTCTGATTTCACATATCAGACCTGTTGTAACAATTTGCCCAAGCTTAGCCACCTGACAGCTGTGTGGTAGCCTGGATCAGTGTGATCAGTCTCATGCTCCTCCAACAGTGTAACAAACTGTCTGTGACTTAATGCCCTAGCTCTGATGAAATTTCAGTATTTATGACATCAACCACATGATTAATTTTTAGCACTGATTTACATAGCACTTCTTTGTGAATAATACAATGTAAAAATGTGAGTTTTTGGGCCGAGCTAATGTCAGCCACTTTTTTCTGCATCCTTTTTAAAAGTCCAACATTTTTACCTGTCAGATTAGGAGTCAAATTAGCAGAACCATCAGTTGTCACAACAGCTAACTTTTCCTACTGCAGTTCTAACTTTTGAATGCACATACTGACTTCAGAAAATAAATCCTTATCAGTTGTTGTCCCTTCCACTGACTGCATAGAAGCCAGTTCATCTATCATTTCAAAGTCTTTCGTTATTCCTTTCACAAAAATCAGCAGCTGCACTTTGTCATGAATATCACAGCTCTCATCCAAGGCCAAAGAGAAAAAGTCAACCTTTTCCACTGTGTGTTTCAGCTGTAGTAGCAGATTCTCCGCAATTTCCTCAATCTGTCTTGCAACCGTTCACCGGACAGATGTTGAAACACATCCTTCTTCTCTGGGCAGAGGATTGCTGGTGACTCCAATAATCACTCTTTAACAAATTTTTCCATCATTAAACAGTTTGCTTCTTTTGGCTATTTTGTGAGCTAATATATGGCTGTTTTTTACTGTTCCTTCCTTTGCTGTATGAATTATAAAAAGACTTTGCTGTTTTCGCAGTTTAGGTAACAATTCCTCTGTAGTCCTCACCTTCTTCTCTTCAGATAAATTTGTGCATTTTTCGGTGTACTTGCTCTCAAAATGACGACTCAAGTTGTAGTCTTTGAAAGCAGCGAAGTGCTCTTTGCATACCAAATAGATTGCTTTACTGCTAACCTCCATGAAAAAAGACTCAGGAGTCCAGGATTTGTTGAATGATCTGTTTTTTGCTTTTCCTTTTTTACAGTTCATTATAGTTGTGTCTTTGCACAAAATGCAGACAGGATTCAGATTAACAACAGGTGACATCTTCCTTTATTCGATATAACATGAACAATCTCTATATCACTCCTTTCTCCAGCAGTTTCACATGAATATCAGTTTTGACCTGAGTCTGCAAGGTAACATCTAGCTGTAATGAAGACTAAAACATGGCAGGCTAGTACTTGTCATCCACACCTTTCATGGGCCCGACAGAACCAGATCAATGTCCAGGTATGTTATAGACCAATATTTCCACTAAATCCCAATGTAAAAAGTCTGATTAAGGTTTTCACAAACTACATAGAATACCTCTTTCCCTGTTTTATTTAACAAGATCAAACTGAATTTGTTAAAGACAAGTCAATTACTATCAGATCTCTGGCCAGAAAATTTACTGTCCAATGAACTTTTGTTATCGTCGAATGCAGAAAAATAAGCTTTCAGCAGAGTTGAATGCAGCTAATTATTCAACACATTAAAGAAATTTTGGTTTAGACCAATATTTCTGCATACATTAAATTTTAATATCTCAGCCCAAACAATTTACTTTGTGTTAATAATATAAACTCTGGTCTCACTGTTTTAGGCAGTGGTTGCTGAGATTGGCAAAGATAATAAAAAACTCAAAAGGAAGGCCTAAAATACCTAAGTAGGCTTCATCAACACAAGGTAAACCTGGCTATCAAAACCTTAGGAAGCAATCTTTTCAACCTGCACAGACAAAAATGAGCCAGGTTTAAAACCCTCAGAAAGAAGAGTGGAACCAAAAAAACTCTGGCTCTAGAGTTTTTTTTTTAAATATTTATAGAGTTATCAACTAAAGGATTCAAAAAACAAAAGCATCAAATGGATGCCTACAGTAGGTAAAACTACAGCAAATAAAACCAAGTCTCTAAAAATTTAACACCAGAGAAATAAAAGAAGAGCGCTTACAAATATAAGGGAATCCAAAATAAACTAAATAACAACAGCGTAAAATCGAATGTCTTGGCAATAATGCTGAGGCATCTCAATTCTTTTATAGAGCTGAGTGTGATCCCACTATGGCAATGTTAGTTGATACCCCTGCTTAGGTTCAACTCAATACTGAGAAGGACAATAACCAATTCAATACAAAATTAAATTAAAAAAAATAATCGGGAAATATGAAAAATATTATAAAAAATAATTCCATTTAAAACTAAAGAAACTCATAAAACCACTTTTATTAATAAAAAAGTAACAGGCACAGATTAGAAACACTGAATTAAAGCTAGGGATGCTCTGGCAACAATATAATAGTAATACCAAAAAGAGGTGCCCTTTTTCAATGATATGATTTGCTATGGTTATAGAACCTTTTTCCTTTCACTTATGTAGGTACTCAGAGGATCTTGCAGTGATAAGTACTTGAACAAAGAGCACTCTTGTACGTTGTTAATGTAATGATTTAAATCACTGACCTGTATTTTTCATTTCCATATGTATTAAATACATTTAACATGAATCTTAGAAAGAGTACATTATTTATTATAAATGCCTTTGCATGTTAGCATAAATCTGATTATTTCTCTTTAACTGACTCATATCAGTTCATGGATTTAGGAGTTACAATCAATCATTCAAATTTCTTAAATCACTATTCAAATTTAGTTGTCATTGCTTTAATGAACATATCAAGCAAGACCGCATTAACTGATTATGTCAAAGTATAACAATCGTCAGAAGAGCTGAAATTAATGCAATGCATTTTCTATTAGATTTTTATACATTTTTCAGGGCCTTCCTGTTTTTATGAACCAATCATTCTTCCATCCATCCATTTTCTAACCCGCTGAATCCAAATACAGGGTCACGGGGGTCTGCTGGAGCCAATCCCAACCAACACAGGGCACGAGGCAGGAACCAATCCTGGGCAGGGTGCCAACCCACCGCAGGACACACACAAACACACCGGGGCCAATTTAGAATTGCCAATCTACCTAACCTGCATGTCTTTGGACTGTGGGAGGAAACCGGAGCGCCCGGAGGAAACCCACACAGACACGGGGAGAACATGCAAACTCTACGCAGGGAGGACCCGGGAAGCGAACCCAGGTCTCCTAACTGTGAGGCAGCAGCGTTACCACTGCGCCACCGTGCCGCCCAGCAAAGGAAAGTACAGCATTAATTAGCTTTCAATCCTACAAATACTAAGAATATTTTGAAATTATTAAAGCAATTGGATAGCAAAGTTGCATCAGCATTTCTAGCTATGGAGAGAAACACCAGCACTGCTTCCTAACTATGTCCTCTTCTCTGTGCACTCTGTGGAAGAATCGAGACTGGGCACCACAGTAATGAAAGCTCTAGAGGGTTTTATTTAACACAAGACAAAAACACCACAAAGTTAGAGAATTAGGGTGATGGAATGTACACAGTAAAGAACATTGAAATCATTGCATTTAGGACAACGGATTGACCAATCAGAGAATTGCAACAAGAGCTTATATTACAAAATACAGAAATTATCTAAAGTTCAAATGTCCTGTAAAGATTAATCACAAAGAGAATGTACAGTGCTGATAATTTCTAATATGTGCACAAGATAATATATTTCTTCCTTTATAGAGTAGAAGATAACATTTTAAAGCTAAGTATCTCTAGTTAACAACTTCTAGTTCAAGTGAGTACCAGTGCATCAGACATTGGAGGTCTTTATCATTACAAAATAAAAATATGTTTCAGGCAATATCTAAAGTGTGCAAAATGTAAAAAGTTTCATTGAAGAACCCTGGAGTAGTATCTTAATGGCAAGGGTGTGTATACAGAAAGAAGCAGACACTGTGATATGTAGTGCCATATGACTCTGAATATATTCAGATTCACCTCTTTAAAATAGCAAAGAATCTGTAGTATAATGATAGGAAATTAATATGTGCAGTGTGAGAATTTTTGGAGTGTCATTTCCACTTCAGCTTTGTGTTCTGCATTTGATAATCACTAATCACTGTCTTTGTTTTTTAGTATTTTCACCCATGCCTCTTTTTACAGGAAATTTTTGGCAAGTCCTTATTGCTACTTTCATTTCTCAGTCATTTTCACTTTAACTGTTATTCTGGATATTTCTGCCTTTTTTGAATATGCCTAACACCAGTTTACAGGAGAGTTTGGGGTGATGTCCCAACTCTCAATAAACATATAGTGAGAGGGAGAGAGAAAGAAGTTAAAAATGGGATGAGTAGATGAGACAAGTTTGAAGCATTTTTTTTTACCTTACTTTACTTTTCCCTTGTAATTCAGTCCTGTGTTTGCTTTTTTAAAATGTAACAATGTAGTCATAAGTACAGAGGTCAAACTACAGCTGTAGAAACATGATACAAGGGTCTGTTTCCTGCACCTATGTACAGCAGTTATATATCTTTTAAACAATGTATACCTATTACCTAAATTTGATCCCTTAGCATCAAAAGTTATAGTGAAATTAAAGAATTTAGGTGTTGCCATTGACTTTGATCTAAACTTTAAATGGCACACTTCAACATATTACTAGGACTGCATTCTTTCATTTAAGGAACACTGCAGGAATAAGACCTCTTATAACATTGCAAAATGTTATTAATTCATGCTTTTGTTTTTAGATGACTAGATTACTGTAATACTGTAATTACTGTAACAGGACTGCTTAAGAAAGGCATCAGTTGGTTGCAGTTAGTTCAGAATTCAGCACCAAGAATCTTAGCCGGGAAAAGAAAACCTGAGCACATCTCACTCGTTCTATCCATGCTACATTGCTTAATTGGGTTTTTAAAATTTAAACGCTATTAATGGTACATAAAGCTCTAAATAATCTTCCTCGTTCTTATATTTTGGAGCACCATTTCCCTTATATTCCCAGTCATAACCTTAGATCTTCTAATAACGGTCTGTTTATTACTCCCAGAGTTTAAAGAAGTGATGGTGAAGGTGGCCTTTTAGTGTTAAGCACCAAAACTCTGGAATAGTTTAATGATAGAGATATGCCAGGCTAATACCGTGTAACATTTTAGAAAACTCTAAAAACAGACTTTTTTAATTTCCTTTTTCAGAGCTGCATTTTAGTTCTACTTCTAAAATACATGCATAGAAATATAATACACATTATGGATTTGCAATCACTATTAATCTCTACTTTCTCATCTATTTTATCTTAGAGCAACCATCTGATTAATGCACAGTGCAACTGTTTATGATGTTGGAATAAAAGAACACACTCCAACTGTTGATGAGACCCACTGCATTGAATCTTTAAGGACGAAGCTTTTAAAAACAATGCTTAAACTTGAGTACATTTATGTTAGGTAGAATCTCCAGTGGAAGGTCTTTTGGAACCCCTGCATTTTTTTTCACCAGCATCTTGCCCTTTAATTCTTTTTATTCATTCTGTCCTCCCCAGCTATCTGAACGTAAGTGCATATTGATTTATTGTCTTTTACTATTTTTGGTATATGCATTGTTATTGTAATCTATTTATAATTTGTGATTTCTTCTCTTACAACTTCCTTTCTTTGGCATCTTGTAAAGCACGGTGGGCTGCATTTTGTGCTATAGAAATAAATGCTGTTGTTGATGTAGATGGGACCCATGATGCACACATTTAAATGGCCTCGAGCAATACAGTATACTATAAATGTCTGTGTTTTTTCCAGCAACTACTGTGTACTGGCAAACTTTTTTGCATACCTTTGTCTGTTATTGGAAGACTTATCACCTGCATATAGTAAGGGAACAAAAACATATGCAGCACAGAATAGAAGAGAAAAAATATTACCCAAGCCAGTAACATGTGCACATGTAAGTAGCAAGTTTTGTAGACTCAGTATTTTCTGTTTATTGGTGGAGAACATAATGTGCCAGCTTTTTAGTAATTGTAGACATAAATTATTGCTGTCCAGTCAATGAAAATATAAAACTTTCAGCCAAGCAACTGAATTCCAGTCTGAGAAATGCATGTAGTCAAATGAAATGGGATGTATAATTAAATTGATTGAGCGTAGCTGTCTTTCCAAGAAAAAGTTAAGCTGCAAACTAAAAAGATTTAATCAAATGTCGTCTCTGTCATTGCCAAATCCACATTTAATTAAATATATAGTAGAGGGAATAATAAAATTTTTAAAAGTCTGCTCAATCTGGTGAAAAAATAAGTCGACATAATGAGACAAGTTTTTAAATGTATGAAATGTGTGAAGGATGAAGCAAAGTTTAATCAGTTTAATCCTTAAATAAACACTGTACCATAAAACGACATGCTGGAAATGATCTTTACTACTAATCTTGCCTTGTTTCTTAAGCTTATTCAAGACAGAAGCAGAGCATCGGTATACAATTCCTTGCACATATATTCTGAAGTTTTCAGGAGTTTCTCAATTCCAAATGATTCTTATCTTTTGATACAGCTCTTTATGGCATAGCATTTTATTGCAAACCCAGATGTTCAAGGAAAAACAACTTTAAATACAATATGAGCTATGGTTAGCATAATGTTGAAAACTGATATGTATTACTTGTAAAAATATGCAGATTCCACGCATTGATACCTGTATGTGTTAAACATTTTTCAAGTCTTTTGAGGTTGGGGTATAACAACTTTGCAAAGCAGCAAGTTTTGCCTGTTCTCCTGACAGACTTGCTTCAGCTCATTTTTAAATTGTGTCACTAGATCTAAATGAGGCTGAAGTCAGGACCTGGGCTACTTTTTTCACTCTTGAGCCATACAGAAGTTAGAACCCCAAACGATTTTTTAAAAGAAAAGTTCTTTTTTTGCACATCCTGTGTTATATCTTGATCAGTGGCAATTCTGGTCTGTAAATATTGGTGCGAATATGCAAGCCTGGGAGAGTGAGACACACTGTCTGAAAGGATGCAACCAAGCAGAGAAACAGTGCAGAGTGTGTGTGTGTGTGTGTGTGTCACAGAGACTGACTGAGTGTGTGTGAGAGAGAGAGAAATACAGAAAGAGAAGGATGATTAAGCACTTAAAGAGTAGATCTATGTGGCCCACTCCTCTGCTTAAATCCACTGGCCTGGGAACACTGCTGCTCATGAATCTTTGGAGCATCCTGGGTTGAGATTGGCTCATATAGATGGGAAGTGCAGATGGTGAGCCCTCCGACCACAAATGGGTGTTGTGTGGAGGAGCTAGTGGGATAAATGTGCAGCAAAAGACAGAAATCTAGAAACAACATACATTATAAATTGCAAGCAAGGAGATTGAAGCACTGGCAATGGTGTTGGATAATGGCCTAGAAAGGAGATGGCCTACATTAAACCTGATATGAGAAAAAGAGGCAGACACGCTGCATTTTGTAATGTATTAGGCTACCTGGACATGTGATGATAAGATATCAGTTGAATAATGCCATAACAAATTAAAACAAAATAAACATGTTAGTACAGTACTTAAACATATGTCAACATCAACAGCAAAAACAAAAACACAAAAGAATATTAATAAATTTCATATTTTTGTTCAGTGGGCAAAATGCTAAAGCATATTGTTTAAGTAATAAATGTGATTTATGATAATGATGACAACTACTCCAAAACAGACAGAGTACACATTTATACGCCCTTGAAACTGCATTACAAAAAATCAACCAATGGGTACTTAAGAAGGACTATTACCTTAAAACACGAAAGCAGAACTGAAAAGTTCAGACTGCATATGTGCACTGTAGTTTGGAGTGTATGATCACTCAATGAATTCATTATCAGTTTTACCTTTAGTAATGCTGGTAATTAATTAAAACAATCAACAAGATGCCCCTCGAGACATGTTAAGTTTAAATGTAAGATGAGAGCGGGGCCTCTGTCTCACTTTCCTGCTTGCACACCAGAAATATGATTAAATCTGTAAAAAAAAAAATGAAAGTCTGCATTAACACTTTCACTTTCTTTGTTGGGTTTTGGACAAAGCTGAAGACTTACTGTTACAAATAACCCAGACAGAAAAAGGCACACTACTTAACACCTAGCCTCTACACTGGCTTTCCATCCACAAATACACAAAATTCTCTCTCTGTGTGTACATCTGTGAGATGCTACTTTTCACTTTCTAACTAGATTTAGGAAGAAACTTTTAACACAGGACTTATCCTTCACAAGGTTATTACCCTTTAGTTACGTTGGCACCCGGGACCATAACACATTAGCTGGCTTTGGCCTGTCTATTAAATTGCTATTATTAGTTCTCTGAATCAAATTAATAGTTATGGCTTCAGGTGAACAATGGTTTATTCCTTTCCTAGTTGCCTTTCTCCAGATATGTGGAGGAATCATCAGCATGCTTCCCATCTTTGTTCAGGAACTCATCTCCTTCTTCATCTTTGGCTACACCTTCTGGAACCGGGTGGTACTGCAATTTCACTTGGAAGGTTTTACACACACAGCATCCTTGGCAGCTAGCAAAATTATACCTGCTGGACTGGCCGTCCCAAGCAAAATATTGGGCTTCATGTATATGGTCTTCCTCAGCCTGGGCACTTGAGATCTTGGCAAGGTTTGGATTAATGGTATACGTGGCTCAATTCCTGTTATGGACAGTATTGTATTTTTTTCCAGTCCAGCCCTGGTTACCCGTTTTAAATAGACACATACACACACATACACCCCCATATATATAATGGGAAAATGATTAATCCGTTCCCATGAAATTAAATCCTATTGTTATTGGCATATTATACATTGATGGGGTTGTATAAAATAATTTAAACACTGCTTAGATGAAATAAATGAAAATGTAACCTCACTTTACTTTTTAATAACATCTTTGTTTTTCACAATCATAGATACTGTCATTCTCGGCGTACGGTATGTAGCAGCCATGTCCCGGATATGCATGCCACCTTCATACTTTTCAACAATATATTCAAATTTATGTGAAAAAACACAAAATCACGTTGTGACTGCGGGTTTGCTGTATGCTCCCATCTGCTGTCGGGGAGCCCTTGAACCGTACACCATCGGTAATGTTACCGATTTCCTTAGCAGTGAGGCACAACAAAGCATGGGGATGGTGAAAAAGTGCAAAGTGCTTTTATTAAAACAATCAACAAAACAAGGTGTTCAAATTAAAGCTCCTCCTGACAGCAACATGGGATCCACAGCGACCAGGGCGCCTGCGCTGGGGAATACACTCGCCCAAGTCCCTTATCCTGCAGCCTTACGCGGAGAGTCATTCTCCTTCTGGTCAATCCCGCTCCATGATCACTCAGCGGGAGTCACCACTATTACTATTCCCTGGGTGTCGGCCCAACACCCAGGCTCCCTGTTCAGCTGCAACGCTCTCCTGCACCGTGTCTCTCTCTCTCAACCTCCCGTCCGTTCTTTCTTTTTCCTCCCCTTCTAGTCGACTTGCGCTTCTATTTATCAAGATAAGCAGCCCCAGGAACAATCACAAATGCGGATGGTCTCTCTCCTGTGCACTTAGGTGAGAAACGCCCATATGGCGAATCACCCTGAGAACCGCTTCAGCCACACAAACACCACACCCTCCCCAAGCCGCAAGCGCAGTGATTATTTATTTTAAAGCTGGCCTTTGGCAGGAGCTGTGGACCCGCTATACCACACACGTGAAAATTCACAGAGAGTTATAGCGTGGGTTGTTCACTGAGTGCTAGCAACTGCCGCACTGACGCTCGTGGGCAGTCGTGGCTTTGTCTCAAGAGAGGTAAACAAGGGTAGCACGTGAGTCGTATTCCAAACAAAGGTATACCAAGTAAAATTTTTTGGACTTATTCCAAAGCAGATGTATACCGAGGTACCACTGTATATACAGTATATATATATATACTAGCAGAATACCAGGCCAGCGAGAAGTAGTGTGTTAAAGAAGTTATGAAAAAGAAAAGGAAAAATTTTAAAAATAATGTAACATGATTGTTAATGTAATTGTTTTGTCATTGATATGAGTGTTGTTGTCATATATATATATATATATATATATCTATACTAATAAAAGGCAAAGCTCTCACTGACTGACTGACTGACTCACTGACTGACTGACTGACTGACTCATCACTAATTCTCCAACTTGCCGTGTAGGTAGAAGGCTGAAATTTGGCAGGCTCATTCCTTACAGCTTTCTTACAAAAGTTGGCCAAAATTCTACGCATAATGGTCATAACTAGAAGCTATTTTTCTCCATTTACTGTAATGGAGTTGAGCTCGAAAAGTGGGGCGGAGTTTCGTGTGACATCATCACGCCTCCCACGTAATTACGCAGTATGTAGAAAACCAGGAAGAGCTCCAAAAAGCGCTTAAGAAAACATGCATTATATAATTAAGAAGGCAGCGAAACAATTAGAAGTGAGAGAGTGACATATAAAACCATATTCAGCGGCTCACGTGAACTGACGCAGTGCGCAGACAAAAAGCAACAGTTCCAAAGAGTGCTGAACAAAAACCGAATTACACTGCTACGCTCAAATAGATAAACCTCACGCCGTGGCAATAGTAGAGGTTTTGCTCTAGCGCCAACATCTGAGGTTCAATTGAATCAATGATTGTTTTGGTAAAGCCATACTCAGTGTATTCATTAGATGAACGGTAAAAAAGTAAGAGCGAGGGGAGGGTAATTTATTGAGGCACGCAGGCAAAACCACAATAGCACGATGGCTTGATGTACTGTAGTGCGCGTCAACTCGATCTGAATTGCGCGATCGCATTCGAAAAAATATATCTTTTCAAGTTCTATTTAGTCCATATGTGTCAAACTCAAGGCTCACGGGCCACATCCGGCCCGGCATGTAATTAAATCCGGTCCGTGAGATCATTTTATATACTGTATTATTGTTATTAATGGCCCGGGGATATGAAGCGCTGGTAACACAATAAACTACAGATCCCATAATGCAGCTCTTCAGCTGCCTTGTCGAACACTTACCGCGTTAATCAAGTCTAGCTTATGATGCTGCAAGTTATTGTGAAGCTAGCCCACACGATGCCAAAGAGAAAAGGTGATTCTGAACATAGAGCCTTTAAAAACCGATGGGAGGCTGAGTATATGTTTACTGACATTGCTGGTAAACCCGTGTGTCTCATTTGTGGAGCTAATGTGGCTGTAATTACAGAATTTAATCTAAGACGGCACTATGAGACAAAACATCAAGATAACCTGAAACACCTGAATGCAATGCACAAGATACAGAAAGCAGAAGAGTTAAAGAAGAATCTGACACTTCAGCAGACGTTTTTACCCGTGCACAATCACAAAGTGATTTCAAGTGAAGCTGCTTTTATGGGAGACACAAATGCACCAGTGCAACTTGCCCCACTTTCCCTGTTGCCAAGTAATGTTAAACCAAGTCGTCACTACGGTGTTCCCAAATACGCATTTTGCTGATAAATTGAGCGCACTGCGCACTGAGTTCGCACGGCGCTTTGGTGACTTTGAAGAACAAAAAAAGAATTTTGAGTTGTTTCGCAACCCATTTGCCGTCGATGTGGAAACTGCACCTGTGCAGATTCAGATGGAGGTGATTGTGCTGCAGTGTAATGGCACACTGAAGGCAAAGTACGATACTGCACGGCCCGCACAGTTTATTCACTCCATTCCCGCACAAATGCTCCAGCTCCGTCTACATGCGGCTCGAACCTTGTGCATGTTTGGTAGCACATATCTGTGTGAGAAGCTCTTCTCAGTGATGAAGACTAACAAAACAGCACACAGGAGTCGCCTCACTGATGAGCACCTGCAGTCCATCCTGAGAATCTCCACAACACAGAACCTCACACCAAACATAAACGAACTTCTTGCCCAAAAAAGATGCCAGGTGTCCAAATCTGATAAAATGACATAAGAGCAAAGACAACTGAATATATTTGATTTGTTATTGCTGAAAAGAACAAATTTTATTTATATTTCCAGGTTTTGTTATGCACCATGTTCATATTTGAATTTGTATAATTTTGACAGGATATATTTTTATGGAGAGCAAAATCTTTTGGGATATTTAAAATTTAAGTTTATTTTTTATATAAAATTACATAAGAGTAAAGAAATTTAAATGTTTGCTCTTTTAACATTTACTTTATTTCTAACTTGTATAATTTAGACAGGATATATTTTTATGGAGAGCAAAATATTATAACTTATTTAAGGTTTGAGTTGATTAATATTCTGTCGACTAAATAAAAATTCCTTCTATTTAAAATTTAAATAGAACTTGAACAGAAACGTAATAATCATAATATCCACGCAGACTTGCACGTAAGAGCGGGAGTCATCCGTTTTAACAAACAGCGTATTGCACTGATACGAAATGGCCTGCCCATTTAATTATTTAGGAATGGATAAATAAATTAAGATTTTGTACAAATAATGTTTTTCATTTTTCTTCCTTCATGGATTCTGGCACCCCCAGCAACAGTTGCTCGCACCCCAAAGACTGTATATATGTGTGTGTATATATATATATATATATATATATATATATATATATATATATGTCACGCTTGGGTCACAGATTTGCACAGAGACACAGAAGGTCGTAGAAAAAAAGAAGGATTTTTATTCAGACACTGCAAACACATGAGCTTAAACGTGCTCCATGACAAGTCAGAGATGACAGTTCCGCTAGGAGCAGAGAGAGATAAAAGCAAACAATCAATTCCAAACTGACAGGCGCTGCAAGGCTTATAAGTCGGCGAGTACCGTGAGGCTTGTATTACGCTTATAGTGCAAGGATAAGGAGCAATGTGTAGTCAGTGTTTCAGGGTTTGTGGTTTTCCCAGGGCGTCTGTCTCTATTTGGGGTGCGATCAGCCCTCCAGCTCACACCCTCCCCCTCAGCTTTATTCACATTCCTGTGAATCAAGCGACTCTCTGTACCAGGTTCATTTAGTCGGATAATACGTCTGCGTTGACGTGTTCAGAACCTGGTCGGTGCTTTACTGTGAAACTGTAAGGTTGTAAACCCAGAAACCATCTCATTAGACGAGAGTTTGTATCTTTCTGTCGGTACAACACTGAGTGGAGCATGATCAGTTACCAAAGTGAAGTTTCGTCCCCACAAGTAATAGCGAAGCGCTTCCACAGCCCACCTAATTGCCAAGCATTCTTTCTCAATTGTAGAATAATTGCGTTCCCTAGGAAGTAATTTCCTACTCAAATATGTGATTGGATGTTCTTCTCCATCAAAAATTTGTGACAGGACTGCGCCCACACCAAATGCACTTGCGTCTGTTTGCAAGATAAAATCTTTTGTGAAATCCGGGTTCCTTAGAACCGGGTAAGAAGACAATGCTTTTTTTAAATCGTTGAAAGAACGTTCTTTTCTGTCCACAAGATAGGTCGGTTTTTCTGCCTCTAGTAAGTTCTGTAAGAGGAGCAGCTCTATGTGCAAAATTTGGAATGAATTTTCTGTAGTAACCAGCAGTCCCAGAAAGCGTACTTGTTTCTGTGTCTCAGGTCTCGGGTAAACAAGCATTTCTTCTATTTTCCTTAATTGTGGCCTAAGTAAACCCTTGCCCATAGAATAGCCTAAGTAATGAGTCTCGGACATGCCTAGTTTACATTTCTTAGGGTTAGCAGTAAGGCCAGCCTGTCTCAAGCTTTCAAGAACGGCTTGAAGCCGCTCTAAGTGTGTTTTCCAATCATTGCTAAAAATCACGACATCGCCAAGGTATGCCCCAGCATATTCAGAGTGAGGACGTAGGATCTGATCCATCATACGCTGAAAAGTTAGAGGTGCCCGTGAAGACCAAACGGAGTCTTGTAAATTCATAGAGTCCGTCAGGAGTCGCAAATGCCGTTTTCTCACAACTGCTAGCCTCTAAAGGCACCTGCCAATAGCCTTTCGTGAGATCTAGCGTGGAGATATAGCTCGCCTGACCCAGTTTTTCCAACAGTTCATCGACACGGGCATGGGATAAGCATCAATTTAGAGACCTTATTCAAGCGTCTGAAATCGATACAGAACCGAACCGAACCGCCTTGCTTTGGGACTAATACGACTGGGCTGCACCAGTCACTTTACTTTCACGAATTACACCCAGTGTCAGCATCTTTTTACCTCTTCGCACAATATTTCGCGCTCCGTATCCGAACGGCCGCATCTGTACGAACATCAGGTGCAGTGGTAATTTTATGTTTTGTAATGTTAGTCTTGCCTGGTAAATCTGAAAAGACATCAGTGTTCCGTTCTATCAAAGATAACAGTTCTGTCTTTTGCGTGTCAGTAAGATCGTTACCAATGGTAACATCGGTCTGAGAAACAGCAGCCAAGGAAGTGTTAACCTCTTGTCGGTCGTGCCATTCCTTCAAGAGGTTAATGTGTAAAATCTGGAAAGGTTTGCGCCGCCTGGTATTCTAACCTTGTAATTTACGGACTCATACGCTCCTCAATAATGGCGGGCCCTGCCATTTAGCTAAGAATTTGTGTGGATCCGAGGGAACCAGTACCAAAACACGATCGCCAGGTTTGAACTCACGGAGCTTGCTGCGCCTATCGTAAAGACGCTTCTGAGTTTCCTGTTCTCGTTGTTGGTGTTCCACAGCAATAGAGGAAAGCATAGAAATTCTGTCTTGCAACGAAATTAGTCGATCTGCAAAGCTTCGACCTTGAGCTGCTCTCTCGTTTCCTATCCATTCCTCACGCACCACATCCAGGATGCCTGCCGAATAACAACTCGAAGGGACTCAAGCCAGTGGATGTCTGTGGTGATTCTCGCACCGCGTACAAAACAAAAGGTAGGACAGTGTTCCATGTTGTGGGATCATTATGAGCAACTCGCCTGATCATCTGTTTCAATGTTTTGTTAAATCGCTCGGTTAAACCATTCGTTTGAGGATGGTAAACAGTAGTACTCAATTTCTTAATAGCAAAGCTGTCACACAATTGTTTCATCACGCGAGAAGTGAAAGGTGTGCCTGATCAGTTAAGATTTCTCTAGGGATACCAATACGAGTAAAAGTTTCACATAGTGCTTTGGCTACAGCCGAAGAGTTGGCCTTTTCAGCGCAATCATTTCTGGATATCGTGTCATAATCAACCAACACCAGCAAATATTGGTACCCATCCTTAGTCTTAGGTAATGGTCCCACAATATCTAATCCCACACGCTGAAAGGGAACTTCCAATATGGGCATCCAATAAGCAGAGACGATCTGGCAGTCTGGACATGAAGTACAAAATCGTTCAACATCTTTTCCCATATTAAGCCAATAAAATCGTTTTGATAACCGGTCTCTAGTGGGAGGTGCCCCCAAGATGGTGTGAATGTGCCAGATGCAAAACAGTTTCCCTATGTGCTTCAGGTACCACCAGTTGCAAATGATCTGAGATCACTCTGAAAAGGCAACCGTCCTTTTCTGGGGCAGTCTTGGTAATAAGAGTCATTAGACATGTTTAAATGCATATTCTAATGAGCTATCAGTATGCTGCAAACGCACAAAATCTGATTGTTCGTTAACGCTCGGTTTGTGTCCGTTTGCAATCTGGGAAGATGTAGAAGGACCAGCCCATTCTGGAAGATTGTCGGGGGTGACCTCCTCCGTCTCGCTGGAGAGATCGGGTTCAATATCTAAGTTGGGCTCTATTGATTTTCCCCGGCCGCTACCAGTTCTTTGTCTTCTTCTTCTTCTCCCCTCCCACTAAGTTCATTAGTGGACTGGACTACTGGTCCCTTACATTTATTAATCAGTTTCGAAAAAGGGCATTTCTCCGTCCTATGAGTAATGGCCAAGGGCACGAGTCTGAAACGGCAGACCAAACCTTAAAGTGGCGACCCTATAAGTTAAAGGAAGAAGTAAAGTCTGATAATCTTTAACATCACCATGTACACAGCGTATTTTTACAGTCTCACAGTCTCTAAGGCATTGTTCATTAAGACAGTCTCGTCTCACAATACAAAGGTCACTTCCGAGTCTAACAATGCTGAGATTTCTCTGCCCCCCAATTTCACCGGGATCAACAAGCCATCTTTTCCATCCGGATATGTAATAGTTGAGCAACAAATCTCGGCCAGTCCAATCTCCATTGAATGAGCTGGAGACAAGCGACATTCTCTTGCCAAATGGCCGAGTTGATCACACCGGAAACATCTACGGTCGGCTCCGTTTCGAAATATCCTCTGCGACGCCCACGTCGGCGTGCTCTGTAGTGTCCACGGTTTCCTCGCCGCTGTTGCCGCTGTCTCCCCAGAAACAGGCGCCCCATCTACGACTGGATTTCCGGGTCCTACCTGACCCCATTAGATTTTCAGGTCCTGCAGCTTGTCGATCAGCGGCGAGAATGTCCTGGACGTTCGTTCACAGGTTGCGAAGCACGAAATCCACCGCTCTTTCTCCAAGCGGACTGTGAACCCTCTAATCGTCTGGACATAATCGTTAATGATTTAATATCATGACGTAGAAATTCATCTCGAAGAACTTCAGGTATGCCGCCAGTAATATATTCACGACAACTGTTTCCATCACATCTCCTTCAAACCAACAGTGCACTTTATGTATCAAATCTTGAATTTGCGCACGGATTGGGTCATCCATGTTTAGTTTCCAGTCTTTAAGTGCATAAGTTTTAGACTCTGAAATAAGTCTTCGGCGGCATCCATCTGTGCAACCACTCCTGGTACCACTTGTCACGCTTGGGTCACAGATTTGCACAGAGACACAGAAGGTCGTAGAAAAAGAAGGATTTTTATTCAGACACGCAAACACATGAGCTTAAACGTGCTCCATGACAAGTCAGAGATGACAGTTCCGCTAGGAGCAGAGAGAGATAAAAGCAAACAATCAATTCCAAACTGACAGGCTGCAAGGCTTATAAGTCGGCGGAGTACCGCGAGGCTTGTATTACGCGTTATAGTGCAAGGATAAGGAGCAATGTGACGGTGGTAGTCAGTGTTTCAGGGTTTGTGGTTTTCCCAGGGCGTCTGTCTCTATTTGGGGTGCGATCAGCCCTCCAGCTCACAATATATATATATATATATATATATATATATATATATATATATATATATGTATGTGTGTGTGTGTGTATATGTATATATGTAGATATGTATGTATATATGTTTATATGTGTGTGTGTGTATATATGTATATAAACTGCTCAAAAAAATTAAAGGAACAATTTGAAAACACATCAGATCTCAATGGGAAAAAGAAATCCTCCTGGATATCTATACTGATATAGACTGGGTAATGTGTTAGGAATGAAAGGATGCCACATCGTTTGATAGAAATGAAAATGATCAACCTACAGAGAAAATGATCAACCTACAGAGCCCTGAATTCAAAGACTCCCCTAAAATCAGAGTGAAAAAATTATGTGGCAGGCTAGTCCATTTTGCCAAAATTAAATTGCAGCAACTCAAAATTGTACGCAGCACTTTGTATGGCCCTGTGTTCTTGTATACATGCCTGACAACATGGGTGCATGCTTCTAATGAGATGACAGATGGTGTTGTGGGGGATCTCCTCCCAGATCTGGACCAGGGCATCACTGAGCTCCTGGACAGTCTGAGGTGCAACCTGGTGGCATTGGATGGACCAAAACATAATGTCCCAGAGGTGTTCTATTGGATTTAGGTCAGGAAAGTGTGGTGGCCAGTCAATGGTATCAATTCCTTCATCCTCCAGGAACTGCCTGCATACTCTCACCACATGAGGCCAGGAATTGTCGTGCACCAGGAGCCACTGTACCAGCATAGGGTCTGACAATGGGTCCAAGGATTTCATCCTGATACCTAATGGCAGCCAAGGTGCCTTTGTCAAGCCTGTAGCGGTCTGTGTGACCCTCCATGGATATGCCTCCCCAGACAATCATTAACCCACCACCAAACTGCTCATGCTGAATGATGTTACAGGCAGCATAATGTTCTCCATGGCTTCTCCAGACCCTTTCACTTCTGTCACGTGCTCAGGGTGAACCTGCTCTCATCTGTAAAAAGCACAGGGCACCAGTGGTGCATCTGCCAATTCTGGTATTCTATGGCGAATGCCAATCGAGCTGCATGCTGCTGGGCAGTGAGCTCAGGGCCCATTAGAGGACATGGGGCCCTTGGGTCACCCTCATGAAGTCTTTCTGGTTGTTTGGTCAGAGACATTCACACCAGTGGCCTGCTGGAGGTCATTTTGTAGGGCTCTGGCAGTGCTTATCCTGTTCCTCTTTGCCCAAAGGAGCAGATACTGGTCCTGCTGATGGGTTATGGACCTTCTATGGCCCTCTCCAGCTCTCCTAGAGTAACTGCTTGTCTCCTAGAATCTCCTCCATGCCCTTGAGACTGTGCAGGGAGACACAGCAAACCTTCTGGCAATGACACGTATTGATGTGCCATCCTGGAGAAGTTGGACTACCTGTGCAACCTCTGTAGGGTCCAGGTATGCCTCATGCTACCAGTAGTGACACTGACTGTAGCCAAATGCAAAACTAGTGAAGAAACAGTCAGAAAAGATGAGGAGGGAAAAATGTCAGTGGCCTCCACCTGTTAAACCATTCCTGTTTTGGGGTCATCTCATTGTTGCCCCTCTAGTGCATCTGTTGTTAATTTCATTAACACCACAGCAGCTGAAACTGATTAACAACCCCCTCTGCTACTTAACTGACCAGATTAATATCCCATAAATTTCACTGACTTTATGCTATACTCTGATTAAAAAGTGTTCCTTTAATTCTTTTGAGCAGTATATGTAGATATGTATGTATATATATGTTTATATATATATGTGTGTATGTATATATATATGTATTTGTGTGTATATATGTGTGTGTATGTAAATGTATGTGTGTATATGTAGATATGTATGGATATGTATATATATATGTTTATATGTGTGTGTGTATATATATATATATATATATATATGACAGCAACGCTCATCACTCACAACAATGCCAAAACAATTACAGTACATTGACAATCATGTTACATTATTTTCAAAATGTTTCCTTTTCTTTTTCATTACTTCTTTAACAAAGAAATATATATATATATAGCAAAATACCTGCGCTTGGCAGCAGAAAAGTAAAAATAAAAGGAAATATTTTAATAATAACGTAACATGATTGACAATATAATCCCTGCTGTCGCTGCTATCAATGAAGTGCCGTGGATCGACATGCACCTGCCACCGACACGGATCCGGGCAGCTCCTGCCTACAACACCCAAAACACTCGCGGCCCTCCAGGGCCTGTTGCCGGCAAGCAGGGAACTTACCTCCCGGGTCCTGTCTGTCTGAGGAGATGTCCTTGGCGTTGCCTCCCTTGACGACATGCCGTCCCGGGTGCCTCCAGCGAGGAGCCCTCGGTGGCGGACCGTGGGGTCAGTCACTCCCACAGGGTTGTGCATGTGCCGTTCCCACGGCACGTGTGTGGGCTCCACTGCTGCGCCGGGCCATCCACAGAATGATTTTTTAATGCAGGTCCCCGCCTTAAACCAGGCGGAGCATCCTGCCGAGTACGCCGCTGTGGGATGTGACCCGGACACAGACAGACGGATATCATTTTGTCACCCAACACACGCATTTATTTACAAAATATTTACA